>NC_044323.1:30113435-30416466 GCF_007399415.2 Gopherus evgoodei
AGCTAATCTATGAAAATGACAACTTTTGTATTCAACTGTTGCCGTACTTTTATCCACTGCAGTAATGTAAAGGAAAATAGTAATAAGTAAGTTGATACATGATTCAGGGCTGCACCCTGTTGTGGTTTCTTCATTTCCGATTGTGGCTCATGATGTGAAACACTTGTAATTTTCCTGGGAAATATTCTTTGCAATAGCATCTGGAAAGAGTTGAATTACTGATCTGTGGAATTATGTAAAAAACAAACAGAATGATTTCTGCAATATTTTGAGTTGTCACTAATTTAATTTTAAACCATTGTACAGTGCATGGCACTGCAATTGCAAGAAATGGAATGATTCTTCAGTTGAATTGTTCAGAATGTATTATGGTGTATATTTTCATGATTTCATTGCATAGCAGCTTCACCTTGATTTGGTATATCGTCTAGTCCATTAACACATTTTTATTCTGCAACAAATCTACAATTTCATTTTATAATTGAGGACTATTAAAGTTCAGAACCATCTGTTTTTCAAGAACAATGTTGGCTTTTGAAAAACATTAACAATGTAACAACTTATTGCCTGGAAGTATATATGTGCTGAGACATACTGGCAGTTTTTAAATCAACACTGGATGTTTTAAAAAATATGTGCTCTACAAATTATGTTGGGGAAGTTCTGTGTTCTGTGTTATACAGGAGGTCAGACTAAATGATCATAGTGGTTCCTTCTGGTCTTGTAATTTTTCCTTTGTCCTTCACTTTTCTGGCACCACCTTCAACAGCACTCCCTTCTCTACCCAAGCCATTTGTGTGTATGTAGAGGTGATAATGCCCAGGGGCACTCATTAAAGTTTCAATCCCGTACAACCACAAACATCAGAGGAGAAAGGAAGGTGGAGGAGACCAAGGTATTCTTGTGGCTGACTTGAATACTTGACAAGGAGTAGCAGACATAAAGGAGGTAGGAAGGTAGCTGGCAAAGTATATTTGGTTCAAGAAGACTTAAGAGTTGCAGAGGAAGTTAACCAAGTCTGGCAGACTTAGTAGGATCCATGAGTGAAGTCATGGTGGGCACATCTTCACTACCACCTTTGGTCAATGAAAGTTACATCAGTGTACAGCTGCTGAAGTTTGTATAAAACTCATTTACTTGTAGTAGGCTGCATGATTGGCTTAAAGCCAGCAGCAACAGTTTGGTGGCTGCTCAAAGCATTTGCCCATGGCTGTGATGGCTTCTGTGCCTGCTTTTTCCTGTCTTGTTCCAGCCCTGCACCTGTCTTGGCCACAGCCTGCCGCTGCCTTGCCTTGTTCTGGTTCTGACCCTCAGCTCAGATTCCTGGCCTCTGACCCTGACTATTGGCTCTGGCATCTGGGCTGTGACTCTGGTTCAGATTCGGATTCTCACTCACCTTGTCTCATATCATGGGACCAGCATGTTTAAAATAACACTGCAAACAATAATCTAAATAACCATTTACTGGCACAGTAAGACATGGTAGGCATTTCTTTAACAATGCAAAAATAAGTTTTACTACCCAATTGATCCAGATTGTTCAGATGTAGCCGCAGGAGGTCAGACTAGATGATCACATTGGTCCCTTCTGACCCTAAAGTCTGTGAGTCTATCTTTCTCCTCCTCAAAGTCATTGCCTTCTGAGGAGCGTTTGTCCTAATGTTTCATTTTGACAGCCAGGCCTTGCAGCTCTGTGCTGTATGGTTTACCTTGAACATGTGTTCCTTTTTTACCCCGAGGTACAGGAATTTTTTTAAAACATTCTCAAATAGGGTCTTTTTGATGATCTGCAGGCATGGCTGTTTTTTCCTCCAGTTCCAAGGTTTTGAAATCAACACCAGAGCTGTCCCTTCTTCCCACAGTGTCCTGCTTTGAGACTAGTGTTGCTCCTTTCCGGTTGAACATCATGCTCTCTCTCTTGTTACATAACAACCTCACCCTACCCTACAAGACTTCTGCTCATGTAACTCACATGCCTTTTGCACCGCAGAATTTTATTTGTTTAGAGATGGAGGCATTTGAGAAATTAACAGATTTCTGTTTGTTTATATGTGTGTGTGCACATGCAAGGAGGCAGAGCTAGGCCATTTCCTTGAAGTGCCCAGAACTATCCAGAAATAAGGGCTGGTAGTTACTGAGCAAATCAGTGTTTTTTCAGGCGCTGGAGTGTTTCTAGGGTGGGTGGAGTCATAAATATTCATAATTTGAAAACGGAATCAATCAGAGCCGAGAGAGGCAGAAGCTATAAAACAGGAGTATGAGACCACCCAGGAGTGCTCAGTGGATGATCCTACTGAGATACATGCATAAGTAACAAGTTTGTATAATTTTTGGTGGGGTCCAGAATGGGTCTAATCACGTCCCTGCCTTGTAAGCAGGGCCGGTGCAACCATTTAGGTGACTGCTAGGATTTGGGGGGCGGCATTTTCTTTGGCAGTGACTGCGGCGGCCGGATCTTCAGCCGCCCTGGTTGCCACCGGCATTTAGGCGGAGGGAGCTGGGGCATGGGAGTGCAGGGAGGGCTGCCTGCAGCAAGTAAGGGGGCGCCGCAAGCCTAGGAGTCAGGAGAAGTGAAGCAGTGATGGCATGCTCGGGGTGGAGGCAGAGCAGGGGTGAGCTGCCACGGGGGGGGGTGCCTCGGTGGAGGGGGGGAGCTGCCATGGGGGTGAGGGGTGCCTCAGGGCGGGGGCTCGGGGATGGAGAAGTGCGCAAGATGGAAGTTTTGCCTAGGGCGTGAAACATCCTTGCACCGGCCCTGCTTGTAAGCTGATATATATTTTATTAAATAGTGTAAAACTGGACTGGAAACCGTAAGCGTTTAAGTTTCTCTTTATTGCACAGTATCACTATCATAAGAAAAAAAATTTAAGAATATCAACATTATTAACTTTTTTGAATACGGAAACGACCATATACTCTTTGATCAATAACCTTCAAAAGCAAATACTTTCTAAAATTAAAACAAATGTAGCCCCTTCTTTTGCGATGTTCTTCAGGAGGCAGCAAACACTTTTCATCATTGTTTGGTTCTTGAAATGAAGTTATCCAGGGGACTTGCAATGTCCAATTCAGAGGTAGAGTTCTTCTGAACATACAGAAATGCCAAGTGATTTAGATGTTCGTGGCTCATTGTCGTTTGCAAATAATTTTTCTGTCGGCGCAAGCAACTGAATGATCGCTCAGCAGTGCAGGTTGTAGTCGGAATTGTATAGAATAATTTCAGGAGAATTGTAACTTCTGACAACATGTCACTCAAGCCTTCGTTTTGTTTTAGAAATTGCTTCACATCACTCACTGAATTAAGCTGGCAATATCTCGATCTGCAACTATCTCTCGACATTTTTAAATGAAGTGTTAATGTCACTGTGGAAAGCTTCACTTATTGGGACAATGTCCTGTTTCGAGCCATTTGCTGCCTCAGTTATAAGCTTCTCCAATTTTACTGTGAATGTAAAGCTCTCTGTTGAAAATCTCTGTTCAATGGCAACTTTGCAAGCATCAATGATCTCAACATATATTTGATGAAAATACTCTTTGGGATCACTGAAGATGTGAGGAAGGCTTCCATGGTAGAGCCATCTCAGCGGCTTGTGTTTTCTCTGGAGTGTAGGATCATCTAAATAAAGATTTCTTGCCCTCTCTACTGTTGCTTCCCAGACGTGACTGTACAATGAGTCGGTGCGCATCCTACTCAACACCTCTTGCAGCAGGCCAACTTTCTTCATAACGCTTGTCAACGACACGTTTGGGCTTTGAATTTTTGCATTAGCTTCTACAGAACTCATGGCTTCACAAGAACTGTTACTGTAAAGTACATTGAAAAAGATTGAAGCAGATTCTCGAAGCAACTATGTTTTAAGCCAAATTCATTGGAAGAGTAACTAAGTTCACCTAGGCAGTTCATTGTGGCCTTGTAGTTGTGGAGCAGTGATTTAATGCTACTGATCCTTAGTGTCCATCTCGTTGTGCATAATGGTCGTAAAGAATGTTCCACTTCACCCTGAAACTCTCTGAATGCTGTCATATGTTTTGGTGACTCCCTGAAGGCATTGATGAGATCTTTCACCATTGAAAACATATGACACTCTTGAATATTATGCAGGGCATCCTGCGTGGCAAGGTTAAGGGAATGTGCAGCACAGTGCACAAATTCTGCTCTCAGCTCTCGATCCTCTACTCTGTCTTGGACCCCAGTAAACTTGCTGGACGCATTGCTCGCTCCATCGTAACACTGCCTCCGGCAATCATCACACCTGAGAAGTGTATCTTCCACAATTTTGAAAAGAGAAGCAGCATCCATTGTGTCAGTTTTGGTAAAACCCAATGAACTCCTCATAAATCTCCCAGTCTTCACTAGAAAAGAACCTTAAAGAAAAACATACTTGTTCTGTTCTTGCCAAATCGGTGGTCTTATTCGTTACGGTGGCATAAACCTTAGAGGCATTTATCTTTTTGCACAATTTTTCTTAGCACCATCATTGCCATCATTTTGATTATTTCGTTAATAACTGCATGTGACAGCCACTTGTATTTTGTGCGATTTAAGCCACTGTCTCACTTCAGAATCTGTACTGTGTAGCAATAAGAGCTGCCTCAAATTTGAATCACTCTCATTATGTCCACGTTATGCTATTCCTTGTTGACCTAGGTACTGAACACTGGTAAAAATGTTGTGCAGTGCAATCCTAGCTGATTGTGATTCTTTTCTGCGACTGGCTAACAGTAGTGCAGAAACATTTACCTGTGATTGCAGAGCAGCATACTTTATTACTGCTTTCTTGTGACAGGAGGATTTTTCATTTGATGTAAAACGACGCAGTGTGTGTCTCAAATCTTGAAATGCATACAAAATAAATGTTGGTTTGGCCTTTGTAGAAAATGTTAAGATCTTCTTTTCATAACATTTTTTGCAGACTGAACAAAAAGATCTGTTTAATTTGCTGTTGTACTCCAACCACTTAAATCTTGATAGCCTGAGTTCGACATCCAGCTTTCAAACTGAAGTTACACAAAAGTAAGATGAGGCAAATCTACAAAATAAGAAAAAAGATTTCTCAGCAATCTTGGCTATCACTTGATGATGAATTACTGTTTTCTTCTTTTCCTTTTTATTAAGAATTTTATCCATTGTTGATTTTTAGTGGTCCTACAAATCAAGAATTTGTTGCTGGGATAAAATGAAGCTACAGCACGTCAACGCCACAAGATTAGAAGTGCCAATTAAAAGTGGAAAGCCAGAAGCAGCACACGCCTGCTTCGATATATTATATTTTGTTGTACCTGTTGTGACAAAGTGAGACTGTTCTTAATGTTTTTTCTGAATACTGTGTGGGTGTCTGTTTTCTCTGCCAGGTGCCAACTGAAGGTGTTGGAAAACAAAGAGATCAGTTAGCTGCCTTGTCCGGAAAAGAGACACAGGCCAGAGGAGGGGCTGAAAGGAGTGTCAGTTTGGAGGTGGCTGGGGAAAAGGGGAGAGGCCCGGAACTTGGGTCTGGGCTCCCCACACCCCAAGATGGACCTGACTGAGGGGTCTTGTTTTCTGTACCTATAAGCTTTTAAACTGTGTTTGTATCGTCTAATAAACCTTCTGTTTTACCAGCTGGCTGAGAGTCACGTCTGACTGTGAAGTTGGGGTGCAAGACCCTCTGGCTTCCCCAGGAGCTCTGCCTTTGTGGACTCGCTACGGAAAGTGCACAGTGTGGAAGGCCATGCTGAATGCTCCGAGGTCAGACCCAGGAAGATGTAAGCTGCTTGCTGTGGAGAGAGTATGTTCAGAGAGGAGACATGCTCTCCCAGAGTCCTGACTGGCTTCGTATGGATCCTCTTCCACACCGTGCACTTCCTGGGAGTCCGCATAGGCACTGACACTTCCTCCAGCCCCTCCTCTGGCCTTGGTCTCTTTTTCAAGCATTCAGAGGCCACCTGATCTTTGTTCTCCAACACCTTCAGTTGGCACCTTGCGGGAGAGCGGCCCAGGCCATCAGTTGCCTGGAGACAGGGTGTCAGCCATTCTCTGTGCAGACAGCATCACACTGGCCCTCTAGGGCTCTACAATCACACCCCCTTATCCCACCATCTAGATCCTTAAGAAATGCATAGGGGAAACTGAGACACCCACACAGTATTCAGAGAAAACATTAAGAACATTCCCACTTCCTAACACCTGTATACAACCACTTATATACTTTAAAGGGTGTAAAATAATCACATTGTGCTAAACACACTCATACCCCAAACTGACCACCAAATTTAAGTTGAGTGTTTTTCCCCTCGGGTGATGATTTGAAGGCTCATCTTGATCCCTGTAAATAAGCCCTGGGTAAAACTTTTATAAATGTTAAGATTTTTAGCATACGAGATATAGTTGAAGTTGTCAGCCATGCTTCAATGAAGCATTAAAGTCCATTCCATTCAGAGAAATGGAACAATGTATTATAATAGTCATCACATTTTAATTTTTTGTATTTTCTTGTATCTGTGATTCTTTCATGCTGCACAGCATTTGTGTATAATCATCTGCTTCTAATTTTGTTCAAAGTTAATAGGGCAGAGGAAGGAAAAGAGCCCAGCACTGAATGTTTTGCATGTGAATAGAGTAAAGTTAGGGTAAGAATCAAGCAAAGAGTAAGGTCACATCTTCAGGCAGCTTGCTATGTCAGCAGCTTTACTCTTTTGTGTAATATGTAATTGCATATGTTTTAAATATATTTTATTTGCCACATAGCCTGTGCTTGCTTGTTTGGAATTATGTTTTATTGTGGTTGTTATGGCTTATTATGCCAAGAATTATTTCACATGTATGATGGTTTTAAAGGCTATTTGATGCTCCAACCATGTGCATCAAATCTTATGTTTTTGAAAATCCTAAATTTGTTTAATTTTCAATAAAGTACCCTTATTTCCAATTTTAATGACTGTATAAGGTTCATGTAAAAATTTGCTCCATACTCCAAACTGGAATAGTACTTCTTCTTCGAGTGCTTGCTCATATCCATTCCAGTTAGGCGTGCACGCACCGCGTACGCTTTCGTCGGAAGATTTTTACCCTAGCAACACTCGGTGGGTCGGCTGGGCGCCTCCTGGAGTGGCGCCGCTATGGCGCCGGATATATAGCCCTGCCGACCCAACCACCCCTCAGTTCCTTCTTACCGCCCATGTCGGTCTTTGGAACGGTGGAGTGCGGTTGTACTAACCTCCACCTCCCTAGCTACTCGTAGTTCTCTAGGTATTTTTTTGTGTATATAGTTAACTTTTATCATTCATAGTTAGTGTATAGTTAAGAGGGGTTCGGGGATTGGCCCCTTCCCCGCACCCGGTTCCGGGGCCCATGCCCGGTTCACTGGGTTTCAAACCGTGCTCAGTCTATCATAAGCCGATGCCGACGGGAGATCCACACGACTCCTGCCTTAAGTGCCTCGGGGAATCTCACCTGACAGATAAGTGTCGCATTAGCAAGGCTTTCAAGCCGAGAACAAAAAAGGAGCGGGACTTTTGGCTAAAGCACCTCCTCATGGAGGCGGCTCTTACCCCTCCGCCTTCTGCACCGAGCGCTGGTCATTCGGCGGGCAGAAGCGCCTCCTCGGCATCGGACCGCGCAGGTACTGCCAAGGCCTCTCGGCACCGGCCGTCGTCGGCACCGAAGTCGACTCGGCACCGCCTCCTCTCCCCGAGGTCGAGAGAGCCTAAGATTTCTGCCGCTTCCATGCCACCTGTGCTGCAGCCAGAGAGCTCGTCTAAGTCGGATCGCCCTGCACTGACACCTGCCGTGGCACCGATGACATCGGCACCGTTGAGTCTGGTCCCACAAAGGCCGTCAAGCCCAGTCCCTGTCAGCTCCCTGGTGCGAGCCATGGTTGAGTTTACTATTCCATCCACACCGGAGACATTCTCAACGGCAAGGGATCTGATTGCCATGGCAGAGTCGATGCTACCTCAACCCCCGGCACCGCCGGTGCAGGTAATAGTCTATCGGCAAGCCTGCCTTGATAAGACCATCCTCTGTCGGCACAGCAGAGTGGCACCGTTCATGATCACGGTCCCGCAGACATTCCAGGTCCCATCTGTGCTCTCGCTCCCAACGTCGCTCGCAGTCCCTGTACTGTTCTCCTTGGTACCGATCGTGCTCACGGCACCGGTTGGTATCCCGTTTGCCGGCCCGCTACTCTCGGCACCGTTCCAGCTCCTGGCACTGCTCCAGACACCGTGACTCCCGTAGTCGCTTCCGACGTCGAGCCTCAAGATCTCAGTCGACCTCCCGGCACCGCTCCAGTTGGAGGTCCTGATGTTCCCGGTACTGGTCCCCGGTGCCGAGTAGAGCAAGGTCTGCTAGAGACAGAGACTCTGCCCAGGGTTTTTCAGCATCTCCATGGCCATCCAGACATGCATCAGTGTTATCCCACACGGACAGCTCTTATGCTCAGGACTGCGATTCTGATGTGCCCACCAGAGTTTTCCAAGAGACCCAGGCCCAGGACCAAGGACCCCATCAGTGGTCTTTCTGGACACCTTGGGCGTACCACCAGGCCCAAGGCGTACCAGTAGTTCCGTCCCGCTCTGTCTCATCAGAGCACCGAGTACCAGAGGCGACGGTTAGCCGTCCCCCTCCGACTGCTACGGAGGAAGCCCCAGTTCACCCACCCACCCAGGTTCCACTGGAGCAGGTGGTCACCCAGGAACAAGAGGCCACGCAAGACCCACTTGTTGCCGGCATCTCCTCTTCCTCTTCTCCAGATGAGGCGGTGGCAGGAACATCCTCCTCCGACCCTCCTCCAATTGACCTGAGAGCCCATCAGGACCTCCTAAGGAGGGTAGCACTCAGTATGAACCTCCAGGTGGAGGAGGTTCCGGAGGTAGAGGACCCGGTAGTGGACATTCTATCGGCGGATGCCCCCACTAGAGTGGCCCTACCGTTTATTTGGACCATCCAGGCGAATGCTGATACTATATGGCAGTCCCCAGCCTCTGTCCCTCCTGCGGCCAGGAGAGTCGAGCGTAAATATATGGTGCCCTCTAAAGGGTACGAGTACTTGTATGTCCATCCTCCTCCCTGCTCGCTAGTTGTTCAGTCCGTTAATGAGAGAGAATGCCACGGCCAGCAGGCGCCAGCCCCGAAATCAAAGGAGCCTAGGCGAATGGACCTACTCGGCTGCAAAGTGTACTCAGCAGGGGCCCTACAGCTCCGGGTGGCAAATCAACAAGCCTTGCTTAGCTGCTACAGTTATAACACCTGGGTGGCGGTGGGTAAGTTTACGGAGCTTCTCCCTCAAGACTCCCGCCAAGAGTTTGCTGCCCTCTTGGAGGAAGGGAAAAAGGTGGCCAGAACTTCCCTCCAGGCCTCGTTGGATGCAGCAGACTCAGCAGCCAGGACTCTGGCCTCGGGTGTTGCCATGAGGCGCATTTCATAGCTTCAAGTTTCAAGCCTTCCACCGGAGCTGCAGTATACCATTCAGGACTTGCCATTTGATGGTAAGGGCCTCTTCTCGGAAAAGACTGACCCCAGACTGCAAAGCCTGAAGGACAACAGGGTCATAATGCGCTCTCTCAGCATGCATACGCCGGTGACCCAATGCAGGCCTTTTCCATCCCCAGCCTCACCGCCCATACATTGTGCCTAGACAAAGACAGGACTTTGGCAGGCGGCGCAGCAGAGGTGGTTGCAGATGACTGTCAGGACCCCAAGGGGGCCAAAATCAAGGTCCCTCGAAACCACCACTGGGACCAAAGACGAACTTTTGAAGGTGCGCCCGAGGGCGGCGTACCAGTTACAGGCCAGGATCCCTCTCCTCCCTTCTCCAACAGTCTCTCCTACTTCCTCTCGGCGTGGTCCCAGTTAACTTCAGATCGCTGGGTCCTACGCACGGTGGAGTATGGGTACCACCCCTAGTTTATTTCAACCCCGCCCTCCCACCCTCCAACCTTTCCCTCTTCAGGGACCCCTCTCACGAGCAATTCCTCTTAGAAGAGGTGCGGATGCTCCTCACCATAGGAGCTATAGAGGAGGTACTGATGGACGAAAGGGGCAAGGGGTTTTACTCCCGTTATTTCCTAATCCCCAAGTCGAAGGGAGGTCTCAGACCTATCCTAGACCTGCGAGAACTCAACCAGTTTATGATAAAGTTGAAGTTCGGGATGGTATCCCTGGGGACTGGTATGCCGCCCTCGATATGAAGGACGTGTACTTTCACATCGCCACCTTTCCTCCGCACAGAAGATACCTCTGCTTTGTAGCCAACCGTCAGCACTTCCAGTTTACTGTCCTGCCGTTTGGCCTTTCCACAGCCCCAAGGGTATTTAAAAAGTGTATGGCCGTAGTCGCCGCCTACCTCTGCCGACATCGGATAAACGTTTTTCCATATCTGTACGATTGACTCATCCGAGGGGCCTCTGAGATGCAAGTCACTCAGCATGGGGGCATCGTCAAGGACCTATTCACACGTCTAGGCCCGATCAATATAGAAAAATCTACTCTGGTTCCCACGCAGAGGTTAGACTTCATAGGAGCTATCCTGGACCCCAGTCTAGCCAGAGCCTGCTTACCACAGCAGTGGTTTCATGTGATGGCAACAATCATCCGAGGTCTACAGAATTTCCCAACTACCTCGGCTCGCACTTGTCTCGGTATCCTGGGTCACATGGCTGCCTGCACGTTTGTAACCAAACACTCCAGGCTCCGCCTCCATCCTCTCCAAGTTAGGCTCAACTCGGTATACCGCCCGGGCAGGGACCCAATAGACACGATAGTCCCTATTCCCCCGAGCACCCTAGGCTCCCTAGAATGGTGGCTAACTCCCTCCCTGGTGTGTGTGAGAAATAGAAAAGTATTCATTTCAAAGAGACAAAAAATTAATAACAATTTGAAGAAATAAATAATTTTCTTTGAATATAAATGTATACTTCATATGAGAATTTTGGCAACACTGTGTGCTTCCCTGCAGTCCTTTCTTTCCTGTGCTTGCATATCCTGAAATGTTAGATTTGGGGCACTTTTATTGTGGGGGAAACAACAACAACCTTATGTGCTTCAGTTATTGGGAGAATCAAGGTTGCAAGCTAATTAGTGTACTTTTAAAAAATATATTTATTTTAAGTGGCACAGTCTTTTTGTTTAATATGACACCTAGAAGAGACTCTCAATAGATAATTCTAACAGCAAATCCCTACAAAATCTGTTAATACTTGACTCTTATGTCATGTTTTATCCCCTTAGGGTTTTTTGTTAATCTCTTACAGTGTCACTTGCTGGTGGATACAGAGAAATGCATTTTTTTCTGCATTAGAAAGCTTTAAAATAATCACTTAGTAGCATCTTGCTTGATTAGAATTGTTCTCAGTTGTGTACTCCTAACTCTGAAAGTTCAGAAACTCCAGCATCAAATTCACAAGAGAGATCTGACAGTCAGCGTCGAGACACCTCAAGGGGAGAACAAAGGGTATGAACCACAAAGAGGAGCAATTGAAGCAACTTGGTTGTATATGATCATAGACTATCAGGGTTGGAAGGGACCTCAGGAGACCATCTAGTCCAACCCCCTGCTCAAAGCAGGACCAATCCCCTGCTCAAAGCAGGACCAATCCTCTGACAGATTTTTGCCCCCAATCCCTAAATGGCCTCCTCAAGGATTAAACTCAAAACTCTGGTTTTAGGAGGCCAATGCTCAAACCACTGAGCTATCCTCTTCCCTCCCCCCCTTATATAAAAATGTCAACAAAGATATTTTATGAAAGCTTGCAATGTTCTGAACTTGATGGTCATTAGATATGTATACAGATAGGGTTATGAATGTATGTATAAAGAATCCAATATTGCTTGTCCCAGCCACGCCTCCACTCAGCTGCTGCTTAGTGGCCAGAACTGCAGTACCTGCTTTGGCTCATAGGGCGGCTCTTGCCAAGTCCTTCAGCAAAGTACAAGAACGAAATTCCTGCCCACTACCACTCCAATTATTCTCAGGGGCATAATGAAGAGTATCTATGGTCTAATGCTCTCTACCGCCAAAAACATTGGAACTGGAGGACTTTGTAACTTGGTGCAGCCACAGTTAGACTGTTCAGATTTCCTTGTGATTCCAGGAAATTAAAGCTTTTCTCTTCTGATGTCAATACATAAGGCAGCTTGAACCCATTCTTATGAGCTACATAGTTTATTTTGGAGTTTGGGAGATAAATTTTTATAAAATGGATAAATAAGAGTTAGCATTTTTGCTTAGATAATTTACTATTTATTTTGGAAGGAAAATGTCCCTGATTGAATAAGAACAAGATGTTTAACAACTTTCTAGGGCAGACACTGTTTGGTCAGCATAAAATGAAAAACTTCTAAAAATACTACTGACCTCTCAGTCCCTTCTAATACGGTGTTTGAAAGGTTGTCATGTGTCTTCTGGACTCTTAATGGTACAGCATATATATGGTAACAAGAAAGATCAAAGATTCTGTTCTTTTCTTGGAAGTACACTTTTATCACATCATTATGAATTTATAGTCTATTTATATATCATGTTTTTTCCATTCCTGCATTTTGCAGTTGGTTTGTATAGTGTCATAGGCTGGCAGCAGAAAAATTCAGTTTTTCATGGGTTTTTTTTTGTGGCATGAAAGGGTTACTATTCACATTTCCTGTGTAATTCCTTCTGATCTTGCTGGGCTGTAATTACTTTCTTGATGTTAAACATTCCCAGGCTCCTATAACCTTCTAGCCTGCTTGCACTGGCCAAGTTTGTCCCAGGTGATCATGTGGGCGAATCGCCTGTTTTTAAGGATAAAAATCTCTCCTCCTTCCTGTATAAGAGAGGCTAATGCTCATTCCTTTGCTGTGCAATCCCAGAAGAAATCCCTTTTAAAAGTAATAATAAGGTAGCACATTAGTCTTTTAAAGTCAGATTTTGCAGCCAAGTAGTTGACAGATCAACTAGGGGTAGGGGGTGTTGAATTTTTTGAATCCTGTTTGATTTCGGGTTCACATTAAAGATTCTTTTCTTAAACAAGTTTGGAAAACAGGTTGTGATACCAAAAGAAGGCAGATTTTTAACTGTAGCATTTCACTTTTGCCCATATAATTGGCAAATCATTTTAAGATGCCTAGAATATAAATGTGCTTAGTTGAAAGTGTGGGATTTTCATTTCTTTTGTATTCTTTGCAGAAACTGTGTAGTTTGCAGAAAAAGGGGGATTATTACTTATTTCTACCTTTTTAAAATGTGTAGTACTGGTGAAAGATGCTAGATTCAGAGTCTTGGAGACTGAAATCCTCTGACTGTCCACAGAACTGGTGCAGAAAGGTCAATGGTATTACAAGCTTCTCTAGACTATCTCACAACTGCTCCACAACCCTGATCTCGAGGGACTGCCTGTAGGGGTGAGAATGGAGTTCACTCCATGCCCTTCATTGAGTTTGTGATGCTGCCAATAAGGGCATGAAGAGTGGTGGTGTTTTTTGTTTTTTTTTTGTGATGTGAACACTTGTTCACTGAGAACTGAATTCAGACTGCCAGCTCATTATTTCTATGTCACTAAATAGCTGTCAGACAGTAGCAACTTTGTTTTTGGGGTCATGTTTGAATCAATAAACTAAGAAATAAAGAAGCCCACTTTGTTTGTAGCATTTTTTCATAATGAGTTCTTTATGTCCCCTTTTTATACCCTGAGTTACAGATAGACGTTCACCGGTTTAAATATCAGTAAAGTTATATAATAGATTATGGACACAACTTTCATGTTTATCTGTTCACGTTTTGTACATCTATAGCTTGTTATCCATTTAATTGACTGCTGCTGTTTTTGTTTTTACGTAATGCATGGTCATAGATTTGAAGAACAGAAGGGACTATTGTGATCATCTGGTTGACCTCCTGTATAACACAGGCCATAGAACTTCCCCAAATTAATTCATAGAACCTATCTTTCAAAGAAACATACAGTCTTGATTTAAAAATTGTTTCCAGTGCAAAGAGGCAAGCGCATAATGGAGAACTTGGTCTTACGTTTTCTAGAGAATCAGTTGCATAAAAAGTAGAAGTAAACTCAAAGCAACTACCTTTGTATTGTGACTAACGGTAGCTTCTTTGAGTAGAAGGTGTATTGGGTAGGGAGGGGCTGAGGTGATGGTTCTGCTGATCCTTTGTTGGTTTAAGTTAAAGCATCCTCTAAGTGCCCTAGGCTTCTCTAACTCATGCAGATCCAGGGCATTCCAGGAAAGAATTGAGCCCATCATTTTGTTTGAAAACATTAAACAACTATTCTTAAGTTAAATAATTTGTGGTGTTTTGTTTTTTTTTCAAGCTTCTACACAAATGTAATTAATTGAGTTTTGTGCATAAAGGGTACAAGCCCTCCACTTAAGCAGACATGTAGATTACTGTTATGACAAATATACCTAAAATAAAACAGCAACAGTAATTAAGTCATTTCACTTATCTAAGGCAAAGGTGCCTCATTTACTTTTTTATAACTCTTTTGATACTAACATTTAAACCTTTTACACACATACATTGGGTGTAATTGTGCTGTAGCCCCACTCTGCTCCAGGAAGCAGCTGGCTGCTGGCACATCTCTGTGTGCGTTCCCTGTAGGGGGCAGGGAGGGGAGCAGGTCTCCATGCACGGACCGTGCCTGCAAGTGCCACCCCCGCAGCTCCTGTTGGCCAATGGAGTGCCATGGGGCCATGTCGGGGAGGCAGCCTCTGAGCCCTGCTGCACCGTCGGACTTTTAGCGGCCCACAGATTGTGATCAACTGGCCGTGGGTCCAGGATTGATCAGTCAGTTGCGATTGACAAGTTGGTGACCGCTGTCCTGGACGATGGAAAATGATGATGGAAAGCCAAATAACATGGTGGCAAAAAATGCCCAGTTCCATCACAGCAGCCTAGACATTTGCCTCTGTCAGACTCAGACCTGCCATGATGATCCACGTGTACAGGATTGGCTGTCTTTTGGCTTCTGGGTGAAGTTTGTGGTGGTGGTTTTGATTTATAAAGCTTTATGTGGCCTGGGACCTTCATATTTGAGATACTGTTGCTCTCATTTCTGTACTGCTACATTTGAGGTTAATGGGAAGTGTTGAGTAGGATCCTCTTGACTGTGAAAAAGAAGATGCAGAGTGTTTTTCTCATATTGTCTCAGAGCTACTGAGGTACATTTTTTCCCCTTAGTATTAAAGGGTGTAAAGAAGGTTGCCTTTTTACAGCCTGCTTCTTCCACTTTCACCCCTTGCAATGGAAATCTAGCCTTTCTGCTGTACTTAAGACACTCCATACCAGTGGAGGGAGGCAGGTCTTTATCCTTAAATAATTTAATCTTGTGCATGAGTTCATTTTTGTTTCACCTTTCAGACTGCAATGTTTTATTTTACAATGTGAAGCTAAAAGAAAGACTGTGCCATCAATGTCATAGGTTTGCCATTGATCCTCAAGATGTTGACAGCTCCATTTTTTTCTGTTTCTGAACAGTTTTTGTGAAGTTTGCACACTCCAGTAGACATGTTTTCAGCCTCACGAAATCTGCTTTCTGCTTACTGCTTCACTGGATTTTAACGAAGAAAAAATGTTGAACAAGGTACTAGGTGGGCAGTGTCTTACCTCTTTTTAAAAAACTAGACTGTAAAAGCCCTTGCTCTCCATTACCCCATCAATATATCCAGTGTGTTGTGTTTTGTTAACGTTCACAGCAGTTTAACTGTCAAGATCCCAAGTAACTCTTATTTCTAACTAGACTCTAAATACTGACAGCAAGCAAACAACAAAATGATTCTAATATATTTGTAACATCATCTCATGCAGGCTCAGGAACCTCATACTCTTTTCTCAGGGGAATCATTCACTGATCACTATTGAGTTTTTGCTCCCAGAATCCAGATTCCCTGATTGAAGAAGAGAGCATGCCAACTTCTTCAGTAGTGGGCAGGTTAATAATTTACATTATTAGTTCAATTTCAGAAACTGCAGAAAAAATGCCAGTATAGTGGTTAAAATAGCTCCTTCACAGTATTTGTTTTCTATTATCTAGTTGGGAAATTTTCAGTGTACTGAGACTTGCATGTTATTGGGAATCAAGGATTTCAGATGGACTTAGCTGTTGCTAAATTATTGCTGCCAGCAATAATTAGAGCAAGGGTGGGCAAACTACAGCCTGTGGGCCACATCTGGCCCACAGCCAGTCCTGTCTGGCCCCCGAGCTCCTGGCCCAGGAGGCTCACCCCCGGCCCTTCCCCCTTGGTTCCTCCTTGGCTGCAGCCTCAGCTCACTCGCTCCACCACCCACACAATGCTCTGGATGGCGGGGCTGTCTGCTCCTAGGGCAGTGCAGCTGCACAGCCTGGCCTGACCCGGCTCTGTGCCGCATGGCGGTGGCGTGGCCTGTCTGTAGCACCGCCAGCCACCGGTGCTCCAGGCAGTGCGGTAAGGGGGTGGGGTAGGGGGATGGATACAGGGCAGGGGACTTCAGGAGGGTGGTTAAGGGGTGTGGATGGTGGTCAGGGGGGAAACAGGATTGAATAGGGGCAGAGGTCCTGGGGGCCAATCAGGAAGGAGGGGGATTTGGATGGGGCAGTCGGACAGGGATTCTGGGGGCTGTCAGGGCACAGGGAGAAGGGGTGGTTGGAGTAGTCAGGAATGAAAGGAGGAGGTATGGGGCAGGAGTCCTGGGAGGGGCCATCAGGGATGAGAGGCGGGGTTGGATGGGGTGGCAGGGGTCCAGGGGCAGTGAGGGGACAGGGAGCGGGGTGTGTGTGGATGGGGCAGGGGCCCCAGAGGGGCCGTTAGGGAACGGGGGGTTGGATGGAGCAGGAGTCTGGCGGGGGGCAGATAGGAGGTGGGGGCCGAGTCACAACCCCCTGCCCTAAGTGGCCCTCCATATGATTTACGAAACCCTGTGTGGCCCTCAGGCCAAAAAGTTTGCCCGTCCCTGAATTAGAGGATATGTCTTTGGGGAAGGGGGGTGGGGAAAGCTAAATAAAAAGATAAGCACAGTGTTAGTCTTGATGTTCAGGTGTTCTTCTGTGCCAAAGAAAAATAAATCCTGTGTTCTTTTTGACATTTGAGATGACAAAATATTTTCAGAAATTTCACAGTTATCTGGTTCTTTTTATTTTGCCTATTTAATTGTACTTATTTAAATTGTGTGTGTTTACAAAATACAAATCTTCACAAATTCTTGCTGCCTGGAATGTTGTACTTCTGAAGTATTTTGCTATGTTAAAGGAGTGCAGGAGGTAATAGTAAACTGAAAGGGCTATCTAGAAAACACTCAGATCCTTTATAAACTGTCTTGTGAGAAATCCTTAGAATGAAACTCACTTTTTTTCTCATTAAAAATATATTTAGTTTGTCCTACTCCTGAATTTTTTCCTTGACTTCTATTATTTTTCTGATTTTTCCTCTCTGTCACTTACTTTCTTTTTTCCATATTGTATAGTTCTTGAGCTTTAGTATTAGTTTGTCTTTTTAGGGAATCTACTCTAAAACAAATTTGAAGAGTTTATTGTTTCATGATTTATATGCCATGAAATCCAAATGGTACATATTTATGGCTGTTTTCTGGAGGGAGAGTTTCATTTTTGATGTTTAGTGTGGTATTGAATTTAATAAGTCTTGTGCTTTCTATAGAATATTTTCAATTTAAAATAAAGGGTTAAACTTGTAAATGTTGTTCAACTACTTATAAAATTGATCTGTACAAAAGTTTGCTTACAGAAACAATTATAAAGAAGTTCAGCTATTTAACCTTATAAATGAATTTGGTCTTTCTTCTGTAGGTTTTTAGATACTTTTGACTTAGTGTAATATCTGAAGAAAACAGCTTATTCTGAAATCCTTATAAATAATACATTTATCTGGCACAAAGTAGTCAAACTATGGAAACTTATTTTTGGGAGGTTTTACCTATTCAGCCTCTATAAAGACAGTTGTCATTCATGCAACTAAGCATTCGCCGAGAGGAAAACTGACATTAAGTTTAAGGACAGTGGAATTGAGAATAGAGCTTTGTCATCAGCACTGAAGCAGGTTAAACTTAAATAGAAATATGCAAGATTCTAGCATGATTGCTGACATGTACATGCTATGTATCAAGAGGCTTCCATAAAGTAAGCAAATTTATGCAGGTAAAAAAATATCCACAAGAGAGAGGTGATAAATGTCTTTGGCACTTATGGAGGAAGGGAGCCACAGTGACTCATTCCTCCTCCCTCCTCAAAAAACCCCAAGAAGGGATGGGGGATTAATCTTTAGCACATAAAACAGGACTAACTCTTCTTTTCTCTTGTACAAGATGATAGCACAGCTTGGGAGCAAGCCAACCATCAGTATCAATGTAGATCCCCAAAACTGGGATCAACTTTACAAAATATATCTTAAATTTTGTTTATATATTATTGAAAGGTACAATTACGTTTTCATAGAAAAAAATTTGCTTCAGAGGAAACATTTGTCCCCCACCCCTCCCCACTTTTTTTTTTTTTAATATGGAGACTTTCAATAGTATTCCATTTCATTTCAGGACTTTTTTCTGGATCTAAACTGTTTCTAGCATTCTAGTGTAATTATCTTCTCAAACTGGAAATTTATACTTCTTGCTTGAAGGGTAGACGTACCCTTGGGAGATGCAGAAAATTCAGCAGAACAGAACATAGAATGCATAAGGATCAATGTGCTAATTGATAAATCACAAGACAGAGTACTGATGGGGGTCTGCTATACATGTCCACATGGCACAATGGAAGAAGATGAGCAGTTACTTAAACATCTGTTTGTAATGTATAGGAAGAAAAACGTGTTATGTGGATTTCAGTATGGGAAACACATGCTAGAGGTCTCATGCTGCACTGGTAAAACGTCCATAGAATTTCTAAAAATCACACACAACTTTCTAATACAAAAATATTACACGCAACTTGGGGTAATTCTGCATTAGACTTTATTCTGATGGATAAAGTTTAATTGATCACTGAACTAACAACTGATGGTTGCATAGATGCAAGCGTTGGGTATCTAATTTCATTTGCTATGTGCAAACAGAATATAGTCTTAATTAGTAATGGCCTAATTTTCCAAAGCTGAAAATAATTCAGAGCAAAATTAAGTCTCAGGAAATGTTTAAACATACAAATGTGAATGATAATTGGAAATTAGTGAAGAATGCTTTATTAGAAACCCTGAAAAGGTACGCTTATTTTTTACTCTTTTGAGCAGAAGGTCGATAGTTGACATTCACTTACTGGTTTGATGACATTAGTTGTGGTTTCCCACTTAACAGAGTGGACTGTGTGAATATAGCCAGAGCATGAGAACTTAAATATGCTGAAGACTCTGCAGAACTTCCCATCCAGCTACATTCCCAACAGTGCCTGAAATCACAAAAACCGCTGTGTACCGCAAGTGACCACCTCATGTCTCTGGATCTGGCCATCTTCGTCTACCATTCCAAACAAGCACATTATTGCTAACCCAAGAGGCTGCCCTCCTGGTTTCAACCTGTCACACAGACTTCGGACTTCATTGAACCACATCTGAACAAACCATGAATAATGTGGCTACTTGAGCCAAAAGTGGAAAATCAAAGAACTCCCATTCGTGTGACTGTGGTGAGAGCATCCAGATAATTGAGCACATAATGCAGTGCCCCAAATTTAGATTCAAATGTGAATTGGAAAATGTGAAGTGTCACAAGGGAGTTCTTGGAAATGTCTTATGGACCTACAACTGCATGTATAGAATGTTACTCTACAGATGCACAAGAGAGATTAGATACTCCCAAAATATGCTCTTTGAGTTATGAAAGAAGGCTTCTTTGGTTAAAAAAACATTCTGGTTAAGAGGTGTGGTGAAAGGTACCAATACAAAATAAAATAATTTTGAAAAATGGAAAAACTGGAGAAGCTGATAGCAGTGCATACTGATTATTTCCTAACTGCTTTGTAAGGGAAGCTAAAAGTGTCAATAAAATCTATGATCCTTAGAATTAAGGACAACAAGGACTGTGTGTGTATCAAACAAAATCCTGTCTGTTATAAGTCCGATATTAGACAAGGATGGTATAATTATCAATCATGATACAGAAAAGGCATAAGTATTCAATAAATATTTGTTTTTATTCAGAAAGAGGTAGGATGGTGTATTATATTTTACAGTGATGATGAAATACTTTCAATCCTGTCAGTAATGAGGAAGGATGTTAATCAGCAGCTATTAAACATTTTTAAATCTGCAGGAGTGGCAACCATGGCTAGTAAGACAATTGACCAAGGAGTTCTCTGAATCATTAATTTTGATTTTAAACAGCCTTGGAACACTGGGAAAGGTCCAACGGACTGTTTAGCGCTTTTTTTTTTTAATGTGCCAATATTCAAAAAGTCTAAAGGGGATGACTCAGGTAACTATAGGCCAATTAACCTGTCATTGATCTGCAGGAAAATCGTGGAAAGACTGATATGAGATGCAATCAGTAAAGAGAGAGAGTGGTAGCATAATTGATGCCAATCAACTTGGTTTTATGGAAAATAGGTCTTATCAAAGAACTATCTTTTTTTGATGCAATGAAGTTTGATTGATATTATGTTGACAAATTTCTGTAAGGCATTTTTACTTATGCACACATGACATTCTGATTTAAAAAAAAATAGCATTATACAAAGTCAATGCAGTCCATAGCAAATATATTTAAAAAAACTGGTTAACTGATAGATCATAAGAAGCAATTGTAGATGGGGAAACTGTCATCCAATAGAAATATAGCTAGTGGGGTCCTGTAGGGATCTGTTCTTGTCCCAATGTTAGTCAATATTTTCATCAAAGAGCTAAAGGAAATACGAAATTCTTGCTGGTAAAACTGGTAGATGACACAAATTGTGGAGTGATTAAAAAATGATCGGAACAAGTCCGTTATACAGATTGACATGAATTGCTTGGCAAGGTGTCTTTGAACAACATTCATTTTAATATACCCAAATGCAAGATAATTAATCTAGGAACAGAGAATGTAGATATCATTTATGAGATGGAGAATTGTATTCTGGAAATTGGTGACTTTGAAAAGGATTAAGGACCATGGTAGATAACCAATTGAACATCAGCTCGTTCTACAGCTAAGAAAATGTATGCAATCCTTGGAAATATAAGCAGGGGAATATAAAGTAGTAGTAGTATTACGTATTATTTAAATTACTGTAGTGTGTAGGACCCATAGTCACATCCCTGGATCCTGTCCAGTTTTGGTCCCCCCACTACAGAAGGAATGTGGACAAATTGGACAGTGCCCGGTGGAGGGCAACAAAAATGATTAGGGGGCTAGGGCACATGACTTACGAGGAGAGGCTGAAGGAACTGGCGTTATTTAGTCTGCAGAAGAGAAGAGTGAGGGGGGATTCCAAAGAGGATGGAGCTAGGCTGTTCTCAGTGGTGGCAGATGACAGATCAAGAAGCAGTGGTCTCAAGTTGCAGTGGGGGAGGTCTAGGCTGGATATTAGGGAACACTATTTCCCTAGGAGGGTGCTGAAGCACTGGAATGGGTTACCTAGGGAGGTGGTGGAATCTCCATTCTTAGAGGTTTTTTAAGGCCTGGATTGACAAAGCCCTGGCTGGAATGATTTAGTTTGTGTTGGTCCTGCTTTGAGCAGGGGATTCAATTAGATGACCTCCTGAGGTCTCTTCCAACCCTAATATTCTATGACTCTGTTATGTTAGGTGTTATACAAACACAGAAGAAAAAGATTTCTGCCCCAAAGGCTTATCATCTAAGTATAAAATGAGACCGAAGATAGGTACAGACAGTTTAGGTAAGGAGTATAAGGAAACAATGAGACTATTGGTCAGCATGGTTAGCAATGACCTCCACATACAGCGGTCCAACTGTTGTCAAGTTTTTTTTTTAGACATTGTGGGGAAAAATGTGTTTTAAGAAGTGTTTGAAATAGAATGAGGTATATTTGCAGATGTTTATGGGAAACTCCTGCCAAGAATGAGAGGCAGTATGGGAGGAAGTGAGAAGGTGCTCATTTGAAAAATTAAGTGGATGATGAGGCAGGAGTTGATATCTTGATAGTAAATGAGAGATGATAGGTAGAGTGGAGATTGGCTTTGAAAGTGAAGGCAAGTTGCTCATGTTTGATGTGATAGAGAAGCGGAAGCCAGTAAAGGGATTGCAAAGAGAGGGCTAACATGGTCAAAGTGATGGGTAGGAAAACTATCTTTGCAGGATTTTGAATGAATATAAGTGGGGCAAGATTGCATTTGTCAAAGGTAGCGAAAAGGATGTGGCTGTAATTGAAAGGTGAGATGGTGAGAGTCTGGATACAAGTTTTAGCTGTGTGAATGGATGGGAAAGGCTGGGTCTTACAGATGTTGTATAAAACGAATTGGCAAGATTTAAACATAGCTGAATGTGAGGATCTCAAGAAGGTCCGAGTTGAAAATGACACCCAGGCTGAATGACAGGCAAATGGTGATATCAACAGTGATTGAGAGAGGAGGTGGCAGGAAGGGCATGGAGGGTAAGATTAAGAGCTCTGTTTAGCCATGTTGAGCTTGTGCTGATGGTAGACATCCATGAGTCTGGACTAGAGAGATGGATCTGTGAGTCCTCAGAATAGAGAGGGTAGTTAAATTTGTAGATGAGATTGCCCAGAGAGAGGTGATTTTGCCTCTGTGTACAGCATCACCATTACTAGAATACTGTGTACAGATCCAGAGATTGCACTTCAAAAAGAATGGTGACAGGATTTTGGAAGGTGTTCAGAGAAGAGCTACAAAAATGATTTGTTATCTGGAAAATATGCTTTATGGTGAGAGATTTAAGAAACTCTATGTAATATATCCAAGACAAAATTAAGTTGTGATTTTTTTTTTCAGTCTGTAAGTACCTACAGGGGGAAGAGATTTCTGATGCTAAATGGTTCTTTAATGTAGCAGGAAAAAAAGCATGAGATCTAATAGGTGGGTAATTTTAGGCAGGATTTATGAAGTCTGAACATAATTGCTAAAGTTTTAGTTTGGACAAAATGGAGGGTCTAATACCATTAGTGGGAAGTAGAGTTACCTGGGACACTTAATCACTAAAGTGGCACTTTGGTTTTATCTATCAGCTGATCGTGGTGAGGGTGGTCTAGTGTAGTGGTCAGAGCAGGCTTCAGGCTTAGTGGTTGGAGCTGGTGTCGTGAGCCAAGGACTAGTGTCAGTAGTTGGAAGCTGGAGCCAGGGGTCAAGCTGGAGATCAGAAGCTAGATATCAAGCCAGAGTTAGTAGTCAGAAGCTGGAGCTAGTGGTTAAACTGGAGGTCAGGAACTGGAATGAGCAGGGGAGCAGGCAAGAGAGTTCAAGGCCGGGGCAGGACAGAGGCAAGCCTGGGTGCAAGATTGGAGCAAAGTAACACAGAAGCAGGAAAAGCAGTGGGCATGAGCATTGAGCAGCCTGCGGGCTGCTGGTCCCTCCAGCGAACCATGTAGCTTGGCCAGTCAGGTAGCCTGCAGCAGACCAGCTGTACTGATGAGGCTGCTTAGATATTAGCTGTGATGCAGACCCTTATTCCTGACATTATCCGTCTGAAAGATGGGATTTGTAACTAGCAGGTTGTCTCCTAACACAGTTCTCAGGACTTGGAGATAAAGGTCCTGTCTATAAAATCATGAGCACCTAGCATTTTCAGCACCTTGGACCCCTTATTTATTTTTATCAAAGTGCTGCTTTGGTCCAGTTGTGTTCAGCTTGAGATCTTGCTGAATGAATTAGCAAGATACATATTCTTTAACAAATCTAAAGAAAAGTTGGAGGCCTGCAGAGCAAGAAAAATGTTCCCAGGGATAACTTTGTCAGAGTGTCACAGCTGTTCCTGGAGAATAGCCAGAGATAATTTTGACATGTTTATTTCATATTTTTTGCAGTGAAAATGATTTGAGGATACTTATATTATGTCTGTTGTTCTTTAAAACTCAGTGTCCTTGACGTATGTAAAACAACAAAATGGGTGAAAATTCAGATGTGGTAGTTATATTGGCAGGGATTATTTGTACAATAAAAATAACACAGTAATACAAAGAAGAAATGCAGAGCACAAGGATAAGGTTATTGTTTGATTTATTCTTTACACATTTATATGAAGAATATTCTTTCAGAATAAAAATGTGTATTTGTCAGTTATGCTGTGCTGTCCGGGATTCATTTCTAAAGAACAGTGTGGCAGGGCAGACTCAGTCCTACCTATTTCTATCCCCACAAACAGTTCAGAGACCTTCGGGTAAAACACTTTGTTCAATGTGTTTTCAATGTTCTTTTCCACCACCTTTTCAGACTGTCACCTCATACCAGCAGTAATATGGAGCCCTCAGCTCTTGAGCCAAGAAGGGGAGAAATCTCTCATGGCTTTGTCTACAAGCCTAGCTCTTTTTCTCTCACTCAATTCTCACTTTCCTCCTCCTGGACGCACTTCCTGTGACTTTTGCACCATCTGTGCTAATGAGTTAATTAGCCTTTTAACTCCATCCAGCCTATCCCAATCTATCAATTGGGATCAGTTCCCATGGTCAGATGTGCTCTGGGGCAACTACCTGGAGTTGCAGTGATCAGAGTGTTGGATCAGGTGCTGTTGCCCAGCACTCAGTCACAAATATTTATCAAATATTAAATATTTTTATTTAAATCTTTGCAGTATATCCATTCTGTCTCTCATTGGTTGTCATTTGTGCCATATGGCAAATGGCTTACCAGCTTTAATAATGAGTTAAAGTGTTTCACGGATACAAGCCATTCAAGCAGTGTCAGATAAGACATGTACTCTCTCTTATCCAATTTTAAGATTGATATTTATTTACATAAAAGAAATGTGTGTTGTTAAACATTGCATGTAGAGACAGCTGATTATTTTTAGTTGGTCTTAAAATAAATAGTTGAACTTTTAGAGCATAATTTTGACTAAATGAGTTGTGTTTAGGGTTTTTTATTTACAGTGATGTTTGTACAATAATACTGAATATTTAAAGCACTATCACTATAATCTGTGGGTAAAACATAGCATTCTGAATTGTGCATTATTTTAAATACAATACATCCTTGCTATAACAAACCCCTGGGGATCTAAGCCATTTGTTTGTTATAGCCAGAGGTTTGTTATAGGGAAAGAGCTCTGCTGCAGGGAGGGTGAGTGGCTGACACCTGAATCCCTGCACAGAACAGATTGCTCCTCCAGCCCTGGGGCCAGAGAAGCAGTCTGCCCCGGCTGCGGCCCTGGGATTGGAGGAGCTGTTGCCCCTCCGCCTACCTCGGGCCAGAGGATGTGTCAGAGTATCAGTGTCCTGTTCTCTCCTTCTCTCCCATCCCCACCCCACCTCTTGCAGCCCTGAAGTCCGAGGAGCTCTTAGCCCCCTCCTCAGTGGCTGGGCTGGAGGTAGAATCGTGGGACCAAGTTCGCTATTATGAAGGGAGTTATAGCAAGGGTATACTGCAGGGGTGGTCAACCTGAGCCAGAGAAGGTGCCAGCATTTACCAATGTACATTGCCAAGGAGCCACAGTAATATGTCAGCAGCCACCCCTTGCTCCCAGTGCCTCCCGCCCACCACCAACCTTGCTGATCAGCACCTCCCCCTTCCTCTCCAGAACTCCTGATCAGCTGTTTCATGGCTTACAGGAGGCCCTGAAGAGTAGGGGGAAGGAGGGCACAGCAAGTTCGGGGGAAGGGGTAGGGGTGTTGGGGAGGAAAGGGTGGAGTGGGGGCAGGGCCTGTAGCAGAGCTGGGGTTGAGCAATGAGCACTACCCAGCACACTGGAAAGTTGGCGCATGTAGCTCCAGCCCCAGAGTTGGTGCCTATACAAGGAGCTGTATATTAACTTCTGAAGAGCCACATGTGGCTCCAGAACCGCAGATTGGCCACCCCGATATACTGTATAGCAGGGGTAGGCAACCTATGGCACGCGTGTCGAAGGCGGCACGTGAGCTGATTTTCAGTGGCACTCACACTGCCCAAGTCCTGCTTACCGGTCTGGGGGGTTCTGCATGTTAGTTTAATTTTAAATTTAACTTCTTAAACATTTTGAAACCTTATTTATTTTACATACAACAATAGTTTAGTTATATATTATAGACTTATAGAAAGAGGCCTTCTAAAAAAGTTAAAATGTATTACTGGCACGCAAAACCTTAAATGAAAGTGAATAAGTGAAGACTCGGCACACCACTTCTGAAAGGTTGCTAACCTGTTCTGTGTAGTGTGAATTTGCTACATTGAATTTTAAGATGACATTCTAGTTATATAGTCCTCTAACAGCTAGTATTTGAGGTTTCTAGTTCTTTCAGAGCACAGTTTATAATGAGGCTGTTAGGAGTGGTGGGGATGTAACAAAGGCAACAGATTTTCTTAGCAAGTCATTGTGAATTAGTGTAATGAGGTCTAGGAAGTCTTAGTCATAAGTGTATAAAAAACCCCAAAAGGTTATAATTCATAATTTGAATCTTCTTGGGGTTTTTTTTGTACCCAACGTCACAAAGGGGAATTTACCTATTATATTTACATCACTGGTTCTGTTATAGGAAACAAATTATTTTAATATGTTTTTGTGCACAAACAGCACTAAGCATGTAACCATCCAGAAAAAAAGATTTCTTGCCATGAAAAGCTTACAATCTAGGTAGGCAAAATACAGACACAAGATGGAGGAAAGGAACTCAACACGAACCAAAATAATAAAGATGATTTTTATCACGACTTATAGTTCTGTGCTTCCCCCCGCCCCGTACATTACAATGTAAGGAAGAGGACATGCCATATGTAAACATGATTACCATTGGCTGAATTAGGAGAGTTGTTGGTGAGCAGTTCACAGGTGAGTCCCATCTGCTCCTCAGAATGACAGCAAATAGAAGTTGAGGGGTTTAGTTGAAGAAAATTGGGGTGAATTTTAATATATTAAAATCATCAGTAATACAATGCAAATTAATGTCGAAGGAGGGAAATCAAAGGTATTGGAATGTAGCTGCACTTAGATTTGCTTATGCAGTGGAAAATATTACTTGTTTCTTAGATATGGCCATTTTTGATACGATTACCTTCTATTTCTTTCATACTCCCTTCCCCTTCATTCTATCCACTAATGTCACAACCAGGTACTTGTTGAACTTGTGTTTGATCTATTTGGGATTCAGTAAGCTTTGTAAAAATCTACCATCAATACCACTCTTTGGGTTGGTAGCCATGAAAGCAATACAACTCACCTTTTGGAGTCTTGTTTGGCAGTCATGAATTTGGCTTCCAACCTGGATCTTCTACATAGTATAGCAGAGAGCTCCTTCTACCTAAATTAACAATACCTGAATTATTGTTTTATTTGTTCATGAATGCTAATAGATACTTTGAAGTTATATCTTTTGATATGTGCTACTGAGTTTCATATGTGGTATCTTGATCTATTCTGTCTATCTCATTTGAAAACAGCTGAAACCCTGTTGCTCAAACTTTCTAAATATTGTACATTTTTAGGCACAGGTCACACCTAGAAAATTTCAGTCAGAAAGGTGAAAGTTGATAAATTGGCAAAATCTGTTTGAATAGTCAACTTTAGAGCTACAAAGTGGGCAAGATTCCATGTTTTGAGTCAAAGGTCTTGCACAAGGAAATTCACCTTTCCAAGTTTTCAAACATTTTTTTTGGATTGCTGGATAGCCAGCACATGATGATTTACCTACTTGTAGAAGGGCCTTAATGTCCAAACTCATTGCTCAGTTTGTCAAAAAAGATAATTAAACCCTGCACATAATCTCACGCAAATGGCCTACAATATTTTATCATTTTGTTTGTAAGAATTGAAGTTAGTGTCCTGATAAAATGGCCTTTGTAGTTCCTTTTATTAATGGCCCAGAATGATTAAGTCCAAGCAGAAGAACTGGTTCATGTTTTTCCATGGTTCATTTGCTTTTCTGAGAATTTTGGCATCATCTTTGAAACTGTTAAAACTTTAGGGTTACACTGTTTGTCTGGAGTATTGTCAATTGTATCAGCAGAGGAATAGGTGAAGTTCATGCCTTAATTGTGGAGTCCAACTTTTTTTTGTAATGGCAAAGGAGTTTGTTTTTTCTTAGGCTATTAATGGTCTTTTATGCTGGCATGAGCTCAGATCTCAAATACAGCTTTAAGTCTTTACACTCAAACTCAACAAATGTGATGTAAATAGACCCTGTCATAATGTCAAAGACCTTTAAAATGTTATGTTCAGAGGAACCTGTTAATTAGGAAAACAAATAAGCTTTTAGACCCAGATTTTTAAAGGTATTTAGGCATTCTTGTTCTAAGTAATGCAAAATCTAACTGATTTAGGAGACTCTCATTTTCAGAATTCCTAAATGCTTAAAACCTATTAACTGTCCATGGGATTTTTGGCTCCTAAATGCCTAAATCCCTTTTGAAAATGATTTAGCCTCCTAAATCAGTTAGGCAAGCAATATTGAGCATGGCAACATCGAAATACCTTTAAAAATCTGGGCCTTAGTGTCCTTTCAGCTATATGATCTGGGTCAGTCTTTCTCATCACAAACATCATCCAGATGGATAAGTTAGCAGTATCCTTAAAGCATATTTCCACCCGAAATATGTCTTTCTATCTCTTAATAGCTCATTCAGCTGGTAAAGATGGAGAAGATGCCAATAGCAGATAAATAAAAGACCGCTTCTTGGTCTTTTTCCAACAGATAACTAGTCTTTAATTCTTTCTTCTCCTTGGAAATTTTGCCTTTTGTTCTCTGAGGTACTGCTATCCTTCCTACTCTTTAGTTCCTCTGTTATATCTGTAATAAAAGTACAAGTGAAAAATGGATGCATAATGTAGCAAGTGAGCATAAGTTGTTTCTTCCTCTTGCAACTTGTCTTCATCTCAACCTCCTTAACATTTAACTCCTCTCCCACAAGAGAGCACCTAAAATTTAGTTTTATTCGGAGTAGTTTTGGGGCTAAGGACATGTGAGATTGAATTCATGCTGCATTGACCTGGTTATTTCTTTTGCGTGTTCGACTTGAATGCTATGACAGTTTGTACCAGATGAGGATCTAGCCCAGTGTGTTTTTGGCTTAAAACTTGGGCAGTCTTCTTATGTTTCAATCAACTACTATTTATAATCTAATCCAAATTTGTGTTAAAACAGTTGTAGATATTTTGCAGTATACTGTACTTCTGGCAATAACTTTGGGCCTGATCCTCTACAGTGTTGAAAATATACTGTCAGTGGGTGCTGAGGGTGTTCAGAATCTTGTAGGATCATGCCCAAAGTTATTCCCATGATGTAACATAACTTTTCCTTGCTTTATTATTCAAGCAGTGAGAATGCTTTGTTTATGGGAAACATTATTATTTATATTGCTGTGTGCAAGTTCACATACTGATGGATACAGAAAATGGCATTGGTATTAGTTAGAAAGGAATATACTTTTTATCTTGCATGTATATGCAATATGAGTTGATGACTACTGTTCATCAGAATAAGGAGAAAATATAAGAATTAGGGAATGAAAATGCATGAAAGGTGAAGGTCATTTTCAAAGCTAAACTTTTTTTTACAAAAATTACTTTAACATAAATGTGTCATTTAACATTATAAACTATTCCTAACCGTATTTTGATATCTGAAAATGTGTTTATCCTTTGAAAAACTGATTTATTATGTTTGTTTACAGATATATGACAGAAAGGTCAACAAATTCTGTAGTCTGTACTAATTTTAACAAATAGAAAATATACAAGAATAATAAAGAAATGTCATTAGAAAATTTCTTTGTACTTTTTTCCAACATAGGCATATTCTATTTTAAATATATGTTGGACAAAACATAAATACTGCTTTGAATGCTACTTTCCAAATTCTGTTTTGGTGGTAGCATTTATTTTTGAAAGTAGCAAGAAGGTGTATGAGGTAGAGAGAAGAGGTAGAGTGGGTAGACTGTGAGTGACTGAGAAGACACAGTAAAGAATTTGGAATGAATGAATGAAAGGGTAAGCTAGTATGAGGAAAAAGGGAAACATGGTAGTGTGTTCAGATGATTTTAAACTAGACCTTATGTAGTCATTCATTTTGCAGAGATAAAAAATGAGAAGGAACATTGATGTGAAGCAATGAGAGATTGTGGGTCAAGAACATTAGCTTGATGTTTCTGTTAAGTTGATCGTAATTGAATCAGTTAAGTATTGTTGTGATTGTCATTATATATTCCGTGAGCCTACTGAGATGTAATGAGCAGTTTACATTTTTCAGAGCTATTGTTTCAGGTTGTCTGCGGACTCAGGAAGAAAACAGTGGATTGGTTTACGCTTGATTCGTGGTTTCAGAGTTATCTTCACAACTGTAAAAGTTAGATGTATTTTTTAAATGTAAGATGAGATTTTGTAACACAATTTAGTGGCAAGGATGGATTTCACTGCTGCAGAACTGCAACAATCACAGGGCTATAGCCAATGATGTTAAAAACAGCACTACTGAGGTAGCTTTTGCAAAGGAAACAGATGAAATGCTAGTCTATGGAAACATGAAGAAAATGATGTAGTTTATTGACATTCATATTGTTGCCATTCTAGGCATAACAACAACCTTGGTATTCTCAAATCTTCCCTTTTAAATTTTTAGAATAGTTTCAATTTTCATTCACAGATTGAAATTAGAATCTAATGTTTCTAGTTGCAAAAAGTGTTCCAGTTCATGTAAATGTTTTGGAGTGACATAAACCATCACAAAATGGGGGAAGCACTGGTTTTTTCCCCCTAAACCCAGAAGAACACACCCCTGACTGACATAAGTTTCACTGGGAAAAGCATCGGCGTGTACAGTGCTGTGTCAGCAGGAGATCATCTCCTGCCAACATAGCTACCACCACTTTGGGGGTGGTTTAATTATGCCAGCGGGAGAGCGCTCTCCTGCCAGCATATAGCATCTACAACAAGCCATAGGTGTGCATCATATGAGCTGCTGAAAATGTAATAATGAGGGAAATCTGAAGAACTTCACCTGTAATTTATTCGGTCTAAAGAACATTTTATCCTTTTCTAAGTGGTATTAAACTAGACCTTTTTTAGACCTGTTGTGTAAAGTTTGTGCTCATCTATTCTGTAAACTTAAGAAGGCTAACAAATGGCAGACAGTGTGGCAAACCCCAGCATCAGTAGAACCACCCTGCAAGCAGGCAGACAAAAATACTATGTCCCCGCCAAGGTATCTGAATTCCTGTTATCCCACCTGCCACCCAACTCCATCATGGTGGATGCTGTCAACTCCTACAGCCAACAACACTAGTCAAGGGCTACTCCCTGTGATAGGGATTGGAAGCGCCTTGACCTTTTGGATACAAAAGCATACTCTTTAGCTGCTCTACAATTCCGTATTGACAATTATCAGGCCCTCATGGCAAAATATGATTATATACATTACTCAAAAGTGAATGACTTTTATTGAAAAAAAAAATGCCAGAAGCACATTGCTTCTTCGATGCCATTATCCAGAAGGGTCAACTAATGGCAAAGACATCGCTGCAGTCTGCCCTCGAAGCAGGCAACAGGGTGGCTACGTCCATCTCCATGATTGTGGTGATGTGACTAGCATCATGGCTCCATTTGTCGGGCTTCTCGAAAGAGATACAGTCCACAGCTGAGGACCTTCCATTTGAGGGCACGAAGCTCTTCATCAAGAAGACTGACACCTCTCTTCACACCCTGAACAACTCCAGAGCTATCCTCCACTCACTTCGTCTTTTGTCTTGTAGAGATACTATTTAGTCCCCAATCCCAGCATAGAAAACATGTGCATCAGTTCCAAACTCAGGGCCATTACGAGCTGCAAAAAAAAACAAAAAGGAAAATTCCTTTAATATAAACCATCTGGCCCTCAATCTTCATTGTTAGGTCACTCCTCCCGATTTACACAGCTGAACATTGTTCCAGACCCATTTGGCCACTGATTGGTGGTGTTCTGCAGTGCTTGGGAACACATAACATCGGACTGATGGCTCTTAGAGATTGTTCAAACTGGGTACTCCATCCATTTTACTTCCCTACTCCCTCCACAACACCCTTCCCCATTCCTCATCAGGAATCCTTCTCACAAGAGTTTACTATGACTAGAGAGAGATTGCCGCCTCTAGTTAGGAGCCATAGAACCAATACCTCAAAATCTACCAGGGAAAGAGTTCTATGTTCGTTATTTCCTAATACCTAAACAGAAGGAAGGTTGGAGATCCATCCTAGATCTCAGAGCTCTCAACAAGTTTGTCAAGCCTCAAAAGTTCAAGCTAGTCACCTTATCAATGACCATTCCAACATTAGAACAGAGAGACTGGTTTTTGGCTCTTGATCTCCAGGATGCCTATTTTCATATCTCAATCTTACTGGCTCACAGACAATTTCTCAGATTCACTCTGGGACACAACCACTACCAATACAGAGTGCTCCCTTTTGGGAGGGGTATCAGCCCCAAAAGTATTTTCCAAGGTTCTCTTAGTGGTGGCTGCTCATTTACATTCTCAAGGGATAATGATCTACCCTTACCTGGACGATTGCCTCCTCATAGCCCGATCTCTCTGAGAGGCTCACCAAGTCACTGATGCTATGATATACTTGTTTATGGAACGGGATCAACACCCAGAAGTCAATTAACACCAGTGCAACACGTGGAATTCATAGGGGCCAACTTTGATTCATTACAGGCCAAAGCCTTCTTACCTCAGTGCAGGTTCTTATGCTTAATCACACTCATAGACACCATTCAAAATATCCCACAAATATCAGTCAGGCTTTGCCTCCAACTCTTGTCCACTGTTATATGCCACACAGCAGTAATACCACATGCCAGGCTTCACATGCAGTGCCTCCAAATGTGGTTCAGCTCGGTTTACAGGCTGGACAAATCCCAGTCACCACCCACCAGGATCAAAAACTCCTTAGACAGTTGAATGGAATGTTTGCGAAGAAGTCCTCTTCTCACAAACAACACCATTGTTGATCTTCACCATCAGTTCATCACTCAGAGTGGGACGTGCATCTAAATGGCCTCATGACACAAGGCAAATGCTCACCCGTGAAGATATCCCTTCACATCAATCTCTTCAAGTTAAGAGCGGTCAGGAATGCCTGCGCCCATTTCCTCCCGCTGATCACAGGATCACACACAAAGATTCTAACAGACAATATAGCCTGTATGTACTACATCAATCAGTAGGGGTGAGCCAGATCGCCCTCCTTATGTGCAGAAGCTATGAGGCCATGGAATTGGTGGATCTCCCACAACTTCATGCTGTTTGCAATTTACCTCCTGGGCGCGCACAACTCGATAGTGGACAGTCTCAGTCACAAATTCCTACACAAGTGGAAAGTACACCCAATAATGCTTCACAGCTTATTCAGATGATGGGGGGACAGTCCACAGACCTTTTCTCCACTCATCTGAAGAAGAAATGTCCATGCTACTGCTCCAGAGTGGGGATTAGACAACGTTCCTTGGGTGGTGCTTTCCTCCTCCCTTGGGAGAAGGACCTTCTCTACACCTTTCCTTCTTTTCCTCTACTGTCAAAGGTCTTGCTGAAAATAAAAAGGGACGGGGCTCATGTCATTTTCATTGCTCCCACCCTTACTTGGCACAGGTCCCAACATGCTTGCCTATACCTTCTCTTAGAACAGAGAAGCATATGCCTCATACTGAGAAAGCAGGACAATCAGTGAGTTATCTTAAGTGCCTATACACAAATGCAAGAAGCCTGGGAAACAAGCAGGGAGCACTGGAAGTCCTAGCACAGTCAAGGAACTGTGATGTGATTGGAATAACAGAGACTTGGTGGGATAACTCACATGACTGGAGTACTGTCATGGATGGGTATAAACTGTTCAGGAAGGACAGGCAGGGCAGAGAAGGTAGAGGAGTTGCATTGTATGTAAGAGAGCAGTATGACTGCTCAGAGCTCCAACATGAAACTGCAGAAAAACCTCAGAGTCTCTGGATTAAGTTTAGAAGTGTGAGCAACAAGATTGATATCATGATGGGAGTCTGCTATAGACCACCAGACAGAGGGGATGAGGTGGACGAGGCTTTCTTCAGGCAACTAACAGAAGTTATGAGATCATAGGCCCTGGTTCTCATGGGGGACTTCAGTCACCCCGATATCTGCTGGGAGAGCAATACAGCAGTGCACAGACAATCCAGGAAGTTTTTGGAATGTGTAGGGGACAATTTCCTGGTGCAAGTGCTGGAGGAACCAACTAGGGGCAGAACTCTTCTTGACCTGCTGCTCACAAACAGAGAAGAATTAGTAGGGGGAAGCAAAAGTGGATGGGAACCTGGGAGGCAGTGACCATGAGATGGTTGAGTTCAGGATCCTGACAAAAGGAAGTAAGGAAAGCAGCAGAATACAGTCCCTGGACTTCAGAAAAGCAGACTTTGACTCCCTCAGGGAACTGATGGGCAGGATCTTCTGGGAAAATAATATTGGGGGGTAAGGAGTCCAGGAGAGCTGGCTGTATTTTGAAGAATCCTTATTGAGATTGCAGGAACAAACCATCCTGATGTGTAGAAAGAATAGTAAATATGGCAGGCGACCACCTTGGCTTGACAGTGAAATCCTTGCTGATATTAAACACAAAAAAGATGCTCACAAGAAGTGGAAGCTTGGACAAATGAACCAGGAGGAGTGTAAAAATATTGCTTAGGCATGCAGGAGTGAAATCAGGAAGGCCAAATCACAGTTGGAATTACAGCTAGCAAGGGATGTTAAGAGTAACAAGAAGGATTTCTACAACTATGTTAGCAACAAGAAGAAGGCCAGGGAAAGTGTGGGCCTCTTACTGAATGGGGGAGAAAACCTAGTGACAGAGAATGTGGAAAAAGCAAATGTACTCAATGATTTTTTTTTGCCTGTGTCTTCATGAACAAGATCAGCTCCCAGACAATTGCACTGGGCAGCACTGTATGGGGAGGAGCTGACCAACCCTCTGTGGAGAAAAAAGGGGTTCAGGACTACTTGGAAAAGCTGGAGGCGCACAAGCCCATGGGGCCGGATGCACTGCATCCGAGGGTGCTAAAGGAGCTCGCTGATGTGATTGCAAAGCCATTGGCCATTCTTTGAAAACTCATGGCGATTGGGGGAGGTCCTGGGTCACTGGAAAAAGGCTAATGTAGTGCCCATCTTTAAAAAAGGGAAGGAGGAGGATCCGGGGAACTACAGGCCGGTCAGCCTCACCTCAGTCCCTGGAAAAATCATGAAGCAGGTCCTCAAGGAATCAAAATTCTGAAGCACTTTGAAAAGAGGAAAACTGATCAGGAACAGTCCACATGGATTCTCCAAGGACAAGTCATGCCTGACTAACCTAATTGCCTTCTGTGATGAGATAACTTGCTCTGTGAATGAAGGGAAAGCAGTGGATGTGTTGTTCCTTGACTTTAGCAAAGCTTTTGCTATGGTCTCCCACAGAATTCTTGCAAGCAAGTTGAAGAAGTATGGGCTGCATGAATGGACTATAAGGTGGATAGAAAGCTGGCTAGATCATCGGGCTCAACAGGTAGTGATCAATGGCTTCATGTCTAGTTGGCAGCCGGTATCAAGTGGAGTGCCCCAAGGGTGGGTCCTGGGTCCAGTTTTGTTCAGTATCTTCATTAATGATCTGGAGAATGGTGTGGATTCACCCTCAGCAAGTTTACAGATGACACTAAACTGGGAGGAGTGGTAGATATGCTGGAGGGTAGGGACAAGTGCAGAGTCCTGCACTTAGGACAGAAGAATCTCATGCACTGCTACAGACTACGGACCGAGTGGCTAGACAGCAGTTCTTCAGAAAAGGACCTAGGGGTTACAGTGGACGTGAAGCTGGATATGAGTCAACAGTGTGCCCTTGTTGCCAAGAAGGCTAACGGTATTTTGGGCTGTATAAGTAGGAGTATTGCCAGTAGATCGAGGGATGTGATCATTCCCCTCTATTTGGCATTAGTGAGGCCTCATCTGGAGTACTGTGTCCAGTTTTGGGCCTCTCACTACAAGAAGGATGTGGAAAAATTGGAAAGAGTCCAGCAGAAGGCAACAAAAATGGTGAGGGGGCTGGATCACATGACTTATGAGGAGAGGCTGAGGGAACTTGGATTGTTTAGTCTGCAGAAAAATGAGGGGGGATTTGATAGCTGCTTTTAACTACCTGAAAGGGGGTTCCAAAGAGGATGGATCTAGACCAGGGGTAGGCAACCTATGGCACGTGTGCCAAAGGCAGCACGTGAACTGATTTTCAGTGGCACTCACACTGCTGGGTCCTGGCCATTGGTCCAGTGGGCTCTGCATTTTAATTTAATTTTAAATGAAGCTTCTTAAACATTTTAAAAACCTTATATATTTTACATACAATATGTATGTATATATTATAGACTTATAGAAAGAGACCTTCTAAAAATGTTAAAATGTATTACTGGCATGTGAAACCTTAAATTAGAGTGAATAAATGAAGACTTGACACACCACTTCTGAAAGGTTGACGACCCCTGATCTAGATGGTTCTCAGTGGTACCAGATGACAGAACAAGGAGTAAAGGCTCTCTTTGGGTTCACCTAGCAGCTATAACAGCTTTCCACCAACCTATAGAAAGGTACTCGGTGCTGTCACACCCAACTACTAAAAGGTTCCCCAAGGGTAAACCTCTTCCCTCAACCTTGACTTCCTACCCCTGTATGGGACCTAAATCTGTTACTGAAAGGACTGATTAGACCTCCCTTTGAACCATGGCCACCTGATTGCTGATGTGATAGCAGTTACCTCAGCCAGGAGAATCAGAAAGATAGCAGCTCTGGTGACCGGGACACACAGGCCGCATACATAATTCATCCCTAAGATAACCTCTCCATTTCACATGAATCAGTTGATTTACCTTCCAGTCTTCTACCCTATTCTCACCAAGACAACAGGGAGACTATATTACGTATCCTAGATGTCAAAAGAACTCTTGCTTTCTACCTGGACAGGACAAAGGCCTTCAGGAAGTCCCCTAGGCTTTTCTTCTCCATTGCTGAAAGATCCAAGGGCTCAGCAATGTCAGCCCAAAGGCTTTCCAAGTGGGTCTCAAATTCCATCAGATTGAATTACCAACTTCACAACATGACCCCTCCAGACTCTCTTCGTACATTCTCCACAAGGTCAGTCTCTTCTTCAAGAATGTCCCTATCTCAGAGATCTGTAGAACAGTGACATCGGTGTCAGTCCTCATTTTCACAGAACACTATGCGATCACTGGGAATCTGCCTCTGATGCCATTTTAGGCTCCATGGTGCTGTCATCTGTAACTGACCAGACTCTGAAGTCCCAGCCCTGCAGAAGGGATACTGCTCAGAAGTCACCTACAGTGGAGCATCGATAGGGACATACTCGAAGAAGTTACTCATCTTGTGCAGTAATAATGGTTCTTTGAGAAGTGGATCCCTATGGGTGCTGCACAACCCTCCCTCCTCCCCTCTACTTCAGAGCTCTTGTCTATGACTGTGCGAGAAAATGAACAGAGGGGGGTTAGTTCGCATGCGCTGGCTAGCCTCGTGGCACAGCACAAGGAGAGACAGCACATGTGCAGGCCTAACAAACACTGCTACCAAAGTTCTCTGATCAGCAGTGCAGGGACGCAGACACACCTAGAGTTGAGAACCCACAGGGACACATCTCGAAGAACCATTGTTACTGCACAAGGTGAGTAACTTCCTGTGAAATACTTTTCTGATAACTTTCCAGCAAATGGCAAAATTACATTTAAAAAATCTGTTCAACCTAACCTCAGGTTTTCTGCATTGCTAGGTTACTGCAGTAGGGAAACTGGATGAAGTATCTTCTGTTGATGAAAATACTGTCATTTGATATGAAAAATTAATAAAAATCCATCTTCAGTTTTATTATAGTCTATTGTTTCAAGATCTGCATACACCTCTACCCTGATATAACGCTGTCCTTCAGAGCCAAAAAATCTTACTGCGTTATAGGTGAACCCACGTTATATTGAATTTGCTTTGATCCGCCGGAGTGCGCAGCCCTGCCCTTCCGGAGTGCTGCTTTACCGCATTATATCCGAATTCATGTTATATCGGGTTGTGTTATATCGGGGTAGAGGTGTATATGATGAGAATGCAGTTATTTTGGTGTGCTTTAAGTGCTTATTAAAAACTATGGGCTTTGCCTGATGGAGAATTTTATTATTGATCCCTTTCTTCATGTGCATATGCACAAGTCACTTTTTCAGCTGAAAGGTTTTTTTTCAGCGTTATGAACAAAATACAGAAAAGGAGCTTATGAAAGGGTTGTCTGCTGTATCTTTTGTGTAAGCCTCCCTTCACCATCCCCCTGCTCTTTCTTCACTTCTAGATGTTATAAAAATCAGTTTTGAGAAACATTTTTAATCAAATATTTTTTAAAAACTTTCAGGATAAGATCCATAATTACCAATTCTTCTGTGTCCTGATATGCATCATAATATGGGACAGTTACCAAGAATGAGTGGACACAAGAAAAGTAAAGTTACAAGCAGCAGTTCCAGTCATTGATTTCAGTTGCAGCTCGTAGTAATACTGAGCAAAACTTCTGATCTCAGTTATCTTTACATAATACAGGTTGAAGTGGCTAATACGCAGTCTAGTCACCTATGATAGAATCTGAAATTGAAACTCTAGTTTGGAGATCCTTAGGCAAAAGCTTCTGTTTTCTCATAACGGTAATAAAAGGCATTTAAAAAAAAAGGCATCACTACAAAATCCTGTGTAATGGTGAAGTGATGCTATTAAGATAAGACGTACTTATTTCATTATTAGCTAGTGATAATTATTACAGTAACTGTTGCTTGGACTAGACCCTGCTCACTGTCTGATACTTAGAATTGATCTGCTTCTCCTATGGAACATCTGAGGGAGAGTTTATATTATTTTGAAGTTTCAACACACTAGTGATGAACGATTGAAAAGACATGAGCCCGCAGAATTATTAATATGTAAATTTACTGCAGAGTTGATTATTCTTTGAGCAGCAACAGTAGTTTAATCTTTACTATTGTGTTTTAATAAATTAAGGCCAGATATAATATTTGCTCCACACGTGTGATGTCTCTTGACTTCGTTCTCAATCTTTGCAAAATGGTGAAAGAATTGGGTCCATAGAGAGGTGTAAGCGTGGCACAAATAAGACTACCTTTTTTCCCAAGCCAATAATCAATGCAAACAGTTTTGCAATAATAGTTCCAACTATTACATAAAATCCTAACCTATGAGATGACACAGTACTTGAAAGAAAACAATTAAGAAAAATAAAATGACCGAAATTACTTCTTGAAGTATTAATGAACATCTCATTGACCGTAGTTCATGTAACCCATTTTCTAAACTGCACTCAGTCTTAAATTTCCCTTTTCTTTTGAACGTTGTACTTCTGAAGTGAAATTATGTAATAAATACATTAGCTCGTAATATTTTTATATGCCTACTTTTAAATTGTTTGATAATTAAACTTAATCCGAGTGAAATTGCAAGGTTTGATTAACTGCTTCCTTTCAGGAGTCTGAACTGATGATGTTCTGTGTATTAGAAGGCACAGCCATCTTATTTGAGAAGCTTTGTCCTTTTAACAAAAGACACTAAGAATAAATTCAGTTAGGGTCATAGTGGCTTAATTTAATAATAAGTACCATAATTAGTTTCAGACTCTTCCTTCCCAAAGGACAAGGTTTTGAGTTTTGATGCCTACTTAAGGCGTGAGAATGACAGCAAAATTAATGTCATAACCTTTTACAGCCTGTTAATAGTTTTCTGTGTAGTACCCTAAAGGATTTTGTGGAATAGTGTAACAACTAAAGTAACCACTTAGTATGGACAAGAAAAAAATAGGTTAATTGGGTTCACCTGATATTCAGATGTTAGAGCATCTGTCAGGACACCCGTTTCATACTTAGAAAAAGAGTTGCTGCTATTTTTTTCATTTAAATTATCTTTTAAATTATGGTGTGCATACACTCTACTTCCTTGGGACTACTGCCTCTGGAAGACTAATTTATGATGTAGTTTGGGACTTTTTCAGTTTGGTTAATCTACTTTGTCCTTTTCAGTAATGAAATCAATTTGTCTTTTCATTTTTGTGGAAACTACAAAGCAACACCCATTGATAGAACATGTTCCGTGACACTGATATATATTTTTCTTCTAGTAGAGTCCTGTCAAAGATTGCTATGACTCCAGTTTAGCTGGACTTCTAATGATAGATTTCTTCTTTCCTTCTGTAACCAGTTAGTAATAAGCTTACAAGGGAGCCATTCTAAGTTCATGAGGCCCAGATCTTGATCCTTTTTATTTAATGTTTTTTTTTTTTAAGGTGAGCAAAACAGAATCAAGACTGTATCAAATTTTAAAAGCTTCAGCAATGGTATGGGCCCTTTACTACATGGTGGTGATAAAATTTAATAATACAGAAAATATCCAATAAATATTTCTGTTCTGTGTTTGAAAAGAAGCAGAATGGTGGACTCATGTTATGAGGATGTAGAAATACTTTCTAGTCCATAAGTAACCAAGGAGGATGTTGGACAAAATCCACTAGGGATAAACATTTATATGTCAGCAAGCCTAGATAACTTGCTCCCAAGAGTCCTCAAAGAGTTGGCTGATGAGATCTCTGGCCTGCTGATGTACATTTTTAATCAATCTTGGAATGCTGGAGCAAGTACTGAAGACTGGAAGAGTGCTAATATTGTGCCAATATTCAGAAAGGACAAGTGGGATGACCTGGCTTGACATCAATCCTGGATAAGATAATGGAAAAAGCTGATACAAGATTCAGTTGACAAAGAATTAGAGGATACGAGTATAATTAATGTCAGTCAAGATGGCTTAATGGAAAATAGGCCTTGTGAAACAAACCTGTTTTAATTCTTTGAAACTACAAGTTTCATCGGTTTAAAGGTAACTGTATAGAGATGATATACTTTTGTAGGGCATTTATGTGATATTCTTATTAACAAGTTAGCTCAATATACAATATTAATGAGATCACATGTTAAATGGACTAGGAATTGGCTAACTAAAAGATTTCAAAAAGTAGTCAGTGGGAAATCATCATCTAGTAGTGTGTTTCTAGTGTGGCTTCACGGGGATTGGTACCAGGCCTGATGCTATTCAACTTTTTCACCCATGACTTAGAAGTAAATGTAAAATCACTGCTGATAAAATGTATGTATGATGCAAAGATTGGCATAATGGTAAATGAAAAGAATATGGAAGCCATACAAAGCAATGTGAAATGTTTGGGGAAATGAGCCCATTCAAACAAAATGTATTTTAATTAGGCCAGATGTAAAATTGTACATCTAGGACCAGGCTCAGCAACCTTTGGCCCCGCGCCCGCCAGGGTAAGCACCCTGGCTGGCCGGGCTGGTTTATTTACCTGTCATGTCTTCAGCTTTGGCTGATTGTGGCTCCCACTGGCCGGAGTTCGTTGCCCCATGCCAATGGGGGCTGCAGGAAGTGGCGGCCAGCACATCCCTCAGCCCACACCACTTCCCGCAGTCCTCATTGGCCTGCAGTGGTGAACTGTGGCCAGTGGGATCCACGATCAGTCGAACATGCGGATGCAGCAGGTAAACAAACTGGCCCGGCCCACCAGGGTGCTTACCCTGGCAGGCCACATGCTGATCCCTGATCTAAGAACAAGCAATGCAGGTTATACCTACATCCTGGAAAGCAGTAACTCTGAAAAGGATTTAGGGGTCATAGTGGGCAAACAATATGAGCTCACAGTGCAACTCTGTTGCAAAAAAAACAGCTATTGTCTGCCTTGGATATATAAGTAGGAGAGTAGTGAGTAGGAGTAGGGAAATGATTTTACCTGTGTATATGGCATTGGTGAGACTGATATTGGAATACTGAGTCCAGTGCTTCTTCCACATTTTAAGAAAAGATGTTGAAAAATTGGAGATACAGAAAAGAGCCACAAAAATGTTTTGAGGACTAGAGAAAATCCATTAGTGTGAGAGACTTAAAGTGTCTTTGTATTGGTTAAGTCTCTTCATACATACAACTGAGTTAACATTCATGCTCTTAAAGTTTTTAATTTAGTAAAATACAAAGTGCATTATCAGTGATGATAATGGTAAAGCAAAGCACAGAATAAAACAAGACTAAATTGGAGAGGGCTAAGAGAAGAGCCACAAGAATGATTATAAGATGAGAATAACACTATCTATAGTGATAGACTTAAAGAGCTCAATCTATTTAGCTTAACAAAGAGAGGGTTAAGGGGTGACTTTATTACAGTCTGTATGTACCTACATGGGGAACAAATATTTAATAGGCTTTTCTGTTTAACAGCTAAAGGTATAACCTGATCCAGTGTCTGGAAGTTGAAGCTAGGTAAATTCAGTCAGAAAATAAGATATAATTTTTTGACAGTAAGGGTAATTAACCATTGGAACAGTTCACCATCACTGACCATTTTAAGTCAAGATTGGATATTTTTCTAAAAGATATGCTAGGAATTATTTTGGGGAAGTTCTATGGCAGGGGTGGGCAAACTACTGCCTCGGGGCCGCATCTGGCCTTCCAGACGTTTTAATCCAGCCCTCAAGCTCCCACCAGGGAGCAGGGTCCTGGGCTTGCCCTGCTCTGGCACTCCAGCTGGGGATCGGGGGCCTGCCCTGCTCCACACTGCTCCCAGAAGCAGTTACATGTCCCCCCCTCCGGTTCCTACATGTATGGGCAGCCAAGGGGCTCTGCATGCTGACCCCACCCCAAGTGCTGTCCCCGCAACGCCTATTGTCCTGGAACCTCAGCCAATGTGAGCTTAAGGAAAGATGCCTGCGGACAGGGCAGAGCGCAGAGCCGCCTGGCTGTGCCTCTGCACAGGAGCCAGAGGGGGGACATGCCGCTTCTTCTGGGAGCTGCTTGAGGTAAGCGCTGCTCTGAGCCTGCACCCCTGAGATTGCCAAGCCCATTTGCGACAGCATCATCAGCAAAATGCAGAGCCCTCAGGCCACCATCAAATGTGGTCAGAAGGCAGTCGTCAGTAATGTGTGGTGATATCTGTTTTTGGCCACAGCTGCGTGTGGGATCCTCTCGTTGGCCTCAGGTGTGAAGGCTAGTTGCACATTGACCCTGGCTGCTTAAAAATCAGTTCAGAAGGGTCCAGGAGAGGTGTGACAAATCAAAGCTGGGTACATGCATGGTTGGGTCAGTTATAAGAGACTGGTTTCTGATATCATCTGCAGACCATTCTTCACACCACTTCGTCATTGCAGAAAAATCTGGGCAGGGCAAGTGGGCCACTGTGACGAGATCCCCCGGAGTGCAGCCTGGAACTGTGGGACCACTGTGCCCCCTTAATTCTCTCCAGCCTGAGCTCTCTGTCACAATGCCTTGCTAGTGACCAGCAGCAAACCCCTCCAAGATCACTCAGCACAACATGTGGAGCCCCACACCCAGCAATATTGCATAAATGCTCCCAGAGCCACACAGAGAAAGGCACCAGAACCAAATACCCCCAGCTTCTAGCACTGTACCTCAAGAATATACTGTCTTGCACTGCTCAAGATGGCAGCGCAAATTATTTATTGGTTCACCACTTCAACAATGGAAAGTGAACATACACCAGCCTTAGCAAAACTGAGCAGATTTGCCTCATGCATCATACAAACTCACTGGTAAAATTAAACAAATTTATTGACTATAAAAATAGATTTTAAGTGATAAGCAAAAAGTCAGAGTTAGTTACCAAAAGAAATGAAATACCAACATGCAGTCTAAACTCTCAACCCTGTTAGACTGGGCAACATCTAGATTAAACAGTTTTCTCACCCCACTGGATATTGCAGTCCTTAATATGTAGGTTTGTTCCTTGAACATGGGCCAATCTCCTCTGTTGGAGTCTTGTCTTTTTCTCATTATCTGAGTTGCTTGCAGTGTAGTGGGAGCAGGAGAAGGGCCCAGTATATCTCCACTCTGTCTCTCTTATATCCTCATTCCATGTGCTTGGAAAACAAGTCCATGCATGTCTGGGGGCATCGCTGAGTCTCCAGACAAGGTTGAGCAATTCCTGTGGTGTGGCTTTATGCAGGTGAGTCATTGAATTGTAGCTCCCTTGCTGGACAATGGTTGTTGATGGGCTGTTAGAAACCCCACCCGGGTGTTGGTTACTTTCCTTGCTGTTTGCTTCTGGGGAGCTAATATCTGGTTGATTCCCCAATTTACAGCATGTTTTAATGACAACCATATAACATGATTCTCATAACTTCATATGCATTAATGATATACATACCGTATGTATTCGTTCATTAGCCTGTTCGTTTATAAGCTGACCCCCCTAAGATGGTTAGGTAAAAATAGCAAAAACTGTATTACCCTTTCATAAGCCAACTCTATATTTCAGGGGTTGGCAAACTTTGGCCCCTGGCCTGTTAGGATAAGCTTCTAGCGGGCCTGGATGTTTTGTTTACCTGGAACATTCACGGGCATGAAGTCCCTCAGCTCCCAGTGTTCGCGGTTTGACGTTCCCAGCCAATGGGAGCTGTGAACTGCGGCCACACGGAGCTGAGGGGCTCCATGCCGGCAGACGCTCCAGGTAAACAAAATTACAATGTATTAGATATCCAATCCAAATAACTCGGACATAGGTTAGGGGTTTGTTATAGAAGTGGATGGATAGGGTTCTGTGGCCTGCTTTGTGCAGGAGGTTAGACTAGATGATCACATTGGTCCCTTCTGACCCTAAAGTCTATGAGTCTATGAGTTTAAAATCATCAAATTTTGATGTAGACCCATTTCTAAGCTGACTCCCGCTCTTTGATGCATCTTTTTTTTAACCAAAAATATTTGGCTTATGAACAAGTATATACAGTATATGGATAGAGTAATGACTTTCAGCAGATCATAACCTTTTCCCTGATACCTTACAAGGCATGCTTTATATTTAAGACCACAATCAATATACAAATGAGAAATTTGGGGTTTCCAGGATGCTCCCCAAGGTGTAGACTGTCACAGCCACAATAGATGCAGATGAAAGCGTACCAGTTTGACAACAGGTACGCTTTTGGGTGGTCAAAGAGGTCTGTGTATAATGGTAGGCTCAGCTTTGCCCTGATCTTCTCAATATTCTGGTTCTAGCAACCTCACAACAAATGTGTGAAGGAATGGTGTTGTTTAATACAGGAAGCAATAGTACTGGTGTGGGCCGAACTGTCCCAGTTACAATGAGGTTGGGTGAGTGTAGTTGTGTGTCAGCCAACTTGATGTATGATAAATGGAGCACAGTATTCTCCCGCAGAATAATCATTCTCTCCTCTGATGTCTTCTGTTAGAGAGTTTGAGCATTTGCTGCACATGAAATGCTGGCCAATTTGCTTAGGAGGTTGTTGCGCAACTTCACCTGAACTCCAGTTTTTCTCTGGTGGTTAAGATATGTGAGAGATCTATCTAGGGCTATTCGGAGATAGACTGGGTGGGATTTGTGTTTCAAGTGATGTCCATTGAGAAGGATATTCGGTTCTTGGACTGCTCTGGTGGTAGTAAGATGGAACACACTCAAAACTGTCTTGGTCACATTTAGTTGTAAATGCTGTCGATTACAGTATTTGGACATTTTAGTCAAGTCAGCATTTAGGGTTTCTTCAAGTTCTGAGTGACTGTGCTTGGATGCTTAAGCAAATGTAATCTGCATACGTGAACTTACAGTATTGGGTCAGTGGGAAGTTGTTTGTGTATAGATTGAAAAGTGTCAGTGCTAGCAGAGCGCGTTGGGGTACACCATTGTTTTCTCTTTTTTTGTGTGCTAACTCTGTCTCCCATGTGCACTCAGAAACGTCTGTCGCAGAGGAGGAGGTCAACAACATAGACTACCAATGCTAGGAGTGTTATTGATAATTTGACTAAGAGCCTCTTTGTATTTTACTAAATTAAAAACCTTAAGAGCATGAATGCTAACTTGGTTGTATGTATGAAGACTTAACCAATACAAATACACTTTGAAAATAAAATTGAAGACTGAATATATGCATGACCACTGAGCTTGATGACATTGGGGGAGTTGGATAATTCAGAGGATTAGTAGGATAATGGGATTCAAAGATTTTTACATTTACTGTAGGACATAGGAAGTTCATGACCAAAAGTGACCACCATCTAAGCAGGATTCCCGCACTGTTAAATGTTTAGCCTTCAGAGTAAACATGGCATCATAACTTGTTGGCATTTTTGTGATGCAGTTACATTTGCACTGTGGTGCAATATCACCACAATCTGACAGGGAGTTGGTTGGAAAACTTTTCAGTAGAGTCCCATCAGAAACTTGGACAGTCACACATAAATCAGGACTGGGGTCAATGCTCTTGAGTACTGTTCCGTGACCTTATGCAAATTTTCTGCAGTGTCTCTACTTAGTACACAGGTGTCTATATGCTATATAAGTGTTAAGTATAATGCCACACTTGGCACCCTTGTTGAAAGTCTCACTAGAGAAGTAAGTGACTAAATGAGCCATAACAACTGAACTATTATTTCTAGAGGTAGCTCCTGCAGGTCAAGATTGGAGCATGGCATGACTGGGAAATATAAGGAAGCTTTCATTGTTGTAACTGTTATACAAAGGATATCAGCTTCCAGAGTTGTTACTCTGGCACTTCTTGTAAGCACCAAATTAAGTTAAAATAGCAATCTATCCATTTAAAATATTAACACAAAAATAAGCAGTAAAAGTAATAGTATGATTTATATATGTTAGTTCTTTAGAGCCTGGTCCAAAGTCTTCTGAAAAAATTGAATGCTTTCAGTTTACTTTGATGGGTGTTGGGTCATACCCTTAATGTATACTATGGTATGATTTACTCATAATTTATTTTGCTTTGTATTGCTAGTTCTTTAGGTGGATGCTTAGTGCTTTGATTCCTTATGCCTTGGAATATTTGGAAAATTACTAGCAAGAAAAAATCACAGTGAGGCTTTTATGTTCCATTCTGGAACACAGTGTCAGCTTCATTGGCCTTAAAGATAGTTGTGCTTAAAGTGGCTGCTTATTTGCACAGTGTTCCCAAAATGCTTTCGTAGCTCTCAAGATGCAAGGTATCCTGTGAAAGTTCATTCATGGTTCTATCTATCTGTACAAGTAGTTAGGTTTGGTAAGATGAAAGTTATGGGGAAAAATAAGTTGACTTTTACATTCAGAACTAAATAGCCTGTATTTTGGCCAATTCTGTTGACCCTTGCATTTATAAACAAGAACTCAAGAAAGATAGACAAGTGGTCCTCCCAAAAATCAATGACTTTTTGTAAATCTGTTCATAATCTTATATTTGAGTGTGTTGTATTGATGCTTTCTTTTAAGAATCTGAGAAATAGCATCAAGAATTTTAAATACTTGTATTTGTTACTCCTCTTCAGGAAAGTTACTGTGACTATCAGAGGGCACAATGCAGAATCCTTTAACTCTTTCTGAAGGTACACTATGTGCTCTAAGCAATTTTATGAGAAACTAGTTTTGTGATTTGGAATGTGGTGTAAAATTAGTAGAATGACACTAAAATGAGCTCAGATTTATAATATTCTACCTTTATTTTGTTCATAGGTACTAGAATCACGATTTCAAATGGAATAGTTGAGGTTTTTTTTGTTGTTGAAGAGAACTGGTAGATGTAATTTATATACATTCACTAGCTATGATGGAAAATGGAACCTAATAACTGCTTGTTCAGCAAGGCTGAAAACTGTACTTTCCTATACTATGAAAATAATTCTGATCTTCTTTTGTTCTACGTTATTTGAAGATTATTAAACTTATTAGAAATTTTTTCTTTGAACTTTTATAGTGGAATTTGGAAAGAAAAATTTTACAAAACCTTATCCACACTATTAACTATTTTGTAGTCATTTTAAAGTTACTGGACATAACTAGTACAAACAAAAAATTGTAAACTTGTATTCAAGTATGCTGAGATCAATGCTTGGTGATACTGTATGTGCCTATTGTTGCACTTAGGAGAGACAGTCCCTGTATTTAATTTATTGTATTTCTACTTTGTTCCTTCAAAAGTCTTTTTTCTTGTCAATTTGTATTTCGGTAGGGTTAAAAAGTGTGTCTGTTTTGACTCCCCCAATATCGGTAGGTGTGTATATATATGTGCTGTAATGCATCTTCGCTATACTGAGAATTTTGAATGCATTTTCATCTTTAACTTCAATTCCTTTTCTATGTAAATTTGGTCATAAAACTAACATTTAAAGATTGTTTTTAACTTCTGAATTACTTTCTTTTTAACAGTAGTATTAAAACCTGAGAGAAGTGTCATGTATGTGACATGATAGGCCATAATAGTCTGCAGTGGCTTAGAAGGGACTTGTTAAATATGCATTGTGTAGTGGTCATGCTAATTTAAAAAAAATAGTTTTCTTATTTAGCTGGAAGTATAGCGCTATTACTGTCATGTTTGTATTTTGACATTTTTTTAAAGAGTGGATATTTTATTTAATGCTGTAAAGATTCTGAAGATGCCATTATGGTAGTCCTGTAAATTCCTCTCCATTGGCAGATCCTAGGCCTGATGGAACCATTATTCCTTTGGAGATATATTTTATCTGTTTTGTGTGGGCTCTTGGTCCTTAAACTGAAAAGTCTCTGCTATCATTTTTTTTAAATAATAAAAAGGATTTGAGCATATTGGAAATCACGTATTTGAGTAATAGGAAAAAAATCTTAACCTGGCAAAACTTGGAAATTGCAGAACCATTTTTAAAAATTGTTTTTAAAAGAAAAATTCATCCCAGGCTAATGGTGTGTGCCACGTTTCAGCCCAGAGTGAAGTATAACAGCCTAGGTATAAAACTTGGAAATGAAAGGTTATGATGGAAATGCTGACAGGACTCTGGCTAAAGTTACATCAGTGTGAAACTGTAATATTCTAAAAATATATTAGTCTTGGTGTGACCTATTGTATTTTGCCATCAATAGCATTTTGTCCTTTTTAATCAAAAATCAGATTTGTTTCTTAAGCACGCTGTTGAACTGTGAAAATTCTATGATTACATTAACAGTTCTTAATGATTTATGTGCAAGGATAAGCAGATACATTTCTTTTAAATAGGTGGTGAGAAAACAAATGATATTGGAAGTGGAACCTCTCAGTCAATTACACATACAATATACTGTTGGTTTATCAGCCTATAAATCTATTCATTGAAAGTGCCGATTATTTTTCAACTATAGAAAGTCACAGCAATAACTTAGTGCAAGTTCCTTGACTGACTACCGAAAACCCTCACTCTTTTATGTTTGTTACATAATACTAGTAGTACTACTGTAATTTTATATGTATTCCTGCCTGGCACATATATACTGGTCAGGAAAACACTATTTTATTAACAGAACTTTTCAAAGGGAGTTTGCTCATGTGACAAAAGAATTGTTTTTGTGGTGAATATTTAAACTTGCTAGATTTTGATTTTTTCCTATAATTTTGAAATCCCTACTGAAACGTCATAGGTTAGTAAATTGTTAAACCATAATATATTTTGATCTTACATTATACACATAATTTCACTTGCAAGTGTATAATTTGTCCCCTTAACTTTGGAAACTGAGATTTTTCTAATGCTTAATAGCCATGCAAAATACCATTGTGGAGTATCAGCCTATTGGAGGGCAAACAAAGCTTCAGATGGGGAAATGCATGATTTATAAATCTTGTCCTCTAAACACGGATAATATGAACTAGTCTTACAACATGAAACAGGTCAGGTAGATCCAGGAATATATTATCATATGTTTTTCTATTATTTTTATAATATACAATGCATAAAATCTTACTAATGCTAAACTGGAATCACAAGTTTCCTGCTGGGCATGGTTGTACCATCAATTCATTCATGTTAAAAAAAATCATTTATACAATATAGTTCAGTGTATATCAATGTCAGTAGAGTCATTTAGAGCTTGAAGGTCTCAAACTTCAATTAACCATGTAAATGTATTTCATAGAACTTTGTCAGAACTCCCACTGCCTTTCTATCATTAGTATAAATGCAGATGCAAATAACATTTATGTACTTTGATAGAAAGCAGTTGGAGATGTTTCACTGTGGGACACATCGCTTTCAGATTGTGTACATCTGTTCAAATAATGTATCCAAGCCCAGTGACATAAATGCAAGGATAGAAACATCTGCCCCTGAGACCACTTTCCATATAACAGATGCTTACATCTTTATTTATGCAGATGGCTTGTGTGATGAGCTGAGCAATGATGAAAGCAAGAAAGTTAGACAAAGATTTTTTGAGTGTTGGCCAAACATCTATATTTTGTTTTCAAATATCTACCACAAACAAGAACAGAAATCCATGTAAACATACTGATGCTTTTCATAAAACAAGGCACATTGTTTTACACATTTAGTGTATTGGCACAAAAACCATAAACACTACAAAAATGTCCCACTTCAGAACAATAATTCCAGTTTATTTACAAAAGATGCTAAATAGATTACTTTTACTTTTAACAGGCAAGTTTGACTGTCATGCTTTAAAATATACATATACGCACTCAGTTATGCAAAATATCTTGATTGATTTGGAAAAGTTTCAAATGTGCAAACATTGAATATTAACATACATTTTGAAAGAGATTACTTTCAAACATTAATTTATTTTAATTATGTATGATTTGTCATAAGTCATTCAAGATAGATCGTATATCTCAGTAAAAACGCAGCATTACAAAGTTACTAGATTTTTAGTTTAGAATTTCAGTTGTTTCTGGAATATTGTAGGATTGTCCATTTGCACAACTGTACTTAGTTGAGATGGCACATTAATGAAAAGAATGGATTTATAATCAATGAGCATAGGCCTGGACTTTATTGCTGAGCTAGGACTGCCCATTTCATACCAACAAAGGGAGTTTAAATAGGAGCTTTATTTTAGTTCAGACTCCCCCTGCTGGACTGCTGCAACATAGTATTCTGACCACAGTTTGTTTGTTTTGTCTGAGAGAGAGCAGTTTCAAGCTCACTGCTCTCCAAAACAGTGTGCTTGGGAGTGAGAGAATATCCTGTCACAAAACTGTTGGATACTTCAAATAAATACAATATTTGATCTCGCTGCTTAGGGCAGTTTGACAAGACTGCCTGCTGACTCTGCATTTCTACTGGTTCCTGTAGGTTTAGCTAAAGCTTCTATGTTGTATGGTAAATTAGCACTTATCACCACAGTATGTATGCACCTTCCTCAAAGAGTATCCTAGAGCAGTCCCAGCCTCCCATTTTACCATACCTGCCAGTGACATCCTTCATTAGTGCAGCTGTTGGTCTAGAAGCTTCCACTGTTCTACCAATGTCAGCAAACCTTCCAAATAGGTGGAATCATGCAGGAAAAGGTAAACATGACGATGCTGTAATCTGATTTCTTTTCTACTGGATCCTTCAGTACATGTGCCAGAGAGACCCAGCCAGGTTCAGATCCCACAGAAAGTTGGAACTTTCATATGTTCTGAAAACTTCAGATCTTCTCTTAACCAGAACCACGATCGTTCCAGAGAGATTTTAATTCTAATATATGGTGCAGGTTCTCTGAATGTCTTTGGAAAGGAAAATGACGTGCCTATATAGAATATAGTGAAGCTTCTTTGAACTTTAATGTTTTGTGTTACAGCCAAATTGGCTATAGGTGTCAGTGTCTTGTATAATCTCAGCCAAAACTATATGTTTTTACTGCAAATAAATTGCTTATCATAAAAGAAGAAAAGGGAAGGGAATAGATCCAAGAGAAGTATAAAAACCCAAGCAGTAGTTACCACATTCAGAAGTTAAATCACCTAGGCTATGTTCAGTGGAACTGAGTTTATTTACAAAAACCCTAAGTAAAGGTTCTCCTGCTAATCATCCAGATTTAGCAGTCTGTTTAGCAGTCTAGTCCTTCCATTAGGGATAATAAACCACTGTACAAGACCAACATTTTTCAGGCGACATCTCAACAGTCAATCTTGCAGCTCTTTTGTTTATCTGGAACCAGAAAGCATTTTTCCAAGTTTGCAATATGGAAGTCAACACACATACTTTTTCAGCAACTCAAATAACACCATATAATATGTATTTGCTGCTGCGAGAGGCCTTAAGCCTAACTGGTAAATTAAACATTTTCTGTTCTCCTCTGAACTGGTTCCGCTCTAGACAGAAGGGTTTTAAATGTCATATAAGAAGGTGTACTTTATAAAATGTCAAGATATTTCCCCATTGTCTTCATTCTATTGTCTATTCCAGCGCTTCTGTGTTAAAAATATATTTTGGAATTAAGAGATCTTCTCCTCCTACTACACTTGAAGTATCATCCAGGTGTATTTTGAGGGGTTTTTACTCAATACAAAGACAAAAAGATTTTATCCTCAGCTTATTTTTAAGGGAAGCAAGATTCAGCACAGAAGACATTCCATGACTTATTCATGAAATGGCACCACTTGACCTTTCTGTGCTCCACAGTTCTCAAGAATTCTACCTTCATTTATCCTCAGACCTGGACACTGTCATTTCCTGCAGGTCAGGGAGCACATTGTTTATTAATTACCATATTATTCAGTATATCTTCTACTCCCAGAACTTTGTCCAAGTTGATGTGACCTTGATAGTCCTTTTTTAAAAGGCATTTACAGTTGCTTCACAAGGAATGAATGAACTGCTAGTTAGGGTCTTATCCCTCTTGGAACTCATTTTGAGAAATCTCTTCTTCCAGAAGAGACAATTTTAACATTCAGTTTCAACTTTTTCTTTCAAACGTTCTTCTCAATAGCCACCTTCCTGTGTGTCTAGTTCACATTCATGTTGGTGCCATGCTTGTATGAATTCAGTGGCCGGTGCTGCATCTCCATCCATTGTTAGTTCTTCTGAACAATTAGAACTTTTGATAGTCCGTCCAAAGCAGTTTTGCCATTCACTAATCCCCAGGGATGACCACCTGCATTGTGTGACAACTGAACAGAAGCAAGAGGAAGAAAGATTTAAAAAATTGAATTGTAATGCTATCACAGTCATTCCCTTCCTGCACAGTTGGGCCCCATGTATTGGAACAGCATATTCTCAAGGTAAGACTAACTTTAAGGTTGACAGTCAGTTGCTGCAAACTGGCAGAGGCATGTGGAAGCTGAGATATATATCTTTGAATATATCTTTGATAATGTGTCCACCAAACAGTTTCTCCGTGAGGTAGACTGTTTGTTTGTTTTCAAACAGGAAAATACCAATATTTTTCCTTTGATATCAGCATCCTTGGATGTGGAAGATAGACACCAGCTCCTGTTCATGATTTGAATTGAACATATATAGTTTCCTCGTGGCTCTCTTATTGTCAGAGTGGCATGAAAAATAAGGGCTGAATAGCTGTATGTTGATCGTGTCTTACTGGTTTCACAGACTATTTTCCCAAGCTGATACAGATGTCAATGATATTAATAATTAAGTATTTTGTATCTAGCACTCTTAAAGTGGTTTTCAGCAGTTGATTTGAAGGCATTTACATTTCATCTGAAACTTCTCAATTATTTTAACCATTGGAGATTGAAATTGATAGTTTTGAATATGAGAGGCTGAGCCTTCAACAAAAGGGAACTTTCTTTTTAAATCTCAAAATCATCTATGATCAAATGATACAAGAGGATTTGGTGCCTTATACCTTTTCTTTAATCCACTGCAAATGGTTGTTTAAAAACCCAAGCTCAAATTTCAAGATTTGGACTTCTTACCTCTGGATAATTAATCAAGAAACCAGGCAAGAGAAACCTCTACGAAAACTCACTGGTACTTTTACCTGGTTCTGTAGGCCCTCTCCTTTTGAACTTCTAGTAGAAAAAGAAGTTAATTTTTCTATAGTTTATCATAATGTAACATCCTCTGTCTGAACACTTTCCTTGTACATAAGAATGGTTTTGATAAAATTAAGTTTGTACAAGTTATAGATTTTTTTTATTAATAGTGTTATCTATAATGTTATTAGCAGTGTTTCTACTAAGTTTATGTAATTATCAGCTTTGGAAATCAACAGCAGGGCTTAGGACTGTTGTTGTAGTCCAGTAGGGATGGGGAGGAAATCAACTCTGCCATCCCCTCACTCCAGAAGTACATTCCAAATTCTTCCTGTTGCTGTGACATGAGTAGCACTCTCCCAGCAATCATGTCCAGGCAATGGATCCCTCCATTCTTAGAAGCAAAGGTATTTTAGAGAAGGAACTGATTTTTCCTGTCAGGGACTTCAGACTTACTTCTCTATTCAGTAGCTCAAAGATGGCTTTGTTTAAGATGACCAAATTTAATTCTAATTGATTTGCCTATTTTATATGTATAAAATGAGTTATTTTAAAATTTTGATTTGCTAATATGTGGTGCAATATTTTAATGTTTATTTTTTATGCCAGACCCCCAAAATGTTTGTCCAAACTGTTGGCAATTAATAAGTCCCCCAAGAGGTAGCACTTCATGTATTTTTAAAATATTTGAGTTTGAACAATACACAGATATGAATTTTCAAGTTAAATACAAAACATTTAGATATTTAAAATCTAGTGCAAGTGTTTGTTTCTCTGAGGGACACATTCAGAATGATGGCTTGGGTTCATTATATTTGATGATGATAATATGACAGAAAGATCTTATGAATGTTTATCCACACTTGATGTGTTAACTTCTGGCAAAAGATTCTGTCCTTTTGCCAGTCTTTCTCTGGTAGCAAAGCTGTGGAGATTTTGGGGGCTGGATAACTTTGTATTGTCAGGAGGAGTCTTTGCCTGGAGAAAGAAACTGAAAATAGGGAACAGAATCCATTGGGCACTTTCTAACAAAAGAGGAAGGCAACAAGAAAGGCAGGGTTAGCCTTCATTGAGAATTCACCTTTTTTATACTTTTCATGTGTAAATTAAGTTGGGCATAAATTTTGTAGCTCATGTTATATGCCAAGATCTGCTTGGCAGTGCAAGGAGGATATATGTCACGAAAAAAGAACTGGGTTGGACAGGAAATAGGAGAAACTTGCCCAAAGTACTTAAGTGGTGCTGGACGATACTATGAATAGATTCTGCCAAAATCAGATTTAATTTATTCCCAACCTAAACATTTCCATAAAAATATTTAAGTTTGAGAGCATTTTTCAATGGATTCCAGTTACTACACAAAAAATATATTTTCTTTGTAACATTCTACCCATTAAGAAGAAAGGTATGGAAATGAATACTCAAGAGATCCAGGAAGTTCCCCACCGTCATATCATTCCTTGTAATCCACTATTACTCCACTCCTCTATAGAAAAAAAACACCTGCCTCATTCAGACTTAAACCAGGGACAGTCCTTGCTATTCTCAGCGGTAAAATATTGAGCAGCTTAAAAATACCTCAGCCTGGAGAGCACCTTGATGCTTAAATCAGAGATAATTGATGTAACTCTAAAAGAGCTCTCTTTTTGACTTGTGGAATTCTAACAAATTATTTAAAGCTTTTTCCCGCTATGACCCTAAATACATGCTGTTTTCTATACATATTTGTATTCTGCACCTCTGAGATTCCGTGCTAATTACACATCTTTGTTCTCTATCCCTGTATTATAACAATAGTTTAAATGTTGTGTTCAGTTTATTTTTCAAACCTATGTTGAATTACGTACACAGAAACAAAAAGAATCCCTATGTTAAAAGAACATTATTAAGGGTGCAAAGTTAAGAACTCAGAACTTAGGAAATACCAGAACTAAGGTTGCCTGAACAACCTTAAGTCACCCCATACATATGCAGGATTTATGTGTTACTGTTTTTTTTCCACACAGTACTGCGGCCTCATTCAGTGCACAGAATAGGTGGCGCTCACTTAATGAGCAGCTATTCAATATTTTGTTTCCTCCTCGTTGTTCTGTGTGTGTGGTCTCATGCCTTATTTACTGAAGACTATTCATACTTCAAACTAATTTCCAAATGGGCTGTTTTATGGCCTTCATCACTTTTAGTATGAGTGCTTCACAAATATTAATGAATTTTTCACAACACTCCTATTGTCAGAAACCAGGACGTGTGCAATCATGCCTAGTGGTTAGAGCTGGAGTTAGAGGCCAGAAGTCAGAGCCAAGTTACAGAGCTGGGTTACCTGGAATGAGGTAAGACTAGGCCAAGACTGGGGCCAAGTTAGGAGCAGGGCTGGGAACAAGGAGGCACAGGAGCTAATGCATCTGTGAGCAAATGCTTTGCATAGCTTCCAAACTGCGCTGGGTTTAAGAGCTGGTCTGCTGATTTTTTCCACCAATTAGGTGGCATAGCCAACCAGGCAGCCTATTATAGGCTGACTACGCTCATTAGGTTGCCCCGGGGACTGCAAGCCCTGATTTTTAACACCTATAAGATGAGAAGGTGGTGTTATCAGCAATTTAGAGAAGGGGCTGAAGCACAGAGATTAAAGTTTCCTAGTTTTCTAGAGTTCAAGGTCAGAAGGGCCCATTAGATTATCTAAGAATATAAGAACGGCCAGACTGGGTCAGACCAATGGTCCATCTAGACTAGTATCCTGTCTTCTAACAAAAACAATGAGGAGTCCTTGTGGCACCTTAAAGACTAACAAATATATTTGGGATAAGGTGCCACAAGGACTCCTCGTTTTTGCTGATACAGACTAACATGGTTTCCTCTCTGAAATCTGTATTCTAACAATGGCCAGTGCCAAATGTTTCATAGAGAATGAAAAGAACAGGGCCATTATCAAGTGATCCATCTCCTGTTGTCCAGTCCCAACATATGGCAGTCAGAGGCCTGGGGACACCCAGAATATGGGTTGCATACCTGACCATCTTGGCTAATAGCCATTGATGCATCTATCCTCCATGAGCTTATCTGATACCTTTCAGAACCTTGTTATGGTTTTGACTTTCACAATATCCTTTGGCAACAAGTACTGCAGGTTGATTGTGTGTTGTGTAAAGAAGTGCTTCATTTTGTTTGTTTTTAAACCTGCTGCATATTCATTTAAGTGGGTGACCCCTGGGTCTTGTGATATGTGAGGGGGAAAATAACACTTTCTTATTCACTTGCTCTACACCATTCATGATTTTATAAACCCCTCTTATATGGAGATATACCTATCTCATAGAGCTGGAAGGGACCCCAAAAGGTCATTGAGTCCTGTCCCCTGCCTTCACTAGCAGGACCAAGTACTGATTTTGCCCCAGATCCCTAAGTGGCCCCCTCAAGGATTGAACTTACAGCCCTAGGTTTAGCAGGCCAAATGCTCAAACCACTGAGCTATCCTTCCCCCCCTTAGTCATATCTTTTCTAAGATGAAGAATTCCAGTTTTTTTAATCGCTCCTCATATAGAAGCTCTTACTTTAATAATTTTTGTTGCCCTTCTCTGTATGTTTTCCATTTCTAATGTATCTTTTTTGAGATGGGCCAATCAGAATTGCATGCAGTATTCAAGGTGTGGGTGTACTATGGAGCCTTTTTTAAAAACTGGTGTCACATTAGCTAACTACCAGTCATCTGGTACAGAAGGTGATTTAAGTAATAGGTTATATATCATAGTTAGTAGTTAAACTTGGGTTCCTTCCGAACTCTTGGGTGAATACCATCTGGCTCTGGAGCCTTAATACCATTTAATTTATCAATTCATTCCAAATCCTCCTCTGTTGACACACTGATCTGGGACAGTTCCTCAGATTTGCCACCTAAAAAGAATGGCAACGATTTGGAAATCTCTCTCACATCCTCTTCAGTGAACTTCTCTGTAATGGCCTTGTCTTCCTTGAGTGCTCCTTTAGTACCTTGATTGTCCATTGGCCCCTCTGATTGTTTGGCAGGCCTTTATGCTTCTAATGTACTTAAAAAAATATTGCTGTTAGTTTTGAGTGGGTTTTTTATCCTGACTAATTATACTTTTACACTTTACTTGCTGGGATTTGTTTTCTTCTATTTTCCTCAGTAGGATTTGACTTCCATTTTTTAAAGGATGCATTTTTGCCTCTAACTGCCTCTTTTAATCTATTGTTTTGCCATTGTGGCATTTTTTTTGTCCCCTTACTGTTTTTTTTAAATTTGGGGTATACATTTAATTTGAGCCTCTTTTATGATGTTTTTAAAAAGTTTCCCTGCAGCTTGAAGGCATTTCATTCTTGTCATTGTTCCTTTTAATTTCAGTTTAACTAAGTTTCTTATTTCTGTGTAGTCCCCCTTGCTGAAGTTAAATGCTATTGTGGTGGGCTTCTTTGGTATTTCCCCTGCACTCCCACAAGGATGTTAAATCTAATTGTATTGTGGTCCCTATTTTCAAGCAGTTCAGGACTGACTTAGGACTAAATCAAGATTTGCCTCTCTCCTTGTGGGTTCCAGGACTAGCGGGTCCATAAAACTAGTCATTAATGGTGTCAAGGCTGATTTCCCCACTCTGACACTTTGAGTGTGGAAGGTAGTGGCCTGCAAGGATTCCAAAAATTAATACTGGCCACTCCAGGCTTGTATTAAACTTCCAAGGTTACAGCTTTTCTCTGCCACCATGAGAGAGAAAACAAAGGAAATCAGCTGTTGCCACCAGCTACTTAAACAATCTATGCACAAACCTCTTGGGACACAAAAATCCAATCCTATTCTTAAAAAAAAAAAAAAAAAAAAAAAAAGCAAATTTTATTAAAAACAAAAAGAAAGGAAATATATTTGGAATTTAGGCTTTTTGCTAAGTTTTAAAAAAACAATTACAGGGATTAAGCATCAAGATAGCTTGTTGAGGTCCAGTTTAAAGGTTACAAGCAAAGCAAAAGCACCTGGGGTCAACACAGAGGAGTCCCCAAACCATAAAGATGTAAAAGAGATAAACCTAATCACATCTTCCTAGACAATCTACTTACATATCTGGGGTTTCAAATGGGTAGTTCTAGGTATGATCTGATGATTTTCATTCCTGGCTCAAGCTTTTCCAGCATAGCTCCAGGCTTATCCTGCTCTCCAGGAGAACAACACAAACAGACAAAGGGAGAGTTTTTTCCCTATTTTAAAAAGCTCTAGCCTTCCCATTGGCTCTTTTGGGCAGGTGCCCACTCCCTTCCTTTTACCTATGGACTTTTTAACTCCTCACACATAAAGCAAGTAGAGAACAGCTACTAACTGGGATTTTATAGTTAACTGGCTGGCGGGGTGTCATAAAAGGGAGCTACCTCCCCTCCTTCCTTTATCACAAATGGTGTCTAGAAAGTTTATCTTTGCATCCCATCCTGAGATGACGTGTACTCAGTCAATATGGGCATAGTTTAAATCCTCCATTACTGTTGAGTTTTCTAGCCTCTCTAACCTCCTTGAGCATTTCACAGTCACCATCACTATCCTGGTCTAGTTGTCACTTGTATATTCCTCCTGCTTTACTCTTACTATTCAATCATGGAATTTCTCTCCATAGAGATTCTGTGGTACAATTCGATTCATTTAAGATTTTTACTATGTTTGACTCTACGCTTTCTTTCACATAAAGTGCAATTCCCCCACCACCATGACCTACTCTGTCATTCCTACATATTTTGTACCCTACTTTAGCCTGTATATCACATACCATTTCATTTTATCCAGTTATCTCTGTATAAAACCTAGTAACTTCTGTTTTGCTAAAGCATAATTTATATGCGTTAAGCATATCGTCCAAAAAAGGCATCCAGTCTTGATTTAAAGACATCAAGAGATGCAGAATCTACCACAGATTCCTCATTTGAATTTGACGTCCTTCATTTTCCAGCTATTGGTCCTTGTGCTAGAAGAAAGGGTCCTTTAGTACCTGATATTTTCTCCCCTAGAAGATACTTCTGCATTGTAACCAAATCATCTCTTGTCTTCTTTTTGATAAACTAAACAGATTGAGCTCTCTAAATCTCCTGTAAAACATTTTCTCCAGCTCTCAAATCTTTTTAACTCAGTGGTTTGAGCATTGGACTGCTAAACCCAGGGTTGTGAGTTAAATCCTTGAGGGGGCCACTTAAGGATCTTGGGCAAAATCAGTTCTTTGTCCTGCTAGTGAAGGCAGGGGTCTGGACTCAATGACCTTCCAAGGTCCCTTCCAGTTCTATGAGAGAGGTATATTTTTTTTTATTTTGCTGCCTTGATTTCATGCAGACATCAAAAACTCATTCTTCTGTAAAATTTATAGATAGTAGAGCCAGAAGAGACCACCTTGTGTCATCCAGTTTCCTGGATGTTGGCCTACATTATCAGGACTCATGGCCTACCAGGTAGCTAGTTAGGGACAGGACAGTATTGTTCTATTACGACTGTAGTAAGAGATAACAAGTCCTGGATCAAATTTACTCTGAGAGTCTGACGCTTCCTCCTTGTTTCGTGGGGGAAGTCCAATTTGCATGAGCTGGAACCTAAGCAGCCCAGTGACAGTGGTGATCTCTTTTCTCCTCCTCCTGTATAGCCCATACAGAAGAGAGTCCTAAATCCCCTTACTCTTCCGTGTGGCTGTGGAAGAAGGCTTATGATTGAGCCCTGAGAAAACTGTCTGCCCAATTTCTCCAGTTTGACAAAAAACATAGCAAATGATAGTCTAAAAGGTGTTTTGTTTTGTTTGTTTTTAAATTTTAGACCTTTCCTCCTTGTACTACCTTTTTGTGAATAATCTTTTTTCACATCTTATTTCCTTTAGTGTGTCTATATACAGCAATCATGTCCCCCTTGAGTTTTTAAATATTGTATACATTGCTTTCTTTCCTCGTATATTATCTTCTAATCTTTATACATGTACATAATAATAGCCAACTCTTATATATTTGTTTTTCTCTGTATTTTCTCTAGCTTTTCAATATCCTTTATAAACTTTGAAGACCAGAATAGCACCCAGTATTTTAGATATTGGTAATTTGTAACAGAGGTACTGATAGAAGCATTATCACCTTATTATGGCATTATACAAGATATCTGTCTGTTCATATGAATAAAAAATAATGTTGGATTTATTTTTTCAAAGACAATTCCTTTCAATTTCTTTCTTGTCACCCATAATTATTTCTGTTTTCCTGCTATCTATATGATTTCTCTTCCAACTAGTATCTGTTTGCATCTTTTTTCCAAGTAGATGACATTATGTTTATAAGCATTAAATCTTATTTAATCCCATGTATCCATTATGCTAATCTCTCCAGATCACTTTAGCACTTAGTGCTGTCCTCCTGTGTGTTTGCTGTGCCTCTGCTTTTGGTGTGGATCAAGTGTATTCTGTACTGATTTTAAGCCTTCCTCTAATTCCTTAATGAGAATAGTGAACATTATGGCTTCTAATCCAGACTCCTATAGTACCTTACCTGACATAGTTGCCTCTAACATGCATACTGTCACACAGTTTTGAATCCATAGCCTTATGTACTGTATCTAAGTGTGATATGTGGCTTTTTTTTTTAAAGCTGTAAGCAAGTCAATGCAAGGACTGCATTTTCTTGTGTTTGTATAGTGCCTAGTACAATAAGGCCCCCGTAGGATCTTCAGATACAACTATAATACAAATATATTTAAAAGTTAAAAGCGTTATTTAGATTGAAAACTCAAGCACATGAAAGTTAAGAATTGCTAGAATTAAGGCTGCTTATACAATTTAATTCAACCCCCTAGTGCATATCCATTATGATACAGTCTTTAATTACACGATCACATACTATTTTCTCCACAGAACTCCTCTGTCATTCAGCACCTCTCTGTGTGGCCCCAGTGCTTGCAATGCTTTCTTTATCAGTAAATGCAATTAAAAAAACTATCACACCTGGCATGTTGAGAGCTATGCTCTTTGCATTACCTGTCAATCTACGTATACCTACCTCTTATATAATACTTCCATAATACAGTTGTTGCCATTAAAAATTAACATTTGTCAATCAACTGTGTTTCTGACAGCTTGGTGCTTTCAGCCATATGTAAAATAGCAAGTTTCAGGTACTCCTTGGTTAAATTCATACAGTCTCCACCTACAGCACTACCTATGAACAGTTCCCAGTGGTGTCACTTGTGTGTCTCCCTAGTCATCCCCTTGCCATTCCATCTTTCTGTTGCCACCACCACCACCAGCACTAATCGAAAAGGAGAAAGGAGGGGAGGAGGCCAAGGGAGGAGAGAGAGCATCCACCATTCCCCCTTTTACCTGGAAGAGGTAAAATGGCCCATGATGGGGGCTGAAGGGAGCCATGGAGAAGCAGCAGCTCCCCTGGCAGTGGGTCACATCTGTTCTAGCAGGCTACCCATAGCTCCCCCTGTTGTTCCATTTGCTGCTGTGGCTATCTGAGACAGGCTTTGATGCTCCAGTCTCTCTATTATTAGATAAGAATCTTAATTACACTAGCAGCTGCATGAGAGAGAAATCTAAAGCTGGGTATCCTCTGCATATCTGTGCAGACCCCACACTGGCCCAAAGGGGTGCAGCACTGAGCCCAGTTAGTCTCACCCCTTCAGACCTGTAGTGTATGCTCCAACTGGAGAGGAAGCTTAAATGGGGGCCACTCAGTTCAGAAGGGGAAGCTGGGGAGGAAGACAGACATATCTTGAGAGCTCCCAGGTAAGGGACTTGGACCAAAGAGACTGCAACCCACACTTCTTCAGTAGACTATCTAATGCAAGCTTGGCAAAAAAAAAATCAGCATTCAGTACTGAGACCAAACATGGGATGGTTCAGCTTGGAAGGAATATTTGATAAAATTTTGGCCAGTTGAAAAAAGTGTTTGTATAGAAACTCTGTCTCAAACTCAGCTAAATCATTGCTTAACAGTACAATATACTGCATAATATGAAAAGTTGATTAAAAAAATCCATTATTTTAACGGCCGTTTCAAGAGTTGTTATTTTTTTGGCTAAGAACTTCATGAGACTGTCACTTCAGAATGATGAATTGTATAGAGGATTCCTTTTAATAAATACCATTTTACTATCTTCTAAGTTTGCAATAAAGAAAATACATGAGTTTCACAAAAGGACAATATGTAAAAATACCCACTATCTAGTACATCTGTTTCCACAAATGGTGCCTCATCCCCCAAAATTAATAGTTCTTGTGGTGCCCGACATTTCTGGACTCCTGGGTCCTAGAGTGTTCAGGGCCACTCCACTTGTATTTCCCCTCAGTGATCCAGCAATGGCACCCAATTCAGTTTCCAGATCTCCAGCCGTTGCCTTTCTGGTTGGAGAGCCGCATCTCACTCCCTTGTTAGTCTCTAAGGTGCCACAAGTACTCCTGTTCTTTTTCCCAACAAAGGCAGTCTGCCTAAAGAGATCTGCTTGCTTTCCCTTCAGAGACTGATAATAGAGTGATTCCTACAGATATAAGTTACCACTTGAGTTTTCTAGGCAAGCCTACTTTATTCTTAAGGTAAAAAGCATTACAGAGAAAACATATTAAAAAAATTTTGTAAACGTACACGCATCCTAATAAGCTTACCAGAGTTCTTCCTAACTCTCACATGGGCTCTGGCCAGAACATTCTTTCAGCACCCCACCTTAGGGGCTTCCTTGTGACTTTAAGTTCATCAGAGCTTCAGCTCAGAACAAACACACTCAAATGATAAGTTTAGTCCATCTTTTTATACAGATCAAAGCTCTTTGAACTGGAGTTCCCAGAAGCAGATAATTAGTATGCAGTGGTCTCTCGCTCCCCAGGGGGAGGCTTCAAAGGGTTGATAAAAAGAGGAATTATATTAGCATATTCCCCCTCCTCCAAGAGAAACCCCCTTAATCTTAAAAAATTCACATTCACATCACTGTGAAGATACAGTCCTTTCTGGAGAGTGCATTAATCTTGAGTACCTACTAAAGAGGTTCCATACAATCCCACAATAGTTCATAAATATTTGCGTTTGTAATACAGTGAACTCCAAAGATGCTAAACTTAACTCAGTAAAGTTTAACTTGATTCAATAAGGTTTGTCAGTCTGTCACAAGGAGTTATTGGGATTTTTGTCTCTGATATGTCTTTTTTTTTTTTTTAGTCAAAGGGAAAGTACTTATTTGGTAGAGCTCTGTATAAGCTCAGAACTTGTCTCTTTCACTAACATAAGTTGGTCCAATAAAAGATATTGGCTTCCCACCTTAGCTCACCTGGGACCAATGAGGCTATAGCATCACTGCAAACAAAAAGCTAGTTGTCATCCATCTCAGAATGTGCACTTCGGACGGATTTATTTGGGCATAAGCTTTCGTGAGTAAAAAAAACCTCACTTCTTCAGATGCATCAGTGTTGCGATAGCCTTGTTGTTGATGCATCTGAAGAAGTGAGGTTTTTTCCCACAAAAGTTTATGCCCAAATAAATCCGTTAGTCTTAAAAGTGCCACCAGACTCCTTGTTATACATGGTGAAGGTAACATAGTAAATAAGAGCAGATTCTATACCATAAAAGAAAAATATAGTCGTCCTTTAATCTCCTGTCATTAAATAAAATAGGCATTTTGACCTACACTGTTAACTTTCAATTTCAGAATCTAGCCTACAGCTCAGAATTATGTGCCTGGGCTAATGATTACATTAATCCACATAGTCATGTTGTACTTCTTCTCAAATCTCACATAAAATCTTACCTTAAAAACAAAAATTGTATGTAAGAAGCAAAAAGCCTGAATACTACCAATAATATTAACAGCTGAGAGCTTAGGGTTTAAGAGCTAAGAATAGGTTTTTTACTTTGATTCTGTGCCCAGGGACTCTGGAAGATCAGTGGGTTCTAATGAAAATCCCTCTGTATTACTGCCTTTAGGGGGAGATTAAAATGAAATGTATTTTTAAAAATGTGTGTAACTTGTAATATGAATTGGTAAGGTATTCCACATACACCTCTACCTCGATATAACGCGAGCTGATATAACACGAATTTGGATATAATGCAGTAAAGCAGTGCTGCGGGGAGGTGGGGCTGTGCACTCCGGTGGATCAAAGCAAGTTTGATATGCTGTTTCACCTATAACATAGTAAGATTTTTTGGCTTCTGAGGACAGCGTTATATCAAGGTAGAGGTGTATGTGGTGAATATGCTATCTAAGGATAAAAGTATTAGAAGAAAGGTACACTCAGTCTTTGCACATTTGTAATGATGTACATAGAAACTTCTCTACTAAACAACTTCATAGTCATTCACTGTGAACATTTTTGGTGTCTTGTAGCCTTCAGTATTACTTTATTTTTTACATTTTCTGTTTGACATCCTTCTGTTTAAGACTGAATTTTCCTAACACCACACCTTGCTCTTTTCCCAATATTACTTGAAGGCCTAGGAACTTATAGGTGATGGACCTGACCAGATTGTATTTTGGGAGCATCTAGTGATCTGAACGAGAGCTATCCCAAGTTACAGGATGGATTAATTTAAACAGAAATGACTTAAATCAGCAAGCAGGAAATCTAGAGCAACACGTGGTTCATCCTCCTGCCTAGAAAGTGAGAGTAGTTTTTCTGCAATAACCTCAGGCTGTGCTAATTTGAGGTGTCAGAAGATGAGTTTATTTATTGATAGGCAATGTGAAAATGGCAGTGGTGCAGTGCAATACACATCTTTCCATATACTATCTGAAAGGTAGGCTTATGCCTCTGCTGATCCATGTCCATTGCCTTTTGTATATTTTAACTTTCTTCTGTTGTTTATTAGCTTTATTCTTTGTCAACATGTTTTTCTTTCTTCCTCTATTAACACTTAAAAAAAGGAGTTGACTCACTTTTAAAATGTCTGTGATTTTAATTGTAAAAACATGTAAAAACATTACAAAAGTCTGAGGAAAGCTTTTTAAAAAAGAGTCCCACAAGAGACTAGAACTACAACCATAGCTTTAAATGGAACTACGGTGCTATGCAACCAAAGTGCATATCATTTCAACAGGCAGAAATAAGAGTGATTATAAATTTTTTGCTGGCAGTACATTTTATCCCAAGTTACATTTACAGTTTTGTAGCCATAATTTTTGAAATGTTAGATGAGTTTCTGTCTATATGTAAAAAAACCCACAAGTGTTAAAAAGGAATTGCAGGATGGCATGACAGGTAGAAAGGCATGCTCAACATAGGTGTGTTTGCATTACCGGTTTTTTTTTTACTCTTATTGTAGACAGAGTCCACAACAATTGGAATGGCTCTGAGCAGATTTTCGTGCAACAGCACCAAAAAGACCTGAGCCCTGTCTACACAAGCATTTACAACATTCCTAATACCAGTGCAGCAGTATTATTGCTGGAATATTAATACCATTTTTTCTAGTGTAGAAAAGGCTGAAGATGAGTGCTGGAAGTAAAGAGAGTGTATGACGTAGAGTGGAAAATGTTTTAGAATTATTGATCAGATGAAGAGAAACTAACGTTTTTGTTTGCAGGTGTTAAGTATAGCTAGGGCCCTTCGTTTTCAGTTGTTCTTTTATTTAATTTTTCCTTGGAATTTTTCAGTTTATTATATCCCTAATCCCCAAATAAAATTTTTCATTTGAATAAACAGTTTACTATTGTAGACTTACGCTTAGAAATATTTACATTTAATAATTGGGCAACACCATTTATAGTGCACACAGTCAACTTCATCCTTTCTCCTGTTTTATTCCTTGTGTTCTGAAACGTATTCTGATATACTTTCATTTTCTTCCCATTTTAGTGTGTCAAATCTTTATATCATTATCTGCTAACAGCTTGAAATGTGTACGTGGTGGGCGTGAGATTTGTCACCACTCTCAGATGCACATGCACTTCAGAGCTTGTTTGTGTGTATTTTCTAGACTAATATGTAGCCTTACTTCAACAGGCAGTTTTGCATATACACGCAGACTAATGTTTTATCATAATACATATATTTCATGCAATGTATTGTATTTTCCTAATAAAACAAGTTATTTTTAATATATTTGAATGATACAAAAGTAGGGTAAAAATCAGAAAAAAAATAATACTTTTTGTAAAACCAAGGAATTTTTCAGTAAAAATATTTTTAAACTGAAAATGGATGGGCTTAAGTATAGCCAAACACATTACTTGAATCTTCTCAGGTTTATTAGCCTTTCAGTTTGTCTATGAGAATTGAACAGTTCCATACATAAATGAGTGGTGGTTTACATATCTAGATATTTCTAGTAAGTTTTTGTGAAATGGAATCCCTCCTAAACAAGTTCTTTTTTGATAAAGTAATCTTAAAAAAAAAAAGGTTGTTATACATCATATTACATGTTTGTGTGTTTTATTTCAGATAAATGGAAATCCTCTTCTGGGATAATAAGAAATGGAAAAGGTTCTCAGAATAAAAGTCAGTTTAGGACAATTGCACCAAAGATGGTACCTAAAGTTATAACATCAAGGGTGGTGTCTTGTCTTCCACCTGTTCTTCCTGAACAAACTAATTCTATTTCATCTGCAAGCTCTAAACCACTTATAATGCCAGCGCAAAACTATACTCTAATGCAAGTTGCTGGTCATGAGGGAACTTTTTCTCTTGTAGCTTTACCACATATCACTCCTGCACTGGCAGCACAACGAATCCAACAATCAAATGTGCCCCCTCCTGAAAACCTCAAACTACCCATTCCTAGGTATCAATCTGTAAAAAATAAATTGTTGATTGACAAAAAAACATTTCAAACCTCTTCTTCAAGTGCACATAACAAGATTTCCAGCAAGATGCAAACTTCAACACAGACACCAGCAATGACTACTTCAACTGGAGACCTTCCTGACGCTCATTCTACTACAGATAAATTGTTGATTGACAAAAAAACATTTCAAACCTCTTCTTCAAGTGCACATAACAAGATTTCCAGCAAGATGCAAACTTCAACACAGACACCAGCAATGACTACTTCAACTGGAGACCTTCCTGACGCTCATTCTACTACAGATAAATTGTTGATTGACAAAAAAACATTTCAAACCTCTTCTTCAAGAACACATAACAAGATTTCCAGCAAGGTACAAATTTCATCACAGACATCAGCAATGACTACTTCAACTGGAGACCTTCCTGAAGCTCATTCTACTACAGATTCATCTGAACAAGTTATTTTAATTGATCATGGTTCTACTGAAATTACAGTTGGTACTTTACTCAGTGAAAACAACTGTGTAGAATCTGGATCTCCTTTATTAAAGAAAACAGAAACTGCTGAAGATAGTATTTCGGGACTATCTGTCATTAAGGAATGTTTGTCCAAGCCAGTGAATCCAAGTAATCCTGTGAAAATGAGTCTACATTCCATGAAATCAACTATTGAAGCCACAAAAGGCTCACTCATAACATCTGAGAAACTTAAAGAAAAACTGGTGAATTCTGCAAATTCTGTCACTGTCCTGTCACCGGCAATATTTGGCAATGAAGTTCAATTGACTCAGTCCGCACCAAAAGGAAAGCTTCCTATTTTGCCATATTCAAGAATGAAAAATGCAATATTCTGTAAATCTAAACAAAATTCTAACACTGTGGCTGCATCTACTCCTGGGCGAAGACCTGAATGTGAAAAAATACCACCTTTGGTAAAAACCTTTAACGTTTCTACCAGAGTTTATGATAAACTACTAGCGATATCTTTTGCACAAATCTCCAAACACGCCCCCTGTGAAAATACCTTCAGTCCAGCCACTAAACTGGATGTTGATAATCTAAAGAAATTGAATGGTGTAGCCTCTAAAAGAAGAGGTAGAAAACGAAGAACCCCAGATGATAGATTGGCATTTCAGACCAAAAGAAGAAAGTGCATTATTAATAAATGTAGAGAGGGTAAAAAGAGAGTAAAAGTTGATCCCCATGAATCAAAAGGCAGTAGGGCTGAGTCAGTTAAAAAATACCGTAGTATCAGACCAAAACCTGTAGTTATGCAGGCTTTAGCTCCACTGACTTCTGCAGCTATAATAGAGACTCAGACTCCTGACTGCACAGAACAAGACATTTTCTTAAATGATACACTTCCAAATAAATATTTAAGCTGTAAGCAGAGTGATGGCACTCCTGCTAAACAAAGTGATCTGTGTAGAAATTTATTTTCTACTGTATCTAAGCCATGGCATAAGTGCCATGTCTGTAACCACAACTTTCAATTTAAACACCATCTTCAGGACCACATGAACACACACACAAATAGACGGCCTTATAGCTGTCGAATTTGCCAGAAAGCATATGTTCATTCAGGAAGCCTAAGCACTCACATGAAGCTTCATCACAACGAAGGCAGACTCAAGAAACTTGTGTGTTGTGAGATTTGTGCCAAAGTATTTGGCCATGCAAGAGTATACTTTGGCCATCTGAAGGAAGTACACAGGGTTGTTATCAGCACCGAGCCCTCCACAGGCGAACAGCAACTGCAAGATGCTTTAAAGAATAGAGACATAAATGTAAAAGGAGCAGAAGAAACAGTAGAGAGGTGAGTGCATATACAAGTTAAATGTCAATAAGAAAATGATTTCATTATTTGTGTCATTTATGGACTTCTATTATAAAAGTTTTTTTATTTTTATTAACTTTTTCTTCCAAGGTGAGATTCAGAGCTGCTTGCAAATTTTGTTAGACCTCTCTAGTCAGTCATCTAGTCCATCCCTTTCCTCCTATAATCCATCAGGATTTATTAATCCTAAATTATCATTGACCGATTGGTGTCTAGTCTAGTCCTGAATATTTCCTGTTAAAATAATACCATAACCGATAGTGGAGCTGGGATTTTTTTTCATTCCCTGACTTCTTACAGTTAAAAAGTGTTTCCTAATATTTAATCTTACTTTTTAGCCCTGTTCTCATCTGTATTCTTTCCAGTTTATATTTTTAAAAAGAATGGTATTCAAAACTGAACACAACATTTCAAAACATCAAATGGTGTTGCATTGTTTACTTGTACTCTGTTTACCATGTTATGTATTGTTACCCTATTTTTTCTCAGAAGTGCTGCTATCTAGTCCATATTCATGCATTTGATTACTGCTTTCTACTATCTATCATAGAAGGTACAAAATGCTCCTGCTCCTACCTTTATGATTTGTGGTGAACTAATCTTTCCATGGTCGGATAAATGCTGACTTTTTAGTTTGTATTACTATGCGTTTGTATTTATTAAAATGTAGTTTATTAAGTTCATTTTGTTTCTCTACTGTGTCAATACTATACTGTGTTTTAATTTGACCCCTCTCTGCTTTATACTATTGTGAGTTTGATTAGTGACTTCTTTATCCTCTGAACTGTTAATTAAAGTTTTAATAGCATTGGACCTAAGTGGACACTGCAACACCTCATTCATTTTCACTATCCAGCTTACGATGAATCATTTATAGTTACCCTGTTAGTTTGAATTTTTTAGTCAGATTTGTATCACTGTATAGAAATTCCATCTAATCCATATTTCTTCAGCTACTATGGGAAAGTGTTGTGTGGAGCCCTGTCAAAAACCTTATTCAAATCAAAGCGATGCTGTCTGTCTGTACATCTGTTTCCTTTATCTTTCATGTTTGGTATCCAATTACAGAAAGAAATTGAAAGGGCATTAACTGGTTATAAATTATATATTTTTAAAATATCTGTACCTATGTAATCAACAGTTTCATAGACTACTCCTGGGGTAATTCTACGCCACTGCGCATGTGCAGAATTTATGTCCCCCACAGATTTCTTTGTTTCCCTGTAGAAAAATGACTTTCTGACAGGGAAGCAAAGGGAAGCTGCAAGTGCGGTCATGCGAGCCTCCCCAGCAGTATGTTTCGGGTGCTCAGAGCAGCCAGAGAGAGGTGGGGCAGGAGGGCAGTACTGATGAAGACCCGGCTGGTTGCTCCTACTCCAGGCTCAGCTGCTAGTCACAGCTTGGCTGTGGGGGACGGGACTTTCTCTTCTCCTGCATGGCATCTGGGGCCGGGTCGGACCCACCCACAGATTTCTACCGCGGCTGCAGGAAGCTCTGCAAACTCCTCGCTTTCTGCACCCATCGCTCCTCAGCTACACGGGGAAGGATCCCTGTACAGGGAGCTGCTCCCCCATCTGCCCAACCCCCGGGCATCCAGACCCCCTCATACTGCTCAGCAGACCCTTCTGCTGAGCCTCTCCCTCCCCCACACTCAGAACCCTCTTCCTCCTTGATGAGCCCCACTCCCCCTGCACCTGGACTGCCCTGGCGAACCACCCCCACCCCACCAAGCCCCAATCAGCTGCACCTGGATTCCCAGCCCACTGAACCCCACTCCCCTAGCATCTGGAACCCCACACCCATACCTTCCTGCTGAGCTCTGTCCCCCACACACACACTGATACTCCTCTGCTCCTCCCTCCTACCCTCCCCGAGCCCCAACCACCTTCATCTGGACCCCACTGCAGAGTCCCATACTGTTGTACCCAGAACCCCCAACAAGCCCCTTTGCATCCAGGTTACACCCGGATCCCCACTGAGCCGCCCACACCCAGATTGCCCCACACAGAACCCCCTCAACCCACACCTGGTTCCCCCCATAGTAAGCTCTTCCACACTTGGATCCTGCCTTGCTGAGCTTGCCTGCCCACACAGAGGGGCAGGCCAGGACCTTGCACTTGTCAGAGTTTGGTGCAGCCTCATTGCTAAATCCATGTCCTGGGGGCGCTGCACAGTGATCTCCCACCTCTGTGCAGCTAGTGGCCTGTGCTCCCCAGTGCTATACTGGAGCCTCCACATTTATTTGACAAATAAAATTTGCAGAATTTTAAAATATTTTGTGCAGAATTTTAAATTTTTTGGCACAGAATGCCCACAGGCAGAATGCCCTCTGTTTTATTTTTCCTATTTTTGCCTTTAAAAAAAAACAACTTGGATTTTTCTCATGTCAATAAATGAAAATAGACTAATGAATTTCTCTTTTGAAAGTAAATATCTAGTAATTTTCACTTCCTTCTTATTAGCACAGTGCTGTAATATTTGGGTTGCCAAAATATGCTGGGATATGGTTTGTGTTGTGTTTTAACATTTCATTTAAATTCATCTAGGGGTTGGTAAAAGTTTTACAAAACCTGATTTTGGAGACAATTATTTTCCTGATAGTTTCCGTTTTTGTATAATTTCATATAATTTGTTTTGTTCACCCCATACTGCCCACTAGTTTATCACTTTATTTTTCTTCTCAGTCCTTATAACCAGATATTTTATTAATTGCAGTAAAAATGCCTGGTTTTAATAAAGTAAATATAATGTTCCATAAATTCCTCCGCCTTTTCCACTTCTTAAAATTTAGAAGATTAGAAATTTCCGTTCTAATTCCAAACATGGCTAGTATTGAAGTAGCGTACATGTTCCTTTTTTTTTTTTTTTCCTGTTTTAGGAGAAATAAATGCAATTTTGAAGATTTATTTCAGAGTCAAGCAGAAGTCAAATTACAGATCAAATGTGGCAGATGCCAGTTTACTGCACAATCTTTTGCTGAGATGAAGTTTCATTTGTTGTGTTTTCATGGCGAGGAGCTCCCAGGAAGAATAAAAGAAGGAATTCTACAGGCAGGCAAGGGAGCTCAGGAAGAACTGATGAAACATGCAGCTCATTTCTGGAAGCAGCGCAAAGAGAGACGAAATCCAGTCAAACATGGCACTTGTGAGGAAGAGTGTTATGCTTTTCCAAAACTGAAAAGGCAAATATATATTCATCAAAATAATTTTAATACTTTAACCAAAAATGAGGTTATTCCATCAGGTAACAGTGAACCAGGAAAGGAGCTGCAAAATTTTGGCTGTGCCACACAAAATAAAAAAATTCAAATTTGGTGTAAAGCTGATTATAACTGCATTTTATGCAAGCAGATATTTGGAAGAAAAGAGGGGCTTTTCAGTCATTGGCAGAATCATCATAATTGTGAAGACCCCTCTGTTCTTTGGACTATTTTTAATTCATTCTCCAAACAGGGAGTTATTGAACTTTCTAATAACGCTGAAAAATGAAGCAGTGGCAAAATTCAGCTAGAAAAGTATTCCATTTCCAAGGTTACTGATTTATTTGTGTCTGATTTTCAGTGTCACAAAAATGTACAATTAATGCACTCATTCTCTTTTTGATGATCAGTTGCAGTGGTTTTACATGTAGTTTAGGTTTGTTTGCTGAATACAAAACTCTCAATTCTCACCATAGGCCTTTTCATATATATAATACACACAAATCTGTTATATAATGCCATACTTAATATTGATGCACAAGGACCTTCACAGAAACAAGTATGCAGAATGTTAGAGATTGAAATTAAGAAGAAAAAGGGAGGAACTGATATTATATTATGCTGTACTCAGAGACATTAATGTTGCCCTTTGTAAAGTAATGGTGTACAAATGTTCTTGTACAGAATGACAACCAGATTGAAAATATAATTTTCAGTCTTAACAGTGCCTCCAGATTTTATGGGAAATGTATATATGCATTCAGTTCTCTGGATGCATGTTAAGATTCAATGTACATGCTTTTATGCTTATAAATATGGAGCACAGTTGTACAGTGGGACAGTAGAAAACCACAAGAAAATGTATTAATGAACTCCAAGGAGTTCCTATGGATTTCTCTAGAAGTCTTCAGAACTTAAGCTTTCTTTTAAAAAAAAAAAAAAAAAAAAAAAAAAAAAAAAAAAAAAAAGTTAGATATTCTGATTGTAAAGATAGCCTTCTCACTGCTGGCTCTTTGAATCAAGATTATAAGCCTTGTTTAAAGTCTGTTGTGACCAAATAGGGTTCCCATATTGTTTGGCCAGCAAATGTAGACACTGACTAAAAGTTATGCTACTATGAGCTAAAACCTTGTCTACACCTAGACTTTTTGGGGGACACTAATGTAGATGGCGTAGATACTCACTGCTATGTTGTCTAACAGTGCTCAAAGGAGGTAAGATGACACAGTGATGAAAATGATGGTGCTCCTTTTACCCTATTGTTTCCTCCATTTCTACCATCTGTCAAGCTGTACCTGTGGTAGTGCAGTCATGGAAGAATTATCCAGAGAAAGTCTGAGGTAGGCACATAACTTGCTAAAACTCTGAAAAGTCCAAGACTTTAGCCTGATTATGGGAACATAGGAAGATAAGGCCTAAAAAGTGTTGGATTCTCATAGTGAGATCCTGGAAGATATTACACGATTTTTCTGTTTTCTGTAATATCAGTAAAAGTCTGATAAGCTGATAACTTAGAATGACATTCCTTATTCTGTAATGCTGTTTGGTGTTTAAGTATGAGACTGAAGCCAAATAAAACAGAAAACAAAAAGGAAAAATATCACAGAAACTGCAGTTGTTTGAGGAAGGGGAAAAGTCCCTGAAGAATTTGACAACTTCTTTCAAATTCCCATGGATTCAAATGCTTGGTTGTTTCATTACTTTTACTTTTGTCAGAAAGATACTATTTTCATATGCCAAACTAGTTCTGAAATACTTTATTTTATGTTCTGGTCGGTTGTTTTGATGACTTGTAAATCTCTACTGCCTGGAGATATAAAAATTGTTCATACTCTGATGCTAACATGTGTATCCATATTGTACCTTTCACATGTACTCTTACTGAATAGGTGAAGTAAACGTGTGCAGAACATGTAGAAAGGAATACTTTTAAAGTTGAGTGTTTCTTTTCAAACAAGGAGTATCTTTCATTTAGTACAGTATATTTACACTAAGAAGTATTCTTTCCTGAATTAGCATGTTTTCATTGAGAAGGATACTTCTGAATTAGCCTTTGCTAATTTTCAAATTCAAACTGCTTAGACTGGTGTCTTTGAGATTAAATTCTAGAATATAAGAATAATCCCTCCTCTAGTTATATAGTTGAAACACATCAAAGGAAATTGTGTAACACTCACTTTCTGTTTTCATTAAATAATAATTTAAAGATGTTACAACCATGTCATGTTTAAAAGGACATGGGTTTTAATTTTTTTGTCCTCCCTTTGTTTTAAGATCTAGCCAAAACCTTGCAAATAAAAAAATCTTCCTTTCTGTTCTGCTCATGTTTTTTTATTGCAAATACTAATTCCCCACACCCCCCAAAAAATCCTCTTTCCTTCTAATGTATTTTTAAAGGAGTTTATATAGATGCAGCTTTATTGTTCTCTTCCTTGTGTTCAGGAGTAGCATCAGTGATGTCAGGGCAGTTCTTGGAAAAACCATAAGAAAATATTTGACAAAATGCTGCTGCAACAGAGCCGGAAAGATGGAAGGGCAAGCACACACATTTACCCTTTTTTTTGTTCACCAAACAATTACAAACACTTATTATATATTTTTTCTTTAAAAGAAAAATCCCCACAGATACTAATTTTATTATATTTATTTATATAATAAAATTAGTATCTGTGGTGATTTTTCTTTTAAAGTAAGAATTAGAATTCTTCACAAGCCATGAGATCCTCACTCCCTCTTCATTCAGTCCCTTGACACTGAGTAAAAGCCAGAGAGCCATAAAAGATCCTCATATTTCATCAGTTTAAAGGCAGATGAGACCATGGTTCTAACTTCTCAGTGTCCTCTTGAGTGCTTATCAGACACTAAAACAAAAAGGTTGAGACATATTTTATAAATTTCAGGGTTTTATGATTATGATAGCCTGTGCAAGGAAATACAAAGTTTTGGGTATTTGAAAGTAGTTCAGTATTAATTACAGTTATATACTTTGCTTTACATGTGCTTTTGCTTTGAATTTGTATCCAATATGATAATAATCGGAAGCAACATGTGGAAACCTATTTACAGCACCAGTAAATAGAGCATATTTACTGCTAAACAAAGTGATTGTCATGAATACAGTTTACTGTTTATCTCAAAGTTGGACAAGCTAACATCTGTTTTTGCACATAAACGATTTTTTAAATTATTGAAATGAATGTCTTTGTTTTTGTAGCTGTAGTTTTTGGTACTCTGTTTTTTGTTTGTTTTCTTCCTTACTAAAACTGTTTCAGCTTCACTCTTCAACTTTAAAGCTGTTCCTCATATGGAAGATTGTTCCTTCATCAGCATGTCATAAATAATCAAAGCTGGATGAGTTCCATTGCCTTCTCTGGCTTGCAGAATCTTGCCCTTCTCCAGCTGCACCACTACAGTTTCCTGTGGCCTGCTTGACATGATTTATGGCAATAATTGCTAAACTTCATTTATTTATTAGAATGTAGGTCTCTGCTATTTTAGCTCCATCAGAGCTACTGTCGTGCCTTGTTAGATACTTATTTTATCTACCATTCACTGCGTGTCATAAGAAGGATGAACAGGAATTTAGGAGAGCAGATTTAAGTTTTAACTTTATGCAGATAGTACTGATGTTTGAGACTCACCGGTTTATCTAGGCCCAACCATGTAGTTTATTATATTTCTACAGTACATCCACCTATATATACATTTGTTTTGGAAGGACATTTATAACTATAAATTCAACTAATGTTGAATTTACCATTATCAGACCTGTGTAACGTTGGTTTGTGTTCATCAAACATAAAGATTAAAATGCTATAACTTTAATAGGTTTACTTGTCAAATTCCCTATAGCTCTGAAGTGTGAAAATGTCTGGGCACTGAATATGACACAAGAAAAACTGATCTCTTAAAGAAAAGTATATATGATGGCTTAAAAAGAGTGGCAAAGGTTGATCTCATTTTAATGCATAGTTTTGCAGCTGATTCATCACAGTTTGGGGGTTTCCCCTCTGTTTCTTAAACTGTTCTCTTTTTTTCTTTATTAGTAATAATGAATGGGGCCTGATCCTGCAAGCTGGTCTTCATGGGCAAACCCCACTGTCCTACACATACACACATCTGCATAGAGACACGTAGTAGTCAGTGAGACTCTACATGAGTATCTGCCTGCATAGAGCAGTGCAGGATTGGGGCCTTAGCATGTGACTGCCTGTGTATGGCTGACTCTTCTGCTAGGTTCCAAAGTATAAATTGCACGGTTTTGGTGGTTAAACTAAGAAATTTTTCAGAAATTTAAGTAAGCTGCTAATAGTTCGCTGATATTTGTTTTCAAAAATTGCAGTAAATACCAATAATGTGCTTTTTTACCTCTGTGACAATTTTATTAGTTTAGACTTCAGTCTCTGAAAATTGATATGGTGTAGCGCTGTTTACTTTAGCATGAAAGAGGCTGACTATGCACATTTACTTTTCTGGCCAACTTTTCCAGGTGGGTGTTGTCACTTCGCTTTTCCTAGAAATAATGGGTTGTGATTGTGATTTCTCTTACCTGGGGTTAATCTAGAGAAATTATCATGAAGTTACCTTGGAGATACTCCAGGTTTATACTGGGATGACAGAGATTAAAAATTGCTTCAGTTGCTATAAATTACTTGTCACTGTTTTAAAAATAAATAGTCAAAATAACACATTAATTTGTAGTAAATATTTCCAGGTCTACACTACTTGGGACAAAATTCTACTGTGTGGGACATGTGAGTGATCTACCCTACATGAACAGGGCAGTGGAAATCAAACCAAATACTGCTGGCTGGCATGTCACTTTGCAGTTTTGGCTGTGCATGGGGTTTCAGATACACACATGTCAGTCACATGATCAGTGTTCAGCTAATAGTTCCATATATGGTGCTAGATTTAAGTCTTCTGGTAGCCCAACACAGAATACAGATCCCCCTTAGTTTTTCTCTTATGTGAGTGTTGATTCATATTTGTATTGTGGTAACAGTGAATCCAGATTAGGGAGTCACTGTGCTAATGCTAGAAAAACATATAGGAAGAGATGGTCATTGCTCCAAAGAGCTGAGTCAAAGGTGTAAAATTGCTGATAGGAGAAGAAACATGGAAATAAAGTAGTCGGAGTGAAGATTGACATAAATTGTACTAGTTCTGTTGTACACAGTCCTGAGACCGTGGAGGTGGAGGTTCTCTGCACCTTCCAACTAAACCTTCCTACTTCACACAGTCCAGCCTTTAATATTGGTACAGGTTTTTGAGAAATATAATTTTTACCCTTATTGAGGAAAATACCTTTTAGTTCTTGCTGTCAAGGTAAAATGTTACTTTTATGTGTAGCAAATTATTGGAATAGCTCCTTCAAAGACTCCTGGAGGTAAAATAGCAAGAAATAGTTGGAAAAACGAGTTGAGGAGTCACAAATGAACTATAGCTGTGACAGAGGGAGGTACAGTAATTAGCTAGGATCCTGTAATCTTTGTGTGCCTTTAAAGCAGGCTGGACTGTACAATCCTAAATTTCTCTAGAGCTGTCTCAGGAACCTAGATGTGAGGGTACAATGCAGTAGTTCAGATCCACTCTGACAGAATTTTAAAACAGGGCCCACTGCCTGTTCTGTGGCCTACATGAAATATTTAGTTATTAAATATCAAATGTCTGCCTCAGCAAAGCGGACATCACAAATGGCTCCCTTTTTTGCGGTTTTAGTGTAGGCCTGAATAGGTATGTAAGCTACTTGCACTAGGGGATGGGCCATGCTAGGCTTCTTGGTAAAAATATCCAAAGTTATTACCACCAACTGAGCTCCAGTAGTGGCAGTTCTAGTGGAGTCAGGGCTCCATTGCAGCATATGATGTTTTAAGCACCAAATCTAATTCTGCAGTCACCACCAGATCTATATGAAATGGTGGTTTAAATGCTGACGTTAGTTGGAACTTTGTCTACATTAGCACTCCCACTTTTGCAGTAGTGGCAACCCCAATTGCTCAAAAATCATGAGTCAGGCCCCTCAAAAACATGAGATTGGCTTAAAATATACAGTTTTTTAATAACAAGAAGTTTGGGTTCTCTTTTATTTGCTTTCTGATTTTTAAGCATTCAGGTTTTCTTTGCAACCATGAGAGAGAGAATCTTTTTTTTAAATGAAAGTAGATATTCTGATGTTTTATGACCTGGGGTGGTTAAAAATATTAAGCATCACAACATTTGGCAATAAAACCACAAGAGTTGGCAAAACTGCCATGGCTACAACTGGTGGAACTGCAATAGTGAGAAATTTTTGGCAAAAAGCCACCCTAGTGCGTAAAAACAAGGCCTGAACAGTGGTCTTTCCTAGGCACAGTTGGTGTACAATTGCTTGTGCTGCCACTGACTGTTCTGTACTTTTTCTGCAATTTCTGACTCTTAAGCAGCCCATCCTGTCACAGTTCAGGAATATTGAATGCTCTGAATGTCATTTAAGCCAATTAGGATAAAAATGAAGTACCTTTTACTGTATGTTAAATAATGTTACTCTGCTTCACCTTTAATATGACTCCTTCAATGTATAACTGATCAAGGAAAGCAATAAGCTAGAAGCAATAAATGACCTGATTAGGGCTAAAGGTAATGTGATTCTTTTTGGGAACATATCTGACCACATGTCAGGAGCAGTGCAGTCTGTTTTCACTGTAAGTTAGTTTCTACATGTTTTAATTTAAAGCACTTATTATTTTTAACTTAAAGTAAATATTTTCTACCCTATTTATCTATTAAAATAAATCCTTTTACAATCCTTAGCTCTTGCATCTGTTGGAGTCTGGATCCGGTCCAGATCATTTTCTACTATCTGCCAATTTCTTGCTAAGTGCAACCCTGACATTGTTGCCAATAAATCCACCTTCCTGCCATTAAAAGTCATCTGCCATATTTTCTGTCAAGTTAATCAAAGTTTGTGAAAATATATTTTAAATATAGCAGTCTCCAGAAGACCATTTCAGTTAGGCATATTAAATAAGATGAATTGCATCACTGCAGTAAACTATAAAGCAGAAAAAAGTTGTTTTTTTTCCCCCAGAGATGCCTTCATTTTAATCTGTATTTTGATTTTTCAATATGTGTAGTTGGAGAGAATGAAAAAAAATTATAGGGAAGAAAAGTCTTTATTTCCTGTGTTATTTTACATGATGCTCTTCCAGTCCACTTTTCTTATCTCTTCTGACTAGACCAAACCAAAGCCCATACTTTGTAAATTGATTGCATTCTGTTAAATTCAAACACCATTTTATTTTTACCTTGTGAGACAGCTAGTCTGATAAATGGTTGGGATACCAGCATACCAGGAGACAAACTACCATTTCTGCACAGGTAAGTATTCTAATGCCTGCCAAGGGCAGAATTTCCCAGGTCTTTATATCAAGAAAAAGGGTTAAATGTATGGCATTTTTTAAACCTCCCCGTGTTAGTAAAAATAATGTATATGTCGAACTACACACACTGTATTCCAGGACAGTTATTTTACTTTACGACTTATTAAAGTGATGTAAAGCTGTGCTTACCATAGTACCAATATATTTATGGCTGCTCTAAAACCTGAAACAGACAATGGCCATCTGAGTTCCTCCAGGAAACTGGATTAATTATTGAATTGTTTGAGTTTCTTATAAAGCATATTAAGGTGGCTGGTTAACAACACATGTAGGACTCAAAATTTCTGATAGTGATATATTAGTACAGCACAAAAATCTGGTATTAAATTTTACCACTGGGATTTTCTTATGTTAGGAAGCAGTCCAGGTGGCAGTCTGTCTGTTTCAACACTGAATGGATTTTTTTCCCTTTTATTTCTTTTTGATAAATTAGGTCTTTATGTAAGTTGAGAGATTGAAAACATTAGAAGCCTGAAGTGCTTAGTGTATCTATCTGCAATCTGTAGCTGGATAAAAGAATACAGGACAAATTTCATACTGTTTCTATACCAATTCATATCAACCAGGAACTATGTTTGCAGTTTAACCTTAGAATGGGAGGATAATATAAGCTCCTTAGTTTGCAGTTCTGTGGGCTTTGTTGAGCAAGGATTGCTAATTGTATCTAATTGTTTGCACTTTGAAATGTTTAACGTTATCCACTGAGCAAGAAAATATTTTAACCACTGAACTCTTGTCACCTGTCGCCTAAGACAAATTTGTTTCCAAGTCTTCATTGTAAGTAGACTTACTTTATTCAATGCATTTTTCTCCTATGTTTTCATTTTGAGCATAATAGTATAATTTATTCATAAATTGTCTGTTTTCAAGCTTTTTTTTTAAAAAGAGAGAATGCATTTTGCTTTTGTGTTTTGCCATTGCATAATATTTTTCTCCCAAATAATTCACTCTGTGGCCTCTAATAATGAACGTTTCATAATTTTTACTAGTTACAAAATATTATAATTAAATCTTCTAATAGTGTCCTACATTTTTGCATTATAAAATGATCTTGAGGCATGATTAAATTAAGCCTTTTATAAAAGATCCAGGTTCAGGAAGTGTTTCCTGCAATGCACATCTCTAGAGAAAACTGAGATCTGACTTCTGTAGTCAGAACCAATTAAACTTATCCCCTCTCTCTCTTTCTGTGCAACATTTAGATGAGTCACATTTTTCAGGCACAGTTCAAGCACGCTGTCACGTCTCTTGAGCTATATGCTTCCTAGGCTCAGCATACCCACTGTCAGCTGTGAAAAATAATTCCCTTTTTACAGTTGCATACAAGGAAAGTAAGATGGTAAATCCCCAATCTAGATTTAAAGGGTTTTTTTTTAAGTGTATTACTGTTTAGTTTACTCAGTGTTGGACGGGGTTTTGTCCTTTTGAAGCTGATCTGTTACAAGTTATGGGAAAGCTCTTCTAATGTTTAAAGCTTTCTAGCTCAAAGTTAAGAGAATTCAGGTTTACTTCACTCAAATTATAAATATATAAAGAAAGAAAATATAGATGTTTTTTCTTCGGTCAAAATCTTCTGCTAGTGTCTAAAACATATAATCAATGTTTTGAGGAATCCCACAGTGAGTACAATTCCAAATAAAAAGTTAGTGAACTGTGAGCACTGCATAAAGAAGTCTCTTTAAAAAAAAATCCTCTCTAATATCTACAAGCTATGTGAATGTAGACCACTTCCTCCAGATAAAAGTATTGCTCTGTGATTGTGCCTGATTTAGATTTTCATAATCCTGCAGCTGTAACAAAGTATCTACAGTATAATTAAGAGCTATCAAAATGGTCTTTATAATAGTTGGAGGAATATTGTTTTGCTTTTGAAAATTTAAGAAGATCTGTTCTCATTGGTAGAAAGAGAAGGAAAAGAGAGCAAGCATGAATTTTGTCATCTGGAATTGTCATTTATTCTATATGCAGTGTTTGTTTTTTGCATATTTTCCTGACCTAATATGCTAGTACGACTTTGATGTGGAAAATAGATGCTAGAATTTTAATCACTGTTAAGTCTACAAAGCAGTTGAATCTGCAGTTTACAGTGACAGGTATCAAGTCAAAAAACATGAATGTTGCAGTTATAATGAAGTCTTAAGTAGCTTGTCATTCACCTTTCAGGTTACCTGCCATTCAGGATATCAAGGTTAGATTTAATACTCTCTGGTATCTCTTCTGCACAGCCTTCTACCATTCGTCCTCTATCTTTGTAATAGGCAAAGTACGTCAATGTTTTAATAAATCTTTAAATGTATCCAAATCCTTCCAAAGACTTGCAGAAACTATAGCAAATAGCAGTACTTAGTTGACTTTCAAATTGAAGTGATTAGTTGTCCAAGTTTATTTTTAAGTACCAAGCTTTAAGAAATAAAGTAAAAGCAACATTTCCTGTTTTTAAACTTCCCAATTTTAATATCTCACTATACTAAGTACCAGAATACTAACTGGATGGTAGAATATGCAACTAGCAGGGCCGGCTTTAGCAAGTGCAGGGCCCAATTCGAACAGTTTCGACGGGGCCCCGGCAGGGATGACTTAAAAAAAACAAACCCCTTCATTTCTTCCATGTATTATTTACTTTCCATGACTGTATACATAATAACAAAATTATATATTACATACATTACATCATATTGTATATGGCTCTTTTCTTACTCCCACTTGGGTACTTTCTACCAATATCTCTTGATCTCTTGCCCATATTGATAGAAGTCACCACATTCTAAAAGAATATTAATTATAGATTTTCATTTTCATATTAGGAAAATAATTTGTTTCGATAGTTGTACAATTGATTTTCTTCAATAATGTTTATTTTATGCCCCCTCCTTCCCCCCAGCACTGCCCGCCTCGCAAAACAAATCCTCCTTCCTCAGCACCACCCTGTCGAAACAGCTGTGGGCCAAAGAGGAAGGTTGAGGGGGAGAGAGAAACGGCACACATAGACAAAAAGAAGTATTCCATTCTATTCATCCGAAGAAGTGGGCTGTAGCCCATGAAAGCTTATGTTGAAATAAATGTGTTAGTCTCTAAGGTGCCTCTATTACTCCTGTTCTTTTTGCAGATACAGACTAACACGGCTGCTACTCTGAAACCTGGCACACACACGGTGACCAGATCACAGCAGTAAAATAGGACCCGCCCCCTCTCTGCTCGGCCCCATCATCACATCCCTCTTCACCTCCTAGTCCCCCGCTGACTTGCTGCATTCCTCCTAGTCAGTCCCCCCCCACCACTCATCTCCTTTCACTTTCTCCCTCCCCTGCCAGAAACCCCCATGCCTGCCCCTAGAACCCCTGCTGGCTCACTGCTTGCCTCTTTGCTCACCTGCTGCTTGCCCACCCGCTCGCCCTTGACTCGCCGCTGCATCGCCCCCCTCTCCCCCAAGTATATAGCCTCATTCAGAGACCCAGGGGTCACTATATTACTGCACACAGCAGTCAATGCAGTTGTAGATAAATCTCTGCATTATGCATTTTTGTGTAACTTTTACATGACTTTGTATTGAACCTTGGTAATATGTTATAGCGGGCCCCTAAGGTAGTATATAAGATAAAAGAAAAATGTCTTTTTGCTAGAAGTAGAATAAGATCTTTCCTCTACTTTGTAATCAATTGCCCTATTGAATGAATGAGGTGTGAATGAGGAAGGTGTGGAAGGCAGGCACCTCCAAACAGTTGCAACCCTTGGAGAGGGGCTGGGAGCCAGACCAAGGAGCTTTGCCCAGTGCTGAGTGGGACGGAATTTGGGTGGAGGGGTGCAGGCTCTGGGAGAGAGTGTGGAGGGGTGAGTGCAGGCTTTGGGACAGAGTTTGGGGGCTGGAGGGAGTACAGGTGGGAAGGGACTGCCATGTGGCTTCCTTCCTCCCCTGATGCCCCTCACCATAGCCTCAGTGGGGGATGGAGCTGCTCCTTCCCCAGTGTTTGCAGGAGTGGTGGCTGGGGGGGAAACCCAGTCAAACTCTGGTTTTACTCTGGCCACGTCCAGACTAGGGTATTAAAATCGATTTTAGATACGCAACTTCAGCTACGTGAATAACGTAGCTGAAGTCGAATTTCTAAAATCGAGGTACTCACCCGTCCAGACGGCGCAGCATCGATGTCCGCGGCTCTCCATGTCGATTCCGGAACTCCGTTCGGTTTGATGGAGTTCCAGAATCGATGTAAGCGCGCTCGGGGATCGATACATCGCGTCCAGACTAGACGCGATATATCGATCCCCGAGCAATCGATTTTAACCCGCCGATGCCGCGGGTTAGTCTGGACGTGGGCTCTTTCGCTGATGGGTCACTTAAACCCCTTACAAACTCCTTCCCGCCTCTCTCACTCCCCTTTTCTACTGGGCTTTTTTGATCTTTTCAGAGGAGCCAGATGAAAACCACAAACTCCAGTGAGAGCAACAGGCTGGAACTCTAGACTGAACCCACCGCCCAGCCTAGTCCATCCCAGAGCCCGGGACTGAAGGCAATGTCCCCTCACCCCCAGGCCACTTGCTTCCACTCCTGACCTCTCCCAGCGCTGCCAGTGATTCTGTGTGGCTGCATTGGGTGGGATTTCAAGCAGACCCCCCCCCAACCTCCTGCTAAATTCACCCCTGTTTTGCGACCGCTCTGCACCAAGAGCACCTTCCTTCCCTGCCCTAGAGCTGCTGGATGGCTAGAAAGCTGAGCTGGGCATTTGATTGATCTAGAATATTATCGTGCCCCTCCTCAAAAAAACCTTAATATCCACACAGCTTGGGGGGGGCTATTCACCCCCCCCGAAAAGCCAGTCTATTTTATTGTTGCAGGGCAAATGAAGGAGCCATAGTTTAATGGAAATATTCAGCCCCTACAGCGGTCTTGCAGCAGGGAAAGCAGAGTTGATGGGAAGGGAACTGGTTTGGATAAGAGCTAGGGCTCCCCTTCCTTTGCAAAATAATTTGGAGAGGGAATCAGATCATGCCGTGCCTCAGTTCCCCCCACGTGGTGGGGGGGGGAGAGATAAGAGACCTTTTCCATGCCGTGCCATGTTGCAGACCTTTGGCCTTCTCTCTTACTGTATTTTATTTCCTCCTCCAAACGTCCCTCTCACTCTCACCTGGAGTTCACAGCAGGGGGCTTTTTTCCTGGGTTACGTTACATGATCCCAACTTTAGTTTCGAAACAGACACAGGCAGGCACAAACTCACCCTCAAGCAGCAACACCACAAAAACCACAAAACCAACCCAATATTACAAACCTACGGGGAATCACAGAGTCAAACACTCACCATTGGAAGCCCCAGCAGCTGCTCAGGTAGGTGAGGTCCACTGCAGAGATTCCTGTCTCCCACTGGACCAGAAGCTCCCTCAACGTCTCCCCCAGGTGAGTGCTGGGGGGAGGGGAGGGGAAAGAAGGCTGCAAAACGTGTGCCTTCTCCCACCTCCCCCTTCCCCCTCCTGACCTGCAACACCCACGCAGCTGCCTCTGCTCAGCCCTGTGCCGGCCAGCATCTCTCGTTGCCTAGCAGCAACAACTGCTGCTTCCGGGAGACAGCGAGCACGGGGCCCCTTCAGGCGCGGGGCCTGATTTGGGGGAATTGGGCATATTGGCCTAAAGCCAGCCCTGGCAACTAGATAGAGCACAGCTCTAGTAGTAGAACATTTAACATTATTTCTAAAACATATAGTTTTAATAGACTGCTGAGGGCTGATATGCCTCAACACCACAACTCATGCAGTAGGGTACTGATGGAGTCATTACCATGTGACTATTGTACTGGTTTTTCAGTCCCATTTATTGAAAATTAAGCACATGTAAGTGCTGTCCTAGTTAGAGGTGCATTCCTGAACTGGAAATCTAGACTTTACAAAGTATGGCCCTGATTCACTTTGTGCACTGTGAGTAGTCCAGTGTAAATCAATGGAATATAATGGAATCTCTCGCTCACTCCTGAAATTAATCTACCTCTGGAACATAGCAACTATTTACACAACACAGCTGTGCCACTCAAGAGTTTACAATGCCAAATGAACAAGGGGAATTTCTGAGCAGCCAGTGAACTTTACAGGAAACTAAGTAGTTGTATGAAGAGAGGTGAAGTTCTATTATGAACTACTAAAAAAAGAGTAAGAATAAATACTTAACTTTCCCTATTGAAAATTAATAGTTAGATGCCATTAAGACAGGTATTAGAACTGGCATTTAATATATTTATAATTTGGAGAAGGGGTAGAACAGTGAGATAGCAACAATTGCAGATGGCACAAAATTACAAAGGTTAGCAAGACTTTGGACAACATGATAGCAGATGGAATTCACTAATAAGCCAGTAAGGTAATTACCTCAGAAGGAGTACATGAGTCAGTGCAGGAATTAGAATTCAAGAGGTTACAGAGGTGCTTCTTGTTTTCTTTGTGTAATGTACTTACCCACTGCCGAAGGGGAGGACCTGTGTCAGTCTGTTCCATGTGTAGAGGAGTCCAGTTGGTGCTGCTTCAGTACTCGTGAAAGCAGTCGTATCTTCTGGAAGTGGAACTGCTGATAGGAGTGCTCCACCTTCCAGGGAACTGGCTCCAGCTGTGCGAGTGCTACGGGAAGTCTGCCACTGGGAGTTCAAAGGAAACCAGGAGTTCTGCTGTTGGGCATAAAATGGCTCCAGTTAAGTGTCTTGTACACTGGGGCTGAGCTATTGCTAGATTGGCCCAGGGCAATTTCTTCAGGCTCTGAGGAGCTTTTGGCTACCAGTGACACTATTATAGATTGGAAGTTTTCAAGGCCAGAAGGGACCATTGTGATCGTCTAGTCTGACCTCCTGTGTAATATAGGCCAGAGAATTTACCCAAAATAATTCCTAGAGCATATCTTGTAGAAAAAATCTAATCATGATTTTAAAACTGCAATGAAGGAGAATCCACTGTGACACTCGTTAAATTGTTCCAATGGTTAATTACCCTTTTAAAAACTTACACCTTATTTCCAGTCTGAGTTTGACTAGCTTCAACTTCCAGACATTGGAACATTTTATACCTTTCTCCACTAGACCGAATAGCCCATTATCAAATATTTGCTCCCCAAGTAGCTACATCTAGATTGTAATCAAGTCATTCCTTAACCTTCTCCTTGTTAAGCTAACTAGATTGAGCACTTTGAGTCTATCACTATATCATGTTTTCTAATCCTTTAATCGTTGTGGCTTGTCTCTGAATCCTGTCCAATTTTTCAACATCCTCCTTGAACTATGGACACTAGAACTGGAACAATATTCCAGCAGCAGTCGCATCAGTGCCAACTATAGAGTTAATATAATCTGTTTTTTCTTCGAGTAGCTGCAGATGTGTATTCCACTACCCACTTGGAATATACATCTGCATTACGTCTCAAAGAACCACAGTTTACTGTAAGTAACGGTTTCACTCCTATTCAAGATACTCCTCTTTATGCATCCCAGGATTTCATTAGCCTTTTTGGCCATAACATTATGCTAGAAACTCATGTTCAGCTGATTATCCACCCTCATTCATGAATCATTTTCACAGTCACTGCTTCCAAGAATAGAGTCCCCCATCCTGTAAGTATAGCCTACGTTCTTTATTCCTAGATGTATGTTTCATTTAACCATACTAAAATGCATATTGTTTGAGTCCAGCTTACCAAGTGAGCAAGACAGCTCTATACCAGTGACCTATCCTCTTCATTACTTATCATTTCCCCAATTTTTGTGTCATCTGCAAACTTTGATCTGTTTTTTTTTCAGTTCATTGATAAAAATATTAAATAGCTTAGGGCCAAGAACAGATCCCTGTGGGACCACACTGGAAATGCACGATGATGATTCTCCATTTACAATTATATTTTGAGACCTATCAGTTAGCCACTTTTTAATCCATTTAATATGTGCCATGTTATCCAGTGCACTAGATGCCCCAATAACAACATATGGGTAGAACTAGACTATCAATGTGGTCTCTAATGAACACAGAGAAAAATGATAAAAGACGAGCATCATATCAGCAGTGGTGTCATAACATATTTCCCAGATTTGGACCTTAGCGTCCAAAATATGGGTGTTAGCATGAAAACCTCCAAGCTTAGTTACCGGCTTGGACCTGGTAAAGCTGCCACCACCCAAAAAATTAGAGTGTTTTGGGGCACTCTGGTCCCCCAACAACCTTCCCTGGGGACCCCATGACCCAAATTCCTTGAGTCTCACAACAAAGGGGAATAAACCATTTCACTTCCCCCCTCCAGGTGTTCCCTCCCTGGGTTCCTGGAGAGAGATACAGAAGAAAGCTCCGTGAATCTAAACAGAGGGACTCCACCCTCCCTATTTCCAGTCCTGGAAACACAAGTACCGAGAGAGAGCTAATCTCTCCTCTTCCTCCCTCACCCAGAGGGTATGCAAAGTCAGGTTAATAAATCTAACACAAAGAGATTTTTCCCCCCTGACTTCTTCCTCCCACCAATTCCCTGGTGAGTTGCAGACTCAATTCCCTGGAGTCCCTACTAAAGAAAAACTCCAACAGGTCTTAAAAAGAAAGCTTTATATAAAAAGAAAGAAAAAGACATAAAAATGGTCTCTCTGTATTAAGGTGACAAATACAGGGTCATTTGCTTAAAAGAAAAAAATGAATAAACAGCCTTATCCAAAAACAATACAATTTAACACATTCCAGCAACTATACACATGTAAATACAAAAGAAAACAATATAAACCTATGGTCTTCCTATCTTTGTACTTACTACTTGGAAACAGAAGATTAGAAAGCTGGAGATAGAAAAATCACTCTCATAGCCGAGAGGGTCAGACACAAGACAAAGAACAAAGAACTCACACCCAAAACTTCCATCCACCCAGATTTGAAAAAGTCTTGTTTCCTGATTGGTCCTCTGGTCAGGTGTTTCAGGTTACTCCTTTCCAGATGAAAGAGACATTAACCCTTAGCTATCTGTTTATGACAAGCCCCCCAAATTGCAGACAGTGGGGAATCTCACTGGCGGCGATTTCCTCCTAGAACTTTAAAATAAACAGATTAATACACACATGGACTTTTACATATACCACTAAGTATATAACTAACAGACTTGTACATTTTAAGAACACTTTTTAACTACTGGATTCTGGGAAACTTTCGTGGGAGAGAGCATCAGCTACTTTGTTAGAAGCTCCTGAAATGTTCTGAATTTCAAAATCAAAATGTTGGAGAGCTAAACTCCAACGAAGAAGTTTCTTTTTGTTCCCCTTGGCAGTATGAAGCCATTTTAGCGCAGCATGGTCAGTTTGTAGCTGGAACCGCCATCCCCAAACATATGGGCGTAGCTTTTCCAGGGCGTACACAATGGCATAGCATTCCTTTTCACTCACTGACCAGTGACTTTCCCTCTCAGACAGTTTCTTGCTGAGAAACACGACAGGATGGAAGTTGTGTTCCGTTGCTTCCTGCATGAGAACTGCTCCTATACCACGCTCAGATGTATCCGTGGTTACTAGGAATGGCTTGTCAAAGTCCGGGGCCCTGAGCACAGGGTCAGACATGAGTGTCGCCTTAAGTTGGGTAAAGGCCTTTTGACACTCATCAGTCCACTTAACTGCATTTGGCTGGGTCTTTTTGGTCAGGTCGGTCAGTGGGGCAGCGATTTGGCTGTAGTGTGGTACAAATCGCCTGTAGTACCCGGCCAAGCCTAAGAAGGATTGGACCTGTTTATTTGACTTTGGGACAGTCCACTTTGGGATAGCATCCACCTTGGCCTGTAGAGGGTTTATGGTTCCTCGACCCACCTGGTGTCCCAGGTAAGTTACTCTGTTTTGGCCTATTTGACACTTTTTGGCCTTAACAATTAGTCCTGCCTGCCTGATGCGCTCAAAGACCTTTTCCAGGTGTAGTAGGTGTTCGGGCCAGGAGTCTGAAAAAATGGCCACATGATCGAGGTAGGCAACTGCATATTCTCCCAGTCCTGCTAGTAAACCATCTACCAGCCTCTGGAAGGTGGCGGGTGCATTTCGAAGCCCGAAAGGAAGGACATTAAATTCATACACCCCCGCATGGGTGATGAATGCTGACCTTTCCTTGGCAGGTTCATCTAGCAGTACTTGCCTGTACCCCTTGGTTAAGTCTATTGTAGAGATGAACTGGGCACGTCCCAACTTCTCCAATAGCTCATCGGTGCATGGCATTGGATAGTTCTCTGGACGAGTTACCGCATTTAGCTTATGGTAGTCCACGCAAAAGCGTATTTCCCCATCTGGTTTGGGTACCAGAACCACTGGAGGTGCCCATGCACTGGTAGATGTGCGGATTATACTCATCTGTAGCATGTTCTGGATCTCCTGTTCTATAGCAGCTTGGGCATGAGGAGACACCCGGTAGGGTGGGGTTCTAATTGGGTGAGCATTGCCTGTGTCAATGGAGTGGTATGCCCGTTCAGTCCGTCCTGGGGTGGCTGAGAACAATGGGGCGAAACTAGTGCACAGCTCCTTGATTTGTCGCTGCTGCAGATGTTCCACGGTGGTGGAGAGGTTCACCTCTTCCACGCCACCGTCTTCTTTTCCGTCATAGTAGACACCTTCAGGCCACTCAGCATCATCTCCCTGGACTGTAAACTGACAAACCTGTAAGTCTCTGGAATAGAAAGGCTTGAGAGAATTAACATGGTACACTCTGGGCTTTAGTGAGGAATTGGGAAATGCTATGAGGTAGTTCACAGTTCCCAGGAGCTCTTGGACCGTGAATGGCCCTTCCCATGATGCTTCCATCTTATGGGCCTGTTGCGCCTTCAAGACCATAACCTGGTCTCCTACCTTGAAGGAACGTTCTCTGGTATGTTTGTCATACCAGGCCTTTTGCTCTTCCAGAGCATTCTTTAGGTTTTCTTTAGCAAGGGCTAAGGAGTGTCGGAGGGTGTTTTGTAGGTTACTTACAAAGTCCAGAATGTTAGTCCCTGGAGAAGAGGTAAACCACTCCCATTGCTGCTTCACCAACTGTAATGGCCCCTTAACCTCGTGGCCATACACAAGTTCAAACGGTGAAAACCCTAAACTGGGATGTGGTACAGCCCTGTAGGCAAACAGCAACTGCTGCAACACTAGGTCCCAATTATTGGAGTGTTCGTTGACAAATTTACATATCATGGCCCCCAAAGTTCCATTAAACCTTTCCACCAGGCCATTGGTTTGATAGTGGTACGGAGTGGCAACCAAGTGGTTCACCCCATGAGTTTCCCACAGTTCTTTCATGGTCCCTGCCAGGAAATTAGATCCTGAATCTGTAAGGATGTCGGAAGGCCAACCTGTGATGCAGTAGGGACTGTCTGTGTGGGGAGTGGGAGAGCAGGGGAGGACTTTAGGGGATGGACGATGCCAGGGCCTGTAACCTGAGCTAGGTAAGGGAGGGGAAAGGTCAACACCTTTGCCCGGGAAGGGGAACAAAGGAAGGGAGTGGCAGGAGGGAAGCAGTTTGAGTTTGGGCTTGGGGCTGTGTGGGCGGAATTCAGGGGATCCTAGCTAGGATCCAAGCACCCCGAAAGCCCAGAAGGACTTGAGGGAGGGGTCCTGACTGTGCCTGCAAGCTCTGCTGTAACCTGTGTTCCCGTTGTCCAATAAACCTTCTGTTTTACTGGCTGGCTGAGAGTCACTGTGGGTCCCAGGAAGAGGGGTGCAGGGCCGGACTCCCCCACACTCCGTGACAACTGGTGGCAGCGGCGGGAGATACTGCACCCCGTGGACGGCGCTTCCTGCAGTAAGTGACTGGGGAGCAGTAAAACGAAGGGGTGATTAACCCCTGGGAGTGTGTGCCCAGTGAGAAGGACTTTGCAGTAACAGGGTCCCCCGGGGGATTGCAGCGAGCGGTCCCAGGGGCGGAGGAGTCGGCAGCTCGACCCTGGCAGAGAGGTGGTGACCTCACGAAGGGCTGGTGCACTAGGGGTCCCCCTGGAAACCGTGGGGAGCGGCGAGCACCCCGGCCTGTGAGTGGCCAGCAGGAAGATGTATGCCAAGCGGCGCAAGTGTGACCTGCTGGAGCTATGCAAGCAGAGGGGGTTGCGCCCAGGGAGATGCACCAAGGACCAGCTGATTGCCCAGCTGGAGCAGGGAGACCGCACGAATGAACGGAGCCCTGTCTCTGAGGGAAGCAGCCGAGCAGATGCAGCGCAGGCACCAGTGTCTGTCCCCGCTGGGAGTGGTCAGCCAGCGGACGAGGGCTTCCCGAGACCCCCCCCTCCTAGGCATAGGGGAAGGGCGGGGAGGAGCCCAGTGTATACCGAGGGCACCGTGACACCCCCGGCCAGCAGGGGAGCCTCACGGCGAAGCTCACCCCCCAGTAGGGGATCCTCCCGGCAACGCTCGGCATCCGTGGAGCGGAGGCGGCTGGAATATGAAAGGGAGCTGAGACGGGAGGAGCTCGAGTTAAAGAGGCGAGAGCTGGAGGAGAAGGCGAAACAGCGTAACCATGAGCGGGAGGAGAAGGAGAAACAGCGTAAACATGAGCGGGAGGAGAAGGAGAAACAGCGTAAACATGAGCTGGACCTGGCCCAGCTGAGGAGCAGTGAGGCCCCGGCTGCGGTGAGTGAGGGGGGACCCAAGCCTACAAAGAGCTTTGATAAGCACTTGCTGCCCCGGCGTAAGGAGGGGGAGGACATAGATACCTTCCTGACGGCCTTTGAGAATGCCTGCGAGCTGCACAGGGTTGACCCTGCAGACAGGATCGCAGTTCTCACCCCCTTACTGGACTCCACAGCCGTGGAGGTGTACAGCCGACTGAAAGGGGCGGAGGCAGGGGACTACGAACTGTTCAAACAGGCCCTGCTCCGCGAGTTTGGGCTGACTCCTGAGATGTACCGGAAAAAGTTCCGGAGCCAGCGTAAAACCCGTGAGGTCACATACCTACAACTGGTCAACCGGGCGCAGGGGTATGCCCGCAAGTGGACGGCTGGGGCCCAAACTAAAGAGGACCTGCTTGACCTATTCATACTGGAGCACCTGTACGAGCAGTGCCCGTCCGACCTGAGGCTGTGGTTGATGGACCAGAAGCCGGAGAACCCGCAGCATGCAGGCCAGCTGGCCGACCAATTTGTGGACAGTCGGGCAGGGGATGGCAGGGAGGAGTCTCGAAGGAGCAGGCCTGCCTCAACGCAGAGAGAGAGTCATCATGGGACCTCCCAAAGGGGGCCTATAGAGAACCCCCCCAAAAGGGGAACATCCAGTGGCAGGTCCCTCCGACCCACTCAAGGGGACCCACGAGATATGGGCTGCTATCGCTGTGGCCAACGAGGTCACATACGGGCCCAGTGCCCCAAGCTCAGGGACAGACCAAGCAGACCCAACCCGCAGAGGGTGGACTAGGTAAAAACCCAATCGGAGGAGGGGCTACATTCCCAGGAAAGGGGGGTTGGCAACATACCACCGGCGGATGCTCCAGGTTCCGGGTTTTTGGTTTACCGGGTGGGCGCGGGGCTGCCCCTCCGGAAAGAGTGCATTGTTTCCCTGGAAGTGGATGGGAGGAAGGTCACTGGGTACTGGGACACGGGCGCAGAGGTGACGCTGGCCCGGCCCGAGGTGGTGGCCTCAGATCGGATGGTGCCCGACACCTACCTGACCCTGATGGGCGTGGGTGGGACCCCATTCAAGGTACCCGTGGCAAGGGTACACCTGAAATGGGGGGCCATGGAGGGCCCCAAGGATGTGGGGGTACACCAATATTTGCCCACTGACGTGTTAATGGGAGGGGACCTTGAGGACTGGCCTAGTAACACCCAGAGTGCCCTGGTCGTGACTCGTAGTCAGAGTCGGCAAAGGGCACTGCTCCCCAACAACGGGGAAGGTACTCGACCCGAGGTGCAGGACCCTAACCCAGGGAGCGGGGAACGCCCAGGGGCACGGTTCAGAGAGGCTGCGGCCTCAGACCCAGCCAGCAAGAGAGAGCCGGTCCCCATCCCTGTCCCAGCTGCTGAGTTCCAGGCCGAGTTGCAGAAAGATCCCTCCTTGCGGAAGCACAGGGACCGGGCTGACCTTAGTGCGGTACAGACCATGAGGAGAGGTTGCAAGGAGAGGTTCCTGTGGGAGAAGGGGTTCCTGTACCGAGAATGGGCTCCCCCAGGGGAAGTAGAGTCATGGGGGATCAGGAGGCAGCTGGTGGTTCCCCAGAAGTTTCGTCACAAGCTGCTGTACCTGGCTCATGACATCCCTCTCGCAGGGCACCAGGGAATCCGGCGCACCAGGCAGAGGCTGCTACAGAACTTTTACTGGCCTGGGGTCTTTACCCATGTCCGACAGTACTGCCAATCCTGTGACCCCTGCCAGAGGGTGGGGAAGGCCCGGGACAAGGGGAAAGCAGCTTTGAGGCCTTTACCCATCATAGAAGAACCTTTCCAGAAGGTGGCCATGGACATAGTGGGACCCCTCAGCAAGACGACCCGGTCAGGGAAGAAATACATCCTGGTGGTGGTGGATTTTGCCACTCGCTACCCCGAGGCGGTGGCCTTGTCCTCTATTGAAGCAGACACAGTGGCAGATGCGCTGCTGACAATTTTCAGCCGGGTGGGGTTCCCCAAGGAGGTCTTAACGGACCAGGGGTCCAACTTCATGTCGGCTCTGCTCCGGTCCTTATGGCAGAAATGTGGGGTCCAGCACAACTGGGCCTCAGCGTATCACCCCCAGTCCAACGGGCTGGTAGAAAGGTTCAACGGGACGCTGAAGATGATGCTAAAAACATTTATGAACCAGCACCCGCAAGATTGGGACAAGTACTTACCTCACCTGCTGTTTGCGTACAGGGAGGTACCCCAGGAATCTACCGGGTTTTCACCTTTCGAACTGTTGTATGGAAGGCGGGTGAGGGGGCCCCTAGACCTGATGAGGGACGAATGGGAGGGGAAGGCCGCTCCCGAGGGAGAGTCAGTGGTGGAGTATGTCCTGACCTTCCGGGAAAGACTGGCCGAGCTCATGGGCCTGGCCAGGGAGAATCTGGCCCGAGCCCAGAGGAGGCAGAAGGTCTGGTATGACCGCACAGCACGAGCCCGTGCCTTCGCCACCGGGGATCAGGTGATGGTTCTCATCCCCGTGAGGAGAAACAAACTCCAGGCCGCCTGGGAAGGGCCCTTCAAGGTGATCAAGCAACTGAATGAGGTAAACTATGTGGTGGAGCTGTCAAACCGGGCACATCACCGTCGGGTGTACCATGTGAACATGATGAAACCATACTATGACAGGGGGAATGTGCTGTTGGCCGTGTGTGGACATTGGGAGGGGCAGGGAGATGACCCCTTAGTAGATCTATTCCCTGGGACAAAAGCTGGTTCCCCCCTGGAGGCGATTCCCCTCTCTGATCAATTGACCCCGGCCCAGCACGCTGAGATCAGAGGGGTGCTGCATCTGTACCGACAGCTGTTTTCCAACCAGCCTGGACGCACTAATTTGACTGTCCACCGGGTGGAGACCGGGTCACATGCCCCTATAAGATGCTCCCCTTTTCGGGTCACTGGGAAAACTGCCCAGGATCTTGAAAGAGAGGTCAGGGACATGCTGGCTTTGGGGGTGATCCAGCCGTCTTCCAGCCCTTGGGCCTCACCAGTGGTGCTAGTCCCCAAGAAGGATGGGTCAATCCGGTTCTGTGTGGACTATCGAAAGCTCAATGCCATCACTGTATCTGATGCCTACCCTATGCCCAGGCCTGACGAGCTCCTAGACAAGCTGGGAGGTGCTCGGTACCTTACCACTATGGATCTTACCAAAGGCTACTGGCAAGTGCCGCTGGACGCAGATGCCAGGCTGAAATCGGCCTTTATCACCCCTCTGGGGCTCTATGAGTTTCTGACCCTGCCCTTCGGCCTCAAGGGAGCGCCGGCCACCTTCCAGCGCCTGGTGGATCAGCTACTGAGGGGGATGGAGAGTTTTGCCGTGGCGTATATTGACGACATCTGCGTCTTCAGCCAGACCTGGGAGGACCACATGTCCCAGGTTAAACAAGTCCTGGACCGACTCCGAAAGGCTGGGTTAACAGTAAAGGCTGAGAAGTGCAAGGTGGGGATGGCTGAAGTATCTTACCTGGGCCATCGGGTGGGGAGCGGCTGCCTGAAGCCGGAACCAGCCAAGGTGGAGGTGATCAGAGACTGGCCTGCTCCCCAAACCAAAAAGCAGGTCCAGGCCTTTATTGGGATGGCGGGGTACTATCGAAGGTTCGTGCCCCACTTTAGTGCCATAGCCGGCCCCATCACTGAACTGTGCAAGAAGGGGAAGCCAGACAAGGTGATCTGGACTGAGCAGTGCCAGGAGGCTTTCCGGGCGCTGAAGGAGGCTCTGGTTAGTGGCCCAGTTCTGGCAAATCCAGATTTTGACAAACCCTTTATGGTGTTCACTGATGCCTCAGACACGGGACTGGGGGCAGTGTTAATGCAGGAGGATGAAAAGGGGGAGAGACACCCCATCGTGTACCTGAGTAAGAAGCTGCTACCCCGGGAACAAAGCTACGCGGCCATCGAGAAGGAATGCCTGGCCATGGTGTGGGCCCTTAAGAAGCTAGAGCCATATCTCTTTGGGCGACACTTCACCGTGTACACCGACCACTCTCCCCTGACCTGGCTGCACCAGATGAAAGGAGCCAACGCCAAGCTCCTGAGGTGGAGCCTGCTCCTGCAGGACTATGACATGGACGTGGTCCATGTGAAGGGAAGTGCCAACCTGACAGTGGACGCGTTGTCCCGGAGAGGGGGCCCTGAACTTCCCCAGGTCACTGGGCAGAGTGACCCTGCTCAGTTCAGTCTCGAAGGGGGGAGAGATGTGATGCAGTAGGGACTGTCTGTGTGGGGAGTGGGAGAGCAGGGGAGGACTTTAGGGGATGGACGATGCCAGGGCCTGTAACCTGAGCTAGGTAAGGGAGGGGAAAGGTCAACACCTTTGCCCGGGAAGGGGAACAAAGGAAGGGAGTGGCAGGAGGGAAGCAGTTTGAGTTTGGGCTTGGGGCTGTGTGGGCGGAATTCAGGGTATCCTAGCTAGGATCCAAGCACCCTGAAAGCCCAGAAGGACTCGGTGGAGGGGTCCTGACTGTGCCTGCAAGCTCTGCTGTAACCTGTGTTCCCGTTGTCCAATAAACCTTCTGTTTTACTGGCTGGCTGAGAGTCACTGTGGGTCCCAGGAAGAGGGGTGCAGGGCCGGACTCCCCCACACTCCGTGACACAACCTACCCTGGCAAAAATGTCTGTTAGGGCCAGGCACACAGTGTTAGCCCTGGTGTTGCCTAGAGCTACTGCTTCCGGCCATCGGATTGCAAAGTCCACGAAAATCAGTACGTACTGCTTTCCTCTGGGCGTCTTTTTTGGGAAAGGACCCTGAATATCTATAGCTACTCGCTGAAATGGGACCTCAATTATGGGGAGTGGCTGGAGAGGGGCCTTGACCTGGTCTTGGGGCTTTCCCACTCTTTGGCATATCTCACAAGACCGGACATACTTGGCAACGTCCTTGCCCATCCCCTCCCAGTGGAAGGACTTCCTCAACCGGTCCTTGGTTCTGTTCACCCCAGCATGGCCACTGGGATGATCATGGGCTAAGCTTAAGAGCTTTCCCCGGTACTAAGTTGGAACCACCAACTGTTTTTGCGGCTGCCATTCTTCCCGGTGTCCACCAGAAAGAATCTCCTTGTATAAAAGTCCTTGGTCTATAACAAACCGGGATCGATTAGAAGAGCTGGGAGGCGGTGGGGTGCTCCGTGCTGCCGCCCAAGCTTTCTGAAGGCTGTCATCTGCTTCCTGCTCAGTTTGGAACTGTTCCCTTGAGGCTGGGGTCACCAGTTCTTCCTCAGACTGTGGACTTGGGCTTGGTCCCTCTGGAAGCGATGTAGGTGATGGGGTTGTTTCCGTTGCTGGTGAACCGCTCTCCTCTGGCACACCTGAGGGTATTTCAGGCTCTGGCTGAGCCTTTTGGGTATGGCTGTCTGTTGCTTCTGCCAGTTTTGGCTCGCTGGCGCCCTCTGGCGTTGAGTTAGAAGATGTGGTTGCAATTGCTGGTGCTGGTTGCTGTTCCAGTTCCGGGCCTGGGACTGGAGGTGCTGTGGCTGTTTCAGTGGTTGGCATGGAATCCAGGTCCACTACCTCTGTCTGGGTCTCTGATAACACAGACGGGGTGTCTGTGGACGGCTCAGGAACAGGAATGGGTCTGGAAGCTTGCCTGGTTTGGCTGCGTGTAACCATTCCCACTCTCTTGGCCCGCTTCACCTGGTTGGCCAAGTCTTCCCCCAGTAGCATGGGGATGAGATAGTTGTCATAGACTGCAAAAGTCCACATTCCTGACCAGCCTTTGTACTGGACAGGCAGTTCAGCTGTAGGCAAGTCTACAGCTTGTGACATGAAGGGGTAAATTGTCACTTGGGCCTTTGGGTTGATGAATTTGGGGTCGACGAAGGATTAGTGGATAGCTGACACTTGTGCCCCTGTGTCTCTCCACGCAGTAACCTTTTTTCCGCTCACTCTCAAAATTTCCCTTCACTCCAAGGGTATTTGAGAGGCATCTGGGCCTGGGGATCTTTGGTGTGAGGGTGGTGTAATGAACTGCACTCAGTGTTCCTTGGTCAGTTGGTCTTTATATGTCCCAGTTCATTACACTTAAAGCATCTTCCAGCTGACTGGTCACTGGGTCGAGGTGGGTTACTGGACACTGGTGAGGTAGAAGAATAGGGCATCTGTGGCTTTACTTGGGTTGTAGGTGGGGTCTTTGGTTGCCCTCGGTTGTAGGGTTTATTGTCGGTGTGCCCTCTGGGGTATTCGCTCCCCTTGACAGTAGCTTTCTTGCTTTCTGCCGCTTCCATCCATCTAGCTCCAATCTCCTTCACCTCGGTGAGATTTTTGGGTTTTCCATCTTGTATGTACCGTGTTATGTCCTCAGGAACACCATCCAAGAACTGCTCCATTTGTATGAGGAGGTGCAGTTCTTCCAAGGATTTAACATTGTGTCCTGATATCCAGGCCTTATAATTTTTCCCAACGTAGTAGGCGTGTTTGGGAAATGACACATCTAGTTTCCACTTTTGGGTTCTGAAACGCTGACGGGCATGATCCGGGGTTATCCCCATTCTCTATCTGGCCTTGGTTTGAAAAAGTTTATAGTCGTTCATTTTCTCCTTAGGCATTTCAGCCGCCACCTCTGCTAAAGGTCCACTGAGCTGTGGCCTCAATTCTACCATGTACTGGTCTTCAGGGATGTGGTACCCAAGACAGGCTCTTTCAAAATTTTCCAAGAAAGCCTCAGTGTCATCACCTGCCTTGTAGGTGGGAAATTTCTTGGGATGTGGAACCATAATTGGCGGAGGGTTGTTAGGATTGGCTGGAGCCTGCTGCCTAGCCTGTGCTAAGTCCAGTTCATGTTTTCTCTGTTTTTCCCTCTCTTCACTTTCTTTTTGTTGTTTTTCCATTTCTCGGCCGTGGGCCATGTCTTCTTCTTCTTGTTTCCTCTGTGAGCCGCCTCTTCTTCTTCTTGTTTTCTTTTGTGGGCTGCCTCTTCCTTGGCTAGTTCTGCATTAATTATTTCTATCCATCTCTTATGTTCATTTTCTTTGTCTATGGCTTGTTGCCGTGCTCGCTCCTGCCTAAGGCTTTCCTTGGAACTCATGTTTTCTGCTTTCTTTTGCTGAGGCGCCCTCTGGTGTTTATTGTCTGAACTGCAGCTTCTCTGTTGCCTCCTGCGGTCTGCCTAGCAACAATGCCTTTTTCCCTTTCTTCCTCTAGCTAATCTTTTAAATGTAAAGTAAACCAGAAAAACCACTGTATTTGCACGTGTATTGCTGGATACTGACTCTCAATGGGAGTGCTATTGTCACAAAAGACCCTTAATAGTTCCTTAATGGTTCCTTGCTTAATATGCAAGCCACAACTGCCAGAGAGAGCAGAGGAAAAAAAAATTCTCTCTGGTTCCTTTTGAAACCAAGCTATTTCTCTCTGCTTAAAAACCCCTAGCAGAGAAAAGAAAAATATAATATTCCTTCTGGCTTCTGGATTCTATCTTTCCCACAAAGCTGCACACCATGTCATAACATATTTCCCAGATTTGGACCTTAGCGTCCAAAATATGGGTGTTAGCATGAAAACCTCCAAGCTTAGTTACCGGCTTGGACCTGGTAAAGCTGCCACCACCCAAAAAATTAGAGTGTTTTGGGGCACTTTGGTCCCCCCAACAACCTTCCCTGGGGACCCCATGACCCAAATTCCTTGAGTCTCACAATAAAGGGGAATAAACCATTTCCCTTCCCCCCTCCAGGTGTTCCCTCCTTGGGTTCCTGGAGAGAGATACAGAAGAAAGCTCCGTGAATCTAAACAGAGGGACTCCACCCTCCCTATTTCCAGTCCTGGAAAACATAAGTACCGAGAGAGAGCTAATCTCTCCTCTTCCTCCCTCACCCAGAGGGTATGCAAAGTCAGGTTAATAAATCTAACAAAAGAGATTTTCCCCTCTGACTTCTTCCTTCCACCAATTCTCTGGTGAGTTGCAGACTCAATTCCCTGGAGTCCCCACTAAAGAAAAACTCCAACAGGTCTTAAAAAGAAAGCTTTATATAAAAAGAAAGAAAAGGACATAAAAATGGTCTCTCTGTATTAAGGTGACAAATACAGGGTCATTTGCTTAAAAGAAAAAAATGAATAAACAGCCTTATCCAAAAACAATACAATTTAACACATTCCAGCAACTATACACATGTAAATACAAAAGAAAACAATATAAACCTATGGTCTTCCTATTTTTGTACTTACAACTTGGAAACAGAAGATTAGAAAGCTGGAGACAGAAAAATCACTCTCATAGCCGAGAGGGTCAGACACAAGACAAAGAATTCACACCCAAAACTTCCATCCACCCAGATTTGAAAAAGTCTTGTTTCCTGATTGGTCCTCTGGTCAGGTATTTCAGGTTACTCCTTTCCAGGTGAAAGAGACATTAACCCTTAGCTATCTGTTTATGACAGGTGGGCAAACACTTTTCACAAACAATCACTCTATATCTGTCCTCTCAGTCCTTTTCCTCAAAGAAAACCTGCATAACACCTTCAAAAGACAAGCCTGGGAGCACAAAGTCATAACTTTGCTAGATACTGAAAATCATGATCTTAAACCACAAAACCAGTGTCTTCATTATTACAGAAATCTGTAATCCACTAACCCCCCTTTTTTGCCCTGTGACTGCAGCGTTATTAACTGGCCACTTCACCTTGAATGGCCTCTTACAATATGTGTTAACTATTTATGGTAAACAACCTATTCCACCTAGTATTTAGCTCTGACATTCTGAGTACCTTTCCCAGACCTGAAGAAGAGCTCTGTGTAGCTTGAAAGCATGTCTCTTTCACTAACAGTAGCTGGTCCAATAGAAGATACTACCTCACCCACCTTGTCTTATGTTGAATGGATATCATTCTCATTTTTTAATCAAAATGTCATGCAGTACCATGTCAAATGCTTCACAGAAGTCGGCCCTCAATCCTTCTCCACCCCAGTGATGAAAATCAACATGATCTGTACTGTCTGGAAGAGGCACATCTCTCTGCAAAGTGCAATATCTGTGGCTCCTTCCCACTTAGAACTTGAGAAGCCCAGGCGATTTGCCTGCAGAAGCATCTGATGGAGAAGGTTGTCAGGCCTCTTTTCAATCTGGGCCAGGTTACCCCTGTACATTAGCTCCAGCTGACCAGCAGTGCCCCTCCAAGCACATGCTTTGGAGTGGAGCCCTCAGCATCTAAACCCTGTTCTAGGACTCCCCATGGGAGTAGGGGACACACTTATGAGCAGGACAGATCCCACTGAGGACTGTCCATAAGAAACAGACTTCCTCTTTGAGTCTGTCCTGGTATGGTGAGATCTTGCCTATGGAACCTAAGGAACTGGTTCTGATAAGGATCCCCAAATCAGAGGGCAAGATGCTTAAAAAGAAAGATCTGCTGATTCTAATGGTTACCTTGGTACTGAAGCATCAGGATAGATGTTCGCTGGTTCCATCTACGAGTGCTGGTCTGGTCTCATTGTTGATATCACCTCATCTATCTAAAGATTGTCTGGTCACTGTAGATGCACCGGATCCATCAGACTTAATTGTGGGAATTTTCTTTGTGGAAGGGGAGGGAATAGCTCAGTGGTTTGAGTATTGGCCTCCTAAACCCAGGTTTGTGAGTTCAATCCTTGAGGGGGCCATTTAGGGAACTGGGGTAAAAATCTGTCTGGGGATTGGTCCTGCTTTGAGCAGGGGATTGGACTAAATGACCTTCTGAGGTCCCTTCCAACCCTAATCTTCTATGATTCCAATCCCTTGGATACCAGGTCATACTGAGACTTACATAACAGCAGCAAATATATTCCTTCCTTATCCATAGTCTACACTTCTTTCCAGCCTGGCCTTCCTGAGGGATGTCCCTACTCCAGAGGAGGAGTCTACATGACTGTCCCAGAAGCCATCTCACCTCCAAGCATCTGGCAAGAGTGCCCCAGTGCCAAGGGCAGTGGAGCAGTTTCTGGACTCGGAGGAGATGGCCACACTGATATCTCTGCAGAGGCAGTTGAGATCCAATAGACCAGGGTTTCTCAACCTTGTTCTTGTTGAGGCCCCCCTCAACATTCTATAAAAACTCCAGTGCCCAGCAGGGGTGGGAGGGAGACTCAGGGCTCCAGGCTGGGCAGGGGGAGAGACTGTTGGGCATACATGTAGTTTGACTTCTCTTTTGAGGAGTCAAGGGCTGGTGGGGCTTGTGCCAACTCCACATAGTGGGGTCCAGGGTGGGAGCACCACCTCCTCCCTGACTCACCTCAACAGACCACCCAGCCTGTCTGGGTTATGGGGGGCTGCAACCAAAAAATATAACTCAAAGTGGGGACTCAGATCAAAAAGTTTGAAAACCATTCAGGGTGCAGCTAGGGGGGAGGCTAGGGCTGTGTGCGGGAATGGGGGGTAGCTCAAGGTGCAGGCAGGCGGTAGCTAGGGGCTATGTGTGGGCAGGGGGCTAACTCAGGTTTCTGGGAGAAGGATAGCTATGGGATGTGTGCCAGGAGGGCTCCCTTCATGGTGGCTACTCCCCGAGGGCTCTGCTGGACCCAGAGCCGGGTCCCCCCACATGCGTGGCTCTTACTGGCTGCGTGAGCAGACAAAGGGGGCTGGGAGCTGAGGTGCAGATGCAACTCCGGACACCAGCAGCAGACGGGGGAATGCCAAGGCTGCCGGCTCAATGGCACCACCAGCCGGAGGAGCAGCATCCCTGCACTGCCTGGCCCTGGGTTCCCACCTACAGTCTGGCCATAGGGCTGGGTCTGAGGGAGGCTGGGAGTGGTGGGGGTTTGGAGCTGCCCCACTCTGGGTAAGGTGCTGCAGTTGAGAGTGGCAACACCCTTGTGCCCCCAATCTCTAGCCATGGGCTGAGGGCTTCTACCTGCGGGGAGCACCAGGGCTCAAGGCTTCAGTCCCATGCAGCTCCTGGCTTCACCCCTGGGCTGCTTTGGGGGAGGGGCAGGGGTTGAAAGGGGGTTTGTTGGTTTCAGCCCTGCGCCACTCCCAGCTTCAGCCCTGCAGGTGAGCACCGGGACTCCAGACTTCAGCCCCAGGAGGGCCATTGGGGCTTGGGGCATCAGGTTTCAGTTGCGGGGCCCCGCTGACCCCCTCAGAAGGCTCGTGGACTGCTAGGGGGCTGTGGACTCCACGTTGAGAACTGCTCTGATAGACAGTTAAGAAGTTATGCTCAGCGTTTCCCTGGTACCAATTTCCTTGGGGTCCCCCACAACCAATTGATCCCTCTTTCTGACCTTATTAGGGTCCATAGGATCCTTATGGCAAGTATCCAGGCCCCTCTCTAAAGTCATACCACTTCTCTCTCTCTCGCTAGCTGGTTCCATCAGTGTACGAGGGGATAGAGTTGGAACCAGATTCACAGGTACTGACAGTTCCAACGAGTTCCTCTTCGTCATCCCTGGATAAGGCGGTCACTCCAGCTTTGCTTTCTCCGCTGAATGGCCACCGCCAATACCAGAAGCTGTTACAAAGAGTTGCCAGTGATCTACAGATCCCATTAGATGAGATCTAGGACACTCAACACCAGCTCCAGACATCTTGCAGCCACAGAGACCATGGAATAGTGGCCCTGCCCATCAATGAGGCCATACTAGAACTGGCTAGAGCTGGCACACTCCAGCAACCTGATCCCCTACACTAAAAAGGGCAGAAAGACAGTATTTTGTTTCTGCTACGGGGTGGAATTCTTGTTCTCCCATCCCACCCCCAACTAGCTGGTGGTTCAGACAGCTGCTGAAAGGGCTCGGTTGCACTACCAAAGGGCCACTGCAGCAGATAAAGGTTCTAAGAGACTGGACCTTCTGGGGAGGAAGGTCTCCACAGGCCTGCAATTGTCACTGACTACCAACTGGTGATAACAAAATATTATTTTAATACCTATTCCAGGCTTGCAGACTTCACAGACAAGCTTTCCACAGAAGACAGGGCCCAGTTTCAGTCTCTTTCAGTTAGTGGCAAAAATAGCTCTCCAGACTGCAATGGACTTGGTGGACAGGGCTTCCAGAAATTTGGCCACTGGATTAGTTGAGAGGAGGTATTCCTGACGGCATTCATTGGGGCTTCCTAGGGAGGTCCAAAACACCACCCAGGACCTCTCTTTTGATGAGCCAAATCTTTTCAGTGAGAAAACGGGCAAGTCCCTACATTCACTAAGACTCAAGTTCAACTCTGTGTTCCCTGAGGATTTTTACTCTGGCCCTCAGGAGGAAACATCAGAGGCAATCCTATAGTGTGTGACATTTCCCAGGGTAAAATCTGGACAGATGGCCAGCTGTGTCCCTCAATTTTCCAGCCTGGAGTGCCTCTTGCACTGCTTTGCTATGAGAGCAACCACTCCTAGCCTGCTCACGCGCAGCCTCGAGCATGTAAATCAGTCCCAGCTACATTGAATGAATTCCATTACAGGGAACACCAGCAAACTCCCAGTCCCAGACTTCCCCCTGGAAATGTGTGTCTTGCATTGCCCAGCACCCTCCTGAATAATACAAGCTCATATAAAGTTTGTCATTTCATAAATAGAGAATGATATGCACAAACCTTGTTATCTCAAAAGTTACTCATACACTTCAATGCAAACAATACTGGTTTAGATAAAACAATAAAACAAGTTTATTAACTATGGAAATATAGATTTTAAGTGATTACAAGTAATGAGGCATAAAAGTCAGAATTGGTTACAAAGAAAATATTCAGCCTCTCCTCAGGTGATCCTTAACCACAGTAGAAAAGAGTCTACTAGAACCTGCTATCAAGGTAAATGGAGATACTTTTCAGCCTGGGCACAACTACACCAACATTCACTATCAACTCAGCTAGGATGGTCAGCGAACAAGGAGCCATCATGGCAAACCCTCCTTATACAGTGCTTCACAAAGAAAAGGTTTCTCTTTTATTATACTGTAGGTTTCTCCTTAGGATTGTTTCTGAGTTCCACACTTACCTGTATTTTTCCTGAAACCCCATGCGTCCTCTGAAGACAAGAAATTTCACTCTCTCAATGTCCAGTGTACCCTGGTGTTCTACCTGCAAAGAATCAAGCACAGATTCTTTATCGCCAAAGCAGAGAGGTTGGGTGGGCAAGTCATATCCTCCCAGAGGATTTGTAAGTGGGTCCCAGGATGCACCTTAGAGTTCTACAAGTTAGCAAACATCTCAGCTTTCCTTTAAAAAAAATTATGTTTCTAGCCTGCATGATTGCAAAGAAAAGCTTGAAAACATGAACTGGATGCAGTGGATCCAGTGATGCCAACCTGACTTTTGAGACAGCCTGGAAGCACATAGCTACAAGAGGGGTAAACTGCACCATTTGTCATAATGAGAGGTTAACAGAGAAACCACTGCTCACATCAGCACCTTGCCAGCAACTTGGGAGCAAAAGGGGATGTTGCTGCCCTACCATTATGGCTCTGCTATGCTGGTGTCAGCAAGGACCTCATACAAACTTTTCTGCTTATGTGGGTGAGAACTGAGTCTTGTCTGCTCCAGGACAGACCAGGGAAGTGGGGGTGGGGGAGTCAACATACTCAAACAGAAGTGGAGGCAAGACTCCTACCAGCCTAGCAGATGGTTGATTTTCCCACCCCAACATGGGTTGATTTTCGCACCCCAAGGAAAGTGGAGCCACAAAGGCCCCAGGTTGCGTTGTGGCTAGGGCCCTAGATTGCCTTAATCTGCGTCTGATCCTAGGCACCTCACTGAAGTCAGAATGGGTCCTGTGTTACAAGTTGAGTTCTCTGGGAGGGAGAGAGCCTTTAGAAACTATGCTCAGAGTCTCACTTCCTGTTTCTATTCATCGGGCCCATGCTGTTACTCAACTAAAGAAACATCTGTTTGCCATTGCTATGGATTGTTTATAACATTTGAATGCTCTCCTTAGCAATGTTTTTTTGGAAATCACCATGCGACATCCCCATACACACTGCTACGTAATGCACTGGTTCTAGTTTAGGGTCATCTCTCTTTTATATAACTCAGCTACATTTGTGTAATTCATAGAATGCACAGGGTACACTCTTCATTGTCCTAGTCCTAGAGAACCAGATCATAGTTCCAGGCTTTTCCATTGCAAAAGTCATCCAAGCTGCTGAGAATTCCAGCTTGTTTTCTGGAAGGATATGTGGACAAAAACAAACTGGCCATTTCTTTATGTAAAAATTCCATTATGACTTTTGAAGCCAAGATGCAATTTTCAGCTGTGGATTTTGGCAAGTAGGCGTAAGAGAGAATGAGCTGCTTATTAAAATTCTCCCATGCTATAAGCATATTATGGTTTACTTTATATTCTTGGGTAGTCTGCATGAAATGTACATTGCTTGGGCACTAAGATAACAAAGAATATAAAGGTAATGTGTTTTCTACTAGCAACCTTATCTGCACTGATTGTACTGGATTTTCAGCTAAGTGTGACTGTGAAGGATAATTACCATCATGTGTTACCTGAGATTACAGGGTTGCTTTCCAACTAATGACACTAGAAGAACCAAGCAGTTGTTAATATTTAATCAGACTCTTGGCTTAACAATTGGATAAATGAGGTGTGTAATTACACAATTATCAAAGACATTTCAGATAGGAACAGTACTGTTATTAAATACTTAAGGTGAAAGCTAGTGAACGTTGACTGTTCTCTTCTATCAAGCGTATCGTTAAAGGCAAGATCCTCAGTATAAGAGTGTGTCAGTATTTAATATTAGGTAATAAACAAAGGTCTCAGTTAGTTTTAAGATAAAGATTTCTTCTCTGCCAGGAGATTTCAATGTAAAAAATATCAGACCAGATGTTTTGTCAGTGTGGCAAGCTGTAATCAGTGGTAACTAGGGAACATTTAAATATGTACACTCAGAATGTTCCGCTCTTTTATATTCATGCTTTATGTATCATTTCTCAGTGGTTATGCAATTATTTCCCCTGGCTTCTTCATTCTTTAAATTTATAGCAGACTATGAGGCACATACTAGTTCAGCATCCAGTGGAACCTTTCTTTAAAATAAATGTTTGCCATATATATTGTGCAAATGGCATGTTCAGGACCAAGAGCAAGATTTTATATTTGATTGCAAAATACTGGATAGGATTTGAATCAGAGAAGCTACTTATAATCATTTCTATTCTTGAATCCTCTAGTTTGTCTGAACTCCTTAATATAACATTTTTTCAAGCGATTTTAATTTAGAAAGATTTGGGTAGCACATAGCAGCACTTGTTTAATACTCAACTACAAGTTAATGCTTATGATAATATTTTCAAGAGGAATATTGTAAAGTTTAGCATCAAAATCAAATAATTTATTGACCAGTATGATTGTAGCTCAGTAATATGAATCTCAACAGTGTCTCTGAATTTATGGCAGTACAGATAGATACAGGTCATCTCTGAAGTGCCTTTGCACAATGCTATTAAAGAAGCATTCAGGTAATACTATCGTTCCTCACATGATTAGTTGTAGTGTTGGATTATTAGCAGGAAGTAACAATTGTTGTACTAGTGTAGTAATCCCCATTATTTGGTAACCCTGTGAGGTTTTGAAATGATGGTTTAAAAATCCTAAACTAGTTAAAACACTTAATTTTTCAGTGCCCTCTGGGCTGTCTCTAAAATGATTTTTTGTAACATCTTGAGCACCACAGATTAAATTTCTTACGGGAGTGCAAAGTATTTAACATTTTTCTTCTTGAGCTATTTGTAATAATGAATCATTAGCTGATCACAAACTCACTCCAAAGTAATCTTTGTGGGTTTCATGCACTAATTCTCTCTCTCTTTTTTTAATAGTTTTGCAGAATGTCAGCCTCAGAACTAAGGATCATATCTAGCAATTCTGTAAACTGTCATTTTTCTTACCCCGGGGTAGGGCACCTAAACAGTAGCTTCTGGTATTTGAGTGAGTAAGGCTGAGTATGGCTCACCTGACACCACTGTCACCTCTGAGCCTGAAAGCTCTGGATTCTAGTCTCACACAAATGTAAGTTCTGCTATGGTATGTGGGTGCCACACTATGAGAGGTGCACTCCTTCAGATGAAACGCTAAATCAAGGCTCCTCTGTCCATCTCTGATAGCTTTCCAGGTGGAAGTTTGGTGTTTGCTTTTAACCTTCCCATTGCTAATCTCAACCCCTCTGCTGCTTCCCAACTTTATACGAATAGGTTAGGATATACCAGCTATGTTTGGCAGCATAAGCCACAACCATTTGCCAGACATCTGTAATACATTCAGCAATGGTTCATGTGTTAATATGCAGCACTGAGAAGCTAGTTCATTCAGAGCCCTTTGTAATAAGTTAAATACATTGTCTACCACTTTGTGTAATAGGTCCCTAAAGAAGCAACTAAAAAGAGGTAATATGTGAATAAACTTTGGAGCACATCAAAGCTATTAATTAAATTCTGCTTATTAAACACAAATCTGTTAACAGGATGTTACTAATCAATGAAGAGCAATCTAAGGAATGTTTAATGGGCTCAGTTGCATTAAGGGTTTACATTAAAATTGGTTTTTGCAATGTTCCAAAATTTGGTCCATAAATACATTGGCTCTAAGGCAGTCAATTAAAGATATAGGACCAAATTGCTTGAGGATGCCAAGAGACAGTGAAAATGAGAAATGAACTTGTGTTTTGGCAGACATGAGATTTCAAGCCTGAATTTATTGCAGAATAAACAGAAAAGTGAAATAGACCAGTATTGAACTCTAGAAGTGATTCAGAGACACAGTTGCTTTTAATTGAAGATTTTAATTTCTATTTGAAATGAGTGTTATACAACATTCCCTTAATGCTCCAGCTGTGTGGAACAACCACATCTGGCACATAAAGAAGCAATGAAATTATCTTAAGGCTGTGCTGTTAGTAAAAACATTGCTACAAATTCATGGGCAAATAACTTACTGGAAAGGAAGAATGTATCCAATTTGTCAGATGACAATAAATTAGCTTTGGGGAAGGGGGAGGGAGGAAAAATATGAAGCCAAAAGAGAACTCTAGAGAATTTAAATTTAAAAAGAGGTTCTCTTTTAAGAAATCTTTGTGAACTTGCAAGGCATGAATTACACAATCAGCATCAAAAATATGAATGAAAATTTCAAAAAGCAAAATTAAAAGCTCTGTTAACGTTTCAGCCATGCAACAAGTGTGCAGCATATGTTGGAGGCCTATGGCTAAGAAATTATGTGATCTGATCTGACAATTTACAGTATGTTCTCCTGGCACTTCTGTGAAGACAGGACTGTAACATACATTCTATCAATTGTGTAAAATACAAAATCTGTGAAAAGAGGAAATGCTGCAAATCTGACATTGGTGCTTTAAATTGCATGTTCTATAACAAAGCTGCTATTTCATAGTATTTCAAAATGGGGAATTAATCGTGCCAGAGTAACTGTAGCCAGAAACCTGTCAGACTCAATCCCAGTGAAGACCAACATTCTTTCCAGTTTCCTTACTCGTACTGTTGCTGAGTTTTCCAGTGAACCACAAGTTAACTAGCTAGGTCTTAAAATGCAGCAGCTTATCTTAACTGTAGTTGACATTTGAATTCTAAAGATATATCCAGCTTTCATCATCTGTTATCCCCCATTTGTGCTGTTATGCACCCTAAAAAGAAATGCTAGTGGATGAAAGAATTTTAAAAATGTAGCAAATATGGGGACACTTTAAATGTGCTCACTTGCGTAAAGGATATTGATTTGTTTCTTTATTTTTATATTAAGATGTACAGAAAGCAAAGGAGATGATTTCTTAAACTACCATTTGATAATTGTCTTAGGCCATGTCTATGCTGGCGAGCTTACAATGGCATAGCTGAACTGATGCAGCTGCACCATTGTAAGTTTGCTCATGTAGCCGCTCTATGCTGACAGAAGCCTTCCTGCCGATATAGCACTGTGCACACTATGTCTTATGCTGGTGAAACTTATTGTCACTCAGGGGTGTGTTTTTTTCACACCCTCCCACCCCAAAAGCAACATAAGTTTTGCCAATATAAGTGGTAGTGTAGACATGGCTTTTAGTGTCAGATTCTTGAAAACACAGATGGCAGAAATATAACATATCTCTTACACAACAAACAGTTGTGAGTTGTTCTCAGTTTATATATTTGAATCTACCAAATGATAATAAGATATCAGACAATACAACACGTGATTCCCATTACAAAACATTCTTATTCACACAAAGGCCCCTTCACACCACTTTTTCAGAGTGAATGAGCTGTAACGTGGGAGTAAATGACATGCCTGAGCAATATAAAGGAGTCTTAGGGCTAGTCTGCCCTTACAGCGCTGCAGCGGCACAGTTGTACCAATGCAGCTGCACCTCTGTAGTGCTTAGAGAAGACGCTACCTATGCTGAGGGGAAAGCTGCTCCTGTCGGTATAGGCACTCCACCTCCCCAGGAGGCAGCAGCTAGGCTGATGGGAGAAACCTTCCTGTCTACATAGCTCTGTCTACAACAGAAGTTAGGTCAGTGTAACTATATCATTCAGGTGTGTGGATTTTCCACCCCCTGAGCATCGTAGTTATACCAACATAAATGTGTAGTGTAGACCAGATTAAATGGGAATATATCCCTGTGTTTTCTGTGTGTGTGGGGGGGAAGATACACATGGGCACACACAAATAATCACTGTAACACATTTTACTACATATGAATTTATTGATCAGAGAATTAGCGAATTCCAGCTGAGCTCTGCAGTTGGAAGTGATCATTGTCTGTGTATAGAATGTGGGGTATGAAGAACCATTGTATTGGTGAAAAGGGGGAAAAGTAGATTATGGTGTGTGTATGTGTATTCATGTGGGTTTATTAATAACCACACAGTGTTTTTTGTCATGTGACATTGTAAAAGTAATTAACAGGAGGATATGTTTAAAGGATGGTATATTAGGCAATCTCGCTCCTGTGGTATAGTAATAACTGAAGCAAATTCACAGCTTCTTTCCCTGAGTCACTTGGAAGACATGTTCTGTAGGGAGGAAATAAAAAGTATTAAATTATTAAGGATCAGCCTCTTTGCATATTAAAATGGCATAGTGTCATGTTAAATACACTGTATTGAAAGGTCAATTAGCGACCTACTTTGAGTTAATGGAATGATTATCCTTCATGTGGGAACGAATGATACGGCTAGTTACTCGCTGGACTGTATCAAGGAGGACTATGCCAGACTGGGGAAGAGGCTCAAAGACATCGAGGCTCAGGTGATCTTCAGTGGGATTCTGCCGGTTCCTAGAGCGGGGCGACGAAGGAGTGACAAGATTATGGCGATCAACAGATGGCTTAGGGAGTGGTGTTATAAGGAGGGCTTTGGGATGTACGGTCACTGGGAAGCGTTTACGGATAGACGACTGTTCGCTCAGGATGGACTTCATCTAAGCAAGGAGGGAAATAGAATTCTAGGATGGAGGCTCGCCGACCTCATCAAGAGAGCTTTAAACTAGGAAGTTGGGGGAGATGGTTGGGAGATGTTCGGGAGATCTCCACGCCGGAATGTAACCTGGAAAGGAAAGTAAACAAAGTGAGAGGGGATACCCTTGTGGTCCCAAGATTTGATCCAAGGAGGAATAGTGGAGAAACCAGAGTAGCGGGTGATGCTGGTGGTAAAAGGTCTCTGCACGACGGGGGAAAGAATGTCACTGACGCAAAACGCCTAAAATTAAAAGGCCTGTACACTAATGCGAGGAGTCTAGGTAACAAGATGGAGGAACTGGGGTTACTAGTGCAGGAAGTGAAACCGGATATTATAGGGATAACTGAAACCTGGTGGAATAGTACTCATGACTGGAGCACGGGTATTGAAGGCTATGTGCTGTTTAGGAAAGACAGAAAGAAAGGCAAAGGTGGTGGAGTAGCCTTGTACATCAATGATGACATTAACTGTAGCGAAATAAGAAGCGATGGAATGGATAAGACGGAGTCTGTCTGGGCGAAAATCACATTGGGTAAAAAAGCAACTAGAGCTTCCCCTGAGATAGTGCTTGGCGTGTGCTACAGACCGCCGGGATCTGATTGGGATATGGATAGAGACCTCTTTAATGTCTTTAATGAAGTAAACACAAAGGGGAAATGTGTGATTATGGGGGACTTCAACTTTCCGGATATAGACTGGAGGACGAGTACTTGCAAGAATAATAGGGGTCAGATTTTTCTGGATGTGATAGCGGATGGATTTCTTCATCAAGTAGTTGAAGTACCTACGAGAGGAGATGCCATTTTAGATTTGGTGTTGGTGAGCAGTGAGGACCTCATAGAAGAAATGGTGGTAGGGGACAACCTTGGTTCGAGTGATCATGAGCTGATTCAGTTCAAACTAGACGGAAGGATAAACAAATGTAGATCTGGGATTAGGGTTTTTGACTTCTCGAGGGCTAATTTTAAAGAGTTAAGGAAATTAGTTAGGGAAGTGGATTGGACGGAGGAATTAGTGGATTTGAATGCGGAGGAGGCCTGGAATTATTTTAAGTCGCAGCTGCGGAGACTGTCGGAAGCCTGCATCCCGAGAAAGGGGAAAAAAACCATGGGCAGGAGTCGTAGGCCAAACTGGATGAGCAAACAACTCAGAGAGGGGATTAGACAAAAGCAGACAGCTTACAGGGAGTGGAAGAAAGGCAGGATCAGCAAGGAAAGCTACCTTGGTGAGGTCAGAACGTGTAGGGATAAAGTGAGGAAGGCTAAAAGCCGCATTGAACTGGACCTTGCAAAGGGAATCAAAACCAATAGTAAAAGGTTCTACAGCCACATAAATAAGAAGAAAACAAAGAAAGAAGAAGTGGGGCCGCTATACACTGAGGATGGAATGGAGATCAAGGATAACCTAGGCATGGCCCAACATCTAAACAAGTACTTTGCTTCAGTTTTTAATAAGACTAGTGAACCTTGGGATGATGGAGGGATGATAAACGGGAATGTGGATATGGAAGTGGATATTACCGCAACTGAGGTAGAGGCCGTACTTGAACAGCTCGATGGGACGAAGTCGGAGGGCCCGGACAATCTCCATCCGAGGATATTAAAGGAACTGGCGCGTGAAATTGCGAGCCCGTTAGCGAAAATTTTTAAGCAGTCGGTAAACTCGGGGGTTGTGCCGTATGATTGGAGGATTGCTAATGTAGTTCCTATTTTTAAGAAAGGGAATAAAAGTGATCCGGGTAATTATAGGCCTGTTAGCTTGACGTCTGTAGTATGCAAGGTCTTGGAAAAAATTTTAAGGGAGAAAGTAGTCAAGGACATAGAGGTCAATGGTAATTGGGACAAATTGCAACATGGATTTACTAAAGGTAGATCGTGCCAAACCAATCTGATCTCCTTCTTTGAGAAGGTGACGGATTACTTAGATAAAGGAAATGCGGTAGATATAATTTACCTAGATTTCAGTAAGGCGTTCGACACGGTTCCGCACGGGGAACTGTTAGTCAAATTGCAAAAGATGGGAATGAATACGAAAGTTGTTAGTTGGATAAGGAACTGGTTAAAGGGGAGACTCCAGAGGGTCGTATTGAAAGGTGAATTGTCAGGCTGGAAGGAGGTCACTAGTGGAGTCCCTCAAGGATCGGTTTTGGGACCGATCTTATTTAACCTTTTTATTACTGACCTTGGCACAAAGAGCGGGAATGTGCTAATAAAGTTTGCGGATGACACGAAGCTGGGGGGTATTGCTAACACGGAGAAGGACAGGGATACTATTCAGGAAGATCTGAACCACCTTGTTAACTGGAGTAATAGGAACAGGATGAAATACAATAGTGAAAAGTGCAAGGTTATGCATTTAGGAACTAATAATAAGAATTTTGGATATACGTTGGGGGCGCATCAGTTGGAAGCGACGGAGGAGGAGAAGGACCTTGGGGTGCTGGTTGATAGCAGGATGACTATGAGTCGCCAATGTGATACGGCTGTTAAAAAAGCGAATGCGATTTTGGGATGCATCAGGCGGGGTATGTCCTGCAAGGATAAGGAGGTGTTAGTACCATTATACAAGGCATTGGTGAGACCCCATCTGGAATACTGTGTGCAGTTCTGGTGTCCCATGTACAAGAAGGATGAATTCAAACTGGAACAGGTTCAGAGACGGGCTACAAGGATGATCCGAGGAATGGAAAAACTGCCTTATGAAAGGAGACTCAAAGAGCTTGGCTTGTTTAGCCTGGCCAAAAGAAGGCTGCGGGGGGATATGCTTGCTCTATATAAATATATCAGGGGGGTTAACGTTAGGGAGGGAGAGGAATTATTTAAGTTTAGTACTAATGTAGGCACGAGGACGAATGGGTATAAACTGGACATTAGGAAGTTTAGACTTGAAATTAGACGAAGGTTTCTAACCATTAGGGGAGTGAAGTTCTGGAACAGCCTTCCGAGGGAAGTAGTCGGGGCAAAAGACTTTCCTGGCTTTAAGACAAAGCTTGATAAGTATATGGAGGGGATGTTATGATAGGATTGTTAATTTGGGCAATTGATCTTGGATTACCACCAGATAGGTCTGCTCAATGATCTGCGGGGAGATGTTGGATGACATGGGAACTGAGTTACTGCAGAGAATTCCTTCTTGGGCGCTGGCTGGTGAGTCTTGCCCACATGCTCAGGGTTTAGCTGATCGCCATATTTGGGGTCGGGAAGGAATTTTCCTCCAGGGCGGATTGGCAGGGGCCCTGGAGGTTTTTCGCCTTCCCCTGCAGCATGGGGCACTGGTCGCTTGCTGGTGGTTTCTCTGCAGCTTGAGGTCTTCAAACCAGTTTTGAAGATTTCAATAACTCGATCCTGGGATAGGGGTTGTTATAAAATTGGATGGGTGGGGTTCTGTGGCCTGCCTTGTGCAGGAGGTCAGACTAGATGATCAGATTGGTCCCTTCTGACCTATTAGTCTATGAGTCTATGAGTCTATGAGTAATTAGTTCCTTTTTATTTCACATTATAAATGCAATCTCTCAAGGTGTACTTTAAATCTAAGGAGCAGATAATGTTAAGTTAATCTGATCAAGAAAATGTTCTACTGAAGTGTCCGCAAGAAGGAAGTCAGAGGGTGTGATAAGTGCCGCTGGGTTATAAAGCGTAATAGAAAAGTGCATGTTTTTTGCAATTCCCTAATTTCCCTGATGCTGACTTTATTGGGACCAGGCATGTGAGTGAGGTGTGGGATTTTTGGTGTTAGCTGCACATATGAGAGAGACTAAACACCCAACAATTCAGCTGAACTCATCACTCTCCTTACCGTAGCCGTGATTCAGCAAAGCACTTACACACTTGCTTAAATCCCATTAGAGCCAATGGATTTAAGCACTGATGCAAGTACCCTACTGAACCAGGTTCCCCATTACAATATGTCAACTAGTCAATGTACAGTTGTTACAGTGTTTATATCCCAGCCACATCTTTGGCTGTGCCGTGGAATAACCTCTCAGAAGGAAGTGTCTGTAAAGTGCTCTTCTAATCTTCTAAAAGATTTTCTCCTCTTGTGATGCATACACACATTAATTAATGTCAGTAGTCACGCCATTCCCAATATTACATGAGAGAAGACTGGCCCCCATACAGGAAAGCATCCCTATTCAGGAAGGGTGTGTAAATCAATGCAAATTAAGCATTTGCTAAATGCCTTCCTGACAGTGGCACTACCCACAAGGGTTTTTCCTTTGATGAGGGAGAGCGAGGAATGCATTTTGAGTCTTTGACCTCAGATCATCACACACAATGACCACTTGCTTTCAAATTAGCACTTTCATGTTAAAGTTCTTCATTTTTCATTCCACAAGGTCTTTTTCTCATTTGATGGCTTATTTGGTGGCTTAATTAGTTACAGGGGTATATACAATTTAAATATTTGCTACTACATTATAATGGGATATTGATAAGTGAAAATATTGCAAGTAACAACTCCCTAGTTTTTATGAAGTTTAAACACCAAATATACTCTTACACATTTAACAATCACTTGGATCTATATTAGTGCACCTGGTTTGCCAGTGTTACAGACTGGTCCTGGGTCACCCCCAATGCATCTTATTTTATTGCTCTTTTGCCTTTTTAAGCTTTTGGTCCCAGGACTGTGCTTATTTTTGTGACTTGTTCACTACAGAGTCTATTGTTGGTGCCTAATAAAGCATAATTCATAAGGAATTGAAACGGTATCACCATGGAAATTCAAAAACTATACTGGGCAAAACATTAGGAAACAATCTTGCATTTGCAGAGAGATGGGCTGAATAATCTAATAAGGCTTTTTCATCTCTGCTTCCCATGATTCAAAGTGGGGATGTCACTGTCAACATTAGGAAGAGACTTGTGGGCTGGGGTTTAGCACTGTAGCCTTAATCATTTAGCCTTCTGGTCTCCCCAAATGCCACATTGATAATATTTATGAGTCGCTACATGGTACTTTGGTTCAATTCAATTCTAGTTGGAGCTCATTAATCAGTCAGCTATTCCAGCTTTGTGTATTCATATTCAGTTGCCAATTCCATTACTTTGCTATCAGTAGGCTCTTGCTGTCTTTCTTGTTCCTTGGTATGGTCTGTCTCGTGATCTTATTCCATGTATTTTCCTTTATAAACAACAGAGGAAAATGGGAAAGTTATGAAAAATAGAAAGGGAGAAGTAGGTCACACTAGAAATTCTGGAACATCAGCAAAGCTCTTATTTAAAGTGATTAATTCAGTGACCTATGACCACCAGGCAGACCTTCAATTTGCCAGCAGAGGATAAAGGAGTCAAGAACTGAATGAATAAAGAAGGGATGAAGGTCAAGGTAATCCCGTAACTGTGAAAGAACACTTGGAAATAAAATCTCTTTCCCTCCACCCCTCCCAATGCATGCAGATTATTTCTGGAGAAGTTGGACTATCAGGTAAATTTATATTCTTTTTGATCTGGAGTGTTTGATCCTGATCTAGCAGGCAGAGCAGACTGATGTTCTTCCTGCTATTAAGTGCCACTATCAGGTTTTTCTTTACTTAAAAGAAAATCAAAATACTTGCAGAATGTTATGGAGTTAAGGTTACACGCTACCCAGCCTGTGACATTTCCATCCTTATGCTTACATTTCTCAACTTGGAAGTGTGTATATTTGTGATGGAAAAAGATGAGTTTGTCAGTGGCGTTGAGCACTTTCTGCTTGAATCGCCCTGTGAAATTTCTGTAGCAGAATATAATCTTTCATCTATAGTTATAAGCCTTTAAGCTGCTTATACTATTTTTTACTCTAAAAACACCTTTCAACTTAGCAGTCTTCAACAATTGGGAACAAATTTACACTTAGAAGAACTGTAATAAATTTAAATTAACTCCATAAGAATTAGTACGAAAAGGGTTTTGAAACAAACTTGTCCAAGTCAATGATGATATACAAACAAATGCCTGATGTTATATACCCCTAGTACAGTAGCTTTGGTCATATAATTTTCCTTTGTGGGAGATGGGCATGTAGGAAATCCAGTTTGAAAACACCAGTGCCCTGTGGTAGTTATGGTCCAGAAGCTGCATGAACATATTGGCTATTTTTTAATTTCAATAACAGTTTCAACTGATTTCAGAGTAGCAGATGATAGCTCATCTCAGTTGATTGGCCTCTTTCAGTTGGTATGGCTATTTCCACCTTTTCATGTTCTCTGTATGTATAAATATCTTCTTGCTGAATGTTCCAATGAAGTGGGCTGTAGCCCATGAAAGCTTATGCTGAAATAAATTTGTTAGTCTCTAAGGTGCCACAAGTACTCCTGTTCAGTTTGAACTGAGAAAAATTAGACTTTTAGTTAGTACCTACTATACTGTTCTATTTGATTAAGATCCAGTCTCTTAGGTCCATATGTTATTTTAGTAATTTTCTATTTGTATATGTGATTGAGGGACCATTTTACAGCAGCAAATGTTGAGCTAGCACTAATTATTTGATTTTACTCTGTGAAATGTGAGAATCAAATGCAGAATAAAAACTTTGTTTTCACAATGTCATAAATAGGTTAAGATCCATCCAATAACCTATTAGATTTTAGTCCTTCATTCAAATATAAAAGTACTTGGTAAAAGTATGCATTAACTCAGCTTTCTTAAGTGCTGTATTTTCTTCACGGTTTCTAAAAAGGACACATGAAAAAAGATATCCAAAATTCTGTTTATGTCTGCACAGGATAACTGTCATTTGAGTTTGCTTTGATTAAATCATTATCCCCCTTCTCTTCTTTGACCTCCAGAGACGTGTGAGAAGACAATAGTGGCATAGATGAAGTTATTCTAGGACATTGGTTACACTCAACTATTTGTTAAATAACTCAGAGCCTATAAATCATTATTTTTAATTAAAAGAGGAAATCCCCACAAGCACCAAAACTTGCGCATGCTGCCTTAAACCTAGCAGACCTAATTCTTATTTGTTGGTCTTATTGTTATTTTGCCTTTATTTCCATGTGTTCTTCTGTCACTGAGAGATTGGAATTGGGCCCAGTTGTATTATGGCAGCACTGATAATGGGTCCATAGTAAAGTATGAGGCAGTGTTTTACTTTTAACAGTATAATGTGAAAGAATTGTAACCTGGCTGTTTGTTATTAGTCTTATTGTTGTGTATTGAGCACAGTAGATGTCCATGATGCTTTACAGGCAAGTATAAAGATAATGTCCTAGTCCTGAAAATTTTACATAACAAACTTCAAACATATCAAAACTGATGAAAGTTAAGGGTGGCTAACAGGCAATGGAAGAAGGATACTGTTCTTTGGGAAGAAAAGATATCTTGCATAGTGCCAATCATACACATTATTGGTTTCACGTATTTCTTGTTAGTTACAAACAACTGATTAATTTTTAACATTATTACATGTTAGCTGCAAAGAAAGTTTCAAGCACCCTAGTTTAAACTCCGACAATGATGCCAAGCTTTGGTGCAAAATAATGCATCCTCCAAACATGGCAGCATGAATTAAAATGGAGATAGTTGCAAGTGAAAGTAACAAAAAACACTGACAAAAAACATCAGAACAGATTCTTAACAGCAGCTAAGATTTATCAGGTCTACCTCATAATGCAGAGATGTAATGAAAACATAAGATTGTAACAGAGCTGTCAGGCACACAAACACTTTAATAAGTGAATCTTTGACGCAAAACTTTGTCATGACTGGGTCTGTTCCAATATATCAAGTCACTCTGTAGTTTGGAGATGTGACAAATGTTGGAGGATATAATCCAGAATCCGATTTTGAAAAGTTATGTTTAAAAAGGATATTGTGGATATGCTACTGCTCATTTAAATGGTAACTTATATGGCTTTTTTTTTAAAGTCAAAACTATGGTCTAGGTCTAATCTTTTAGTAATCAAGTTGGCGAATTTTGGGGAAAGTCATCTCAAATTATGCATTGATTCTAAAATGGATGCCCCAGTGTGTCCTAGTGATTTTTGGGAGCTGATTTTTTTAAAAAATAATGAACTGAAACCTACTAGTTTTAAAGTCTGGTAAATAAAGATGCATCCTGTTCTTCAACGTCATGTCTTAGGGAGCTACAGATAAAAAGTTGTATTTGCCTATCTCTGCATCATTAATTCCAATGCTGTGTGTGTGTGTGTGTGCATATCATGTCTTAAAATCAGATCCAGAATTATATCTATAATAATTTTCTTAACATGACAAACTACTGATGATATATGTGAATATGTGTATCTATACACACATGTCTAGAGATATATGCACACATGTGTATGTATATGCCTGCATATATAGATGGCACAAGTAGAATTCGACTTAAAAACCCAGTCAAATTAGGGTTATGATTCAGATCAGTAGAATTTCATTAATAGCGTAAGTAGATGTGAGTTATTTCTGGAAAATACTTTAGAGTTGAAATGCTGAAAGTACTCAGTTTTGGATTCTCCTGTCCCTTTTTGTCAATGATCCACTTTTTCTCCCTATTCAGATGAATATGATACAGGAATTATTGGTTGAAATGTTATAGCTTGTGATACTCAGATCGGATTATCGTAAATGGGTCCTTCAGACTTTAATATCTATGAATCTATAAAATATCACTGACATTTGTAGAATGCTTGCTTACGTGTTGTAACTATACTGACATTTACTGTTGGGGACAAACAAAAACCTTCCTTAGAATATCATTAATTGCTTTTGCATGGTGCTACTGCTATTTGCTTTTTCAGGAGTTTAACACGTTTAACTTGTGGGTATTTGTACGCTTTTATTTTTTACATTTCAGGTTCTTTTTCATGTCAGCTGACACATTGGAAGCCCCCATTCTTCTCCCATTAAAGCAGGAGCAGACTATAAGGGTGAAATTATGGTCCAGTGGCATCTTGCTTTTATTTCAGTGGGGCCAGGATTTCACCCACTTTATTTTGCTGATATTCCATATAAGGCTGTCAAGTGATTAAAAAAATTAATCTCGTGATTAATTGCTCTGTTAAACAATGCAAATATTTGTAATAAAAATAATAATATAAAGTGAGCACTGTGTTGTAATTGAAATCAATATATTTGAAAATGTAGAGAAACATCCAAAAATAGTTAATACATTTAAATTGGTACTCTATTGTTTAACAGGGTGATTAAAACTGCGAATGATCACAATTTTTTTAATCACGATTAATTTTTTGCGTTAATTGCATGAGTTAATTGTGATTAATCGACAGCCCCAATTCCACAGTGTTTTATTTCCTTCCTTGGAGTGAGAGTCAAGCCTTTGAATTTGAAAAGCAAGATGGAAGAGATCAGGATGAGCCTGAGGGCTTGTCTACACTTAAAACACTGCAGTAGCGCAGCTACAGCACTTCAGTGTAGGGGCTAGCTATGCTTATAGGAGCACTTCTCTAGTCAGCTTACTTAATCCACCTCCCCAACAGATGGTGGATAGATCCACTGGAGAATTCTCCTGTCAACCTACCGCTGTCTACACTGGGGTTTGGTCAGTTTATCTGCGTTGCTGAGGGATGTGGATTTTTCATACCCTTGTGCGATGTAGTTATACTGACCTAATTTCCTAGTGCAGACTGGTCCTGAGTCTTGCTATGTTGTAAAGAGCAGGATGCAAGACTTACCTCTGTTTTCTAGCTTAATAAAGGCAAAGTCCTTGCCATGAACTACTGAAGGATCGCTGCCAATGGCTGAATAAGGGACAGTGTAGAGCGATTTGCATCCTGCTTTAGGCAACTCATTGTGAGATGTAGGGCATGGCTACACTTGCAGATGTAGAGCGCTTTGAGTTAAACCAGCCTTCGTAGAGGACAGTAGGGAAAGTGCTGCAGTCTGTCCACACTGACAGCTGCAAGCGCACTGGTGTGGCCACATTTGCGGCACTTGCAGCGGCATTGGGAGCAGTGCATTATAGGCAGCTATCCCACAGATCACTTCTTCCCATTCTGGCTCTGTGGCTTATGGGAAGGGGGCGAGGGGTGTAGGGCATTCTGAGTCTTGTCCCAACACCCAGTGATGCATCAGTACACATCCCAGCAATCCCTCTGCTTCCGTCCACATTTGCCGCCATCTTTCAATGTTTTTTGTGCTGTGCGCTCTGTCTTCCCTTTCGGTCTGCGGGAATGGAGTGGGAAAGTCGATCATTGGAATCGTGTTGATGCAAGTTTGCAGGGCCATTAATCGCATCCTGCTCAGAAGAACCATGACTCTGGGTAATATGCATGACATTGTGGCTGGCTTTGCACAAATGGGTTTCCCTAATTGGAGGGGCGATAGATGGGATTCATATTCCAGTTCTGGCACCAGCCTACCTAGCCTCCGAGTACGTTAATCAGAAGAGGTATTCGTCTATGATTCTCCAGGCACTTGTGGGTGTTTCATTGACATTAACGCAGGCTGGCCCAGAAAGGTGCATGATGCGCGCATCTTTTGGAACACTGGCCTGTTCAGGAAGCTGCAAGCTGGGACTTTTTTCCCAGACCAGAAGATCATCACAGGAAAGTCGAAATGCCCATTGTGATCCTTGGAGACCCCGCTTACCCTTTAATGCTGTGGTTCATGAAACCCTACACAAGGAGCCTTGACAGCAGCAAGGAGCGGTTCAACAACAGGCTGAGCCAGTGCAGAATGACCGTGGAGTGTGCTTTTGGCCATTTAAAGGGCCGTTGGTGCTCTTTGTATAGGAAGCTGGACCTGGCCAATCACAACATCCCCACAGTTATATCTGCGTGCTGTACCCTCTATAACATTTGTGAAGAGAAAGATGAAAGCTTCACTCAGGCATGGACCTTGGAGGTTCAACATCTGGAGGCTGAATTTGAACAGCCAGAGAGCAGGGCTATTAGAGGGGCCCAGTGTGGGGCTGCAAGGATTAGGGATGCCTTGAGGGAGCAATTTGAGGCTGAAAGCCACCAGTAATGTCTGGTGCTCTGCACGGGAGTGAAGTGCAGTGGTTTCAATTTTAGTAGGAATCTGTGTTTTGCTAAACTGATTTGCAGTGCCTGTTTCTTTCCTGGGCTAAAGTATCTTTTACTTTATGCAATAATAAAGAATGTTTTCAAAGCCAAAAAATCCATTTATTGAAAAGAAAATTTATTTATTGAAAGAAACACAATTGTTTGGAAATCAGAAAGGGCAAGGGCCTGCGGTGAGAAACAGTACAATCACAGATTTGCGTATGTCCTGTTATCATGCCCAGCCTTCCTGTCTGGAGTACTGTGCAATGAGTGCTGCACTTCAGGATGGGGGATGAGTGCAGCGGTTACGGGTCATAGTTTTTAGGGCTGGGTGGTGAAGCTACAGGTGTTGGAGGCAGCTGATGGCAATAAGAACCCGGATGTTGGGGAAAGTGGGTTGGAAGTGACATGGAGGGACAAGGGAAAGAGTTTTGGGACAAGGGCTGCAAGCGGGGGGGTCGCGGTAGTGTTCCACCTGCATGGCTATGAGTGCCTGGATTGAGTCTGCTTGGCACTCCATGATGCTTATCAGCCGATCTGTGCTTTGCTGCCGGAGCTCCGCACTTTTGTGCTGGCGATACGCATTCTGTTGGCAGATCCTACTTTCATGCTCCCTCCACTCCTGCACTTTTAGATTCTCGTTAAGTGACTGCTGCATTACTTCATGCAGCATGTCCTCTTTGCTTCTACGTGGCCTCTTCCTGATTCTTTGCAGTCTCTTGGCTGGTGATAACACGGACAGCTGAAATCTCAAGGTTGCATCTGTGAAGGTAAAACACAACACTTAACAGAGGCAGCATTGTTCACACCAGACAGAGCAATGATTCCCCCGTACTTAAGGAGGGCAAGTACAGTCTACACAATAACATAATTTGCGCATCCCAAAGCGAGCGCACATAACCCATGGGAGCCCCAAAATGGTGAGTAAGCACAGGGTCAAGGGGGACTGATTGTTTCACGCCTGTGCTGTCTTCTGGGTTTCTGTGCCTTGGGGAGAGCCAAAAACTGCCAGGGGCTCCTATACTGAACATTGTCCCAACATTTTCCACAGGAGTTCGTCCTGGAAGATATCTCGCTGCTGAGGGTGACCTGGAAAGCAAGGGATGGTCTTCTACTACAGTGTGGTTTTCACCTTGGCCCATATGGAGCTTGGCTGTGTGCAGCAATGGTTCCCCCCTCACCGCCCCTCAGGACACAGTGGCGTGAGCATGTTAGCCTGACTGGGACAAGGACCACAGTGGCTCTCCTACAAAACCTGTGCAAGCCAATTGCCCAAATTCTGGATGAGACCTTTGAAGAGATCACTGAGGCTGATTACTGCGATGTGAGAAAGCACATCAACTTCTGGAGGCTGATTAGAGTGCTGCAGCACTCCAGTGGGGCACATCAAACCTTATTCCACTCTCCGAGGTGGAGTACCAGGAGCGCTCTAGCCCCCGAGTCAGAGCGCTCTACATGCCTTGCCAGTGTGGATGTGTTGTGAGTAAGAGTGCACTGGGCTGCTTTAATGTGCTCTAACTCACAAGTGTAGCCATGCCCTTAGTTGCATAAGTGGCATCTAGACACTACAGTGATGAGCTTGCTAGAAATGAACAGATAGATAAGGAAGGATTGGCTTTCTCTTGGCTTTGAGTTATCTTTGTGTTGCTCACAAGTCTCAAGGGTGTACCCTGCCTCTTCAGCTTGACTTTGGTATGGCATGCTATCTTCTCATTCATAACACCCAGGAATGCTGTGTTTTGCTCCCCCCCTATTACACCATGACTCAAAGTCACTTTGTGCCCAGGTATGTAAGAACGACCCGCCAGGGAGCTGTGGAGGTTGGAGAAGGGCTGTAGCAGCGTGAAGTGAGATTTTCAGGCGGATAAATGTATAGCGAGTGGCATCAGAATTAACCTGTGGTTCAAACTGAGAGGAATTGAGTTTGCATTTTTTCTGTGGATCAGCTTAATTTGAAAAAACATTAGGAAAGTGACACCATGACTGTCACACCCTCAAGGCTGAGGCCCCTGGGTGGAGAGATGGAGGAAAGCAAGTATTGCCGTGCATGAGCAGAACACACCTATGACATTAGCTCTCCCTGCTGGCATCACTGGATGGTATGCATATGTGGGCTTCACCCTTCCCTGTCACATTCACACTGAGCTCTACCATCATGTGACTGCTCCTCTTCCTCCTTTTGTGCAGCTGGAGGAATGGAGCACATGATATGTGGATGTTCAAGTCCCTCTTTCAAACTCTCCTTTGCCATTATGCCTGCAGAAAGCTTGCCAATAGTTAGGTGTGCTAAGACCCTGCTGATCATGCGGGCCAGTATTATTTCCAGTGTCCTTTACTACTCTCTCCCATGAGAGGGATGGTGGTTACCTTCACAGACCTCCTGATGCAGCTAGTGTAGCAGCTAGCAATGCTGTGCTAGCCCTGTAATTACAGACACAGCCCACTAATTACCCCTCAAAAGCCCTGGGCTATAGGTAAAAGCTGAAAAAATGGTGGGAATGAGATTGAATGAATAAAAGGTCACAGAGAAAGGTCAGAACTAGGATTAGCATTCAAGAGTTCCTTGCACCTCGCCCCATTAGCTAATCATTGAACCAAGCCTTTCTCAAACACTCCTCTTATGTTATAAATACATGGATTTTCCAGTAGGTCAGCCAATAATTTCTCTTCTAGAATCTGTGCGTGGTGAAAGTACAAGTCTGAGTGCCTTAGCGATAGAGGTTAACTTAATTTCTTTTAGTCAGCAATGTTTATGAAATTGACTACAGTATCAAGGCACACACCTAGTAACAGTAAAGTTTAAATGCATGCGTGGCTAGAAAAATGTATTTGACATGCCACAAGTTATTCTATTTTAGTATATTATAGTCTAGTTTATTTTTTCAAAATCTCTCTATGTTAATATAAAAAGGAATTCAGGCTGAAATGGTTACCATCTGCCTGAAAGGAAAACACGGCTATAAAAGTATTTCTAAAGTGTAGAGCAAAATACAGGCTAGCTAATGGTAACATTTCTGTCATTAACATTAAAGATTAAAGGCCATAATATAGAGAAAAATATATTGCACGGCTTATCACATTTTTAATGAAGGGTTCAGCGTTACAGCAGGCAGGAACTGGGAAGAAAAATGTACCTCTCTGATTTTATTTGCTCTCTTGGGAAATTGTCCTATCCTGATTGTAACCCTTAGAATCCTAGCATTTTCCAAGCTGCCAGCCAAATTAATGCTCAGCAGTATGTCTGCATCCCAAAAAGGTTAACACAGCTGCTTCTTCCCTAATGTTATGGTAATGATTTTTTTAAAAATTGCTCATGTTAACCTTTCAGCTGGTTCAAATCTAGCTCAGGTTGGCAGTGATTGAAAATTGATACTACTTATCTAATAGCTTTTCGCTGGTTTATGTTAAAAGAGTGGGTGGTATAATCCTGGTTCCCAGGGGACAAATTTCTGCATTACCAAAACCAAAAAGCAACCCATCATAATTGACAGTACTTGGAAACTTCCCCTTACAATGATCTAAATCAGGACTGAGGCATGTTGATGGAGCAATAGGGAAAAGTCTGCCTATCACTACCTGTGCTGCATTTACTCTGTAGCTAGAGGTCTTCAGTCTCAGGTGCTGTGGGACTTTTATACTTTACGTAAGCATTGACTGATGGATATACAGTCCCTCAAGGCCTAGCTCATTTTCACTGGGAAACCCTTTTTTGTAAGTCAGTGAAGAAATCTTTAAATTTGACTGAAAAAGAAACAGTGTGAACTAATGAATTATCCACAATCTCTTTCTCCCTCTCACACGTTTTACAGCTGGAAAAATCTCATATTCTGCATGTGTGCCATTTTTTGCTTCTTGGGTGAGAATGAAAATAATCAGCACTCTGGATTTTTTTTTTTTTTTTAGTAAATAGTTCTTGTTAAGCCAAACTAAGTCAGGTTATTTGCGTTATGGATTTTTCCCATCTAAGTTATTAGAAAAAGTTCAGTCCGCACATTCAACCCTAGTCTCTAGAGGCACATAAATTTAATGCAACACTCAATCCCCTTTTAGTATTTTTGGTGTATGCTCAAATTTTTCTTGGCAACTAAGGAAGTGGCAGGTGAGGTGATCAGAGATTTTTTTCTTTAAAGTGAGATTAGAACGGTCACTTTTAAAGTGCCATTGTTCTGTCAAAGACATGGTCTAATGTGTTCATTTGTGAGCTAGTTTGGACTGAAAATGCCATTTTGCTACTAATATGTTTGGTTTAAAGCTGTGTGTTGATCTTGGTAGGGTTCCCTATTTTTAGTCTCTATTAAGAATTTTTAACCAAAAGTTTTCAAGTAAAATACAAAAGAGGTTTCAGTGAGATCACTTTGGTCTCCCACTATCCTATCTGAGGCAATTTCCCCCTTCTTCAACTTCGCCCTCTGCCCCACACTGTCTCCTCAGTTCAGCGGCAGAAAGTAGGACAGCTAACCTAGCGCAGTCTAGCCCTAGCTGACTTGGGTTTCCGGTAAGCTGTAATCCAAGTGCCCTCAATATGTACATGGAAACCTCATCGGATAGGAGAAAAAGGGCAATTTGTGATGAACTGTCCTCTCCAGGAATACAGGACACACAATGCCTCTTGCAAAGACAATACGAGACCTAGCAGGGCCTTCCTGAGGGTACGGCCCTACCAAATTCACAGCCTATTTTGGTCAATTTCACGGCTATAGGATTTTTAAAATCATAATTTTCATTATTTCAGCTATTTAAATCTGAAATTTCACGGGGTTATAACTGTGGGGTTCCTGACCCAAAAAGGAATTGGAAGGGGGGTGGGAGGTTTGCAAGGTTACTGTAGGGGGAGGTTGCGGTACGGCTACCCTTACTTCTGTGCTGCTGCTGGCAGCGCTGCCTTCACAGCTGCGCAGCTACAGAGCAGTGGCTGCTGGCTGGGAGCCCAGCTCTGAAGACAGAGTGGTCACCAGCAGTGCAGAAGAAAGGATGGTGTGGTATGGTATTGCCACTCTTCCTTCTGAGCTACTGCCTGCACAGCTGGCTCCTCAGTAGGCAGCCGCCACTCTGGCTGCCCAGCTCTGAAGGCAGCAGCGCAGAAGTAAGGGTGGCATGGTCTGGTATTACCACCCTTACTTCTGTGCTGCTGCTGGTGGGGTGCTGCTTTCAGAGCTGGGCACCTAGCTAACAGCCACCACTCTCCCACCACCCAGCTCTGAAGGCAGCACAAAAGTAAGGGTAACAATAGTGCAACCCCCCTAAAATAAGTTTGTGACCACCACCCCCTGCAACTCCCTTTTGGGTCAGGCCCCCCAGTTTGAGAAACTCTGGTCTCCCCGTGAAATCTGTGTTGTGTAGGGTAAAGCATACAAAAGACCAGATTTCACAGACAGAGACCAGATTTCATGGTCTGTGACATGTTTTTCATGGCCACGAATTTGGTAGGGCCCTGTTGATGGGTGCAGAGAAAGCCTTTGTGGTGATTGAATGTGATCGTTAAAGACAAACACTAGACAGATATGATACCAGGCAGGGATGTATTAAATGGATTAAGATTCCATACAGTAATTTAACAATTTGAGGAATAACAAATGATCTTCCAATGTAGAAGTTGCTTTTGGGAGGGGAACAAAGCAAAGCTTCCCACATTAATGATTGTTCTGGCAGTGGAGCCTCTGGCCAGAGAAATTCAGCAAGACCAAAATATAAAAGGTATGGGGCCAGATCCTGTGCAAATTTTCATAGCTCTATTGACTTCAAAGGAGCTAGGACAATTTACACCAGCTGAGGCTCTGTCTTGTTCTGGCAATAAGGTAGAAACCAAGGCAAGCCTATAAGTAGATGATGTATTATTGACATTGAGGGATCCAGAACACTCAATGCCACAAATATTAGAGCTGTTTTCAGAATTCAAAGGATGGCAGCAGCTTAGAATAAATATCCATACATCTGAGGAGCTTTATGACTAAGGAAATAATAGCGATGTGGGATAAAAGAGGTGAAAAAGTCAGTTGGAATGATTTGGGTAGTAGGAATGGTGCATTACTCCTCAGGTCTTTGAAATTGGGTATGGATAGATGGAGAACACTCTCATTATCAGTATGGGGTGGAACTGACCTTTTTAAAATGTGTGCTTTGATTAAGTTACTTTTCAGTATCATGGCTATTCCACTGCAGTGCTTTAGAGAGGACAGGAAAAATAGTTCTGACTTTCTTGGGGAATAGTAATAAAATCATAGGATATCAATTAGCAAATCCTATGAGTATATGGCTAAGTGCTTTGCTGAATCAAGGCCTAGAGGGGTTAGTGGCTCAGATGTATGTAACTCTTGTTCACAGTAAATATGTGGCGATTCTACAGAGTAGACTTGCAGCCTGAGTGAAAATACCTCTCCAGTAGTAATCTGTGGCGATAACCCTGGAATAAAATTACATAAATCTCATCTTGGCTAGTACCTGGCTTGTCAGTAAGAGGATCAAAGTTACGATGAATTTTTGGGGGCCCACTATCAAAATGCCTCCCCCTGTGGAAAAATGTAGGGTGGAGGGCATTGGCTGCAGTCAAAATGCAAGTGAGAGGTATCTTATAAAGGTGGCTTCAAGCTTTCCATTGCCTCCCCTGAGTGTGGTACTGCTTTGTTCATGGCTATATTCCTGCCCTAGTTTAGAGCAGCCCACGGTCTGTTCTAGATTAGGCGGTGTTGCAACAGCCACGGGGATCGATAATGCAGCCCACGATCAATCATCTCAACCATTTCTCCATCAATGACCTACATCAGGTCTATGCCACTGCCGAATCCAAGTTACACTTGCATTGCTCTAGCTGCTTCTTCCAAAATAAATATTGCTACATTTTAAAGAACAGCATGGCCATAAAGTCCTGGATGGTAACACAGTCCGAGTATGTTTGTGTATATGTGTGAGAGCTGATACTATTTGCATATCATCAATATGTATGTAACGGCACACCTGATTTAATGCAGTTGAAAGATCAGAACCTGACCTCCACCAGCCACTTCATAAAAATATTTCCTTTTATTGTCTCAGTTCATGATTTAAGCTATGGCCTACGGTAAACATTGCCATGGGTGTGGACCATGCCCCTGGACTGCAGCAGGGGAACACTTGAAGTGTACTGTACCAGTATGACACTGTGTTCTATCAGGTGCTATCATCCACTTTCATTAGCAATAGCTATGTTAGCAAACGTTCACATTGTAATCAGACTGAAACCTAGCTGTAATGACATCTGATCTGGGAATTTACTGCGAAGCTTTCCTTTTCCATGATGGTTTTCATTTCCTGTAATTTAGAGCTGGAAGCATTTATGGAATATCACATGGTTTTAGTTTACACAGGAAATCAGTTGCAGTTGGAGGAAGATACTTAGATTTAAAAAAAGAAGAAAAGAGATAGAGATTGCAACATTTTGATCTGATGCGGATTTTTACCTTTGTTGTTCTGAGCCTGTGTACTGCAAAGCAAGCTACGATTATATAGGAACCAGCAGTTTATTTCTGAAACATGATAATCACTTTTTGTGATGAAAGCAATAAATACCTTTTCTTTTGATGGTGAAGGGATAAACCAAGTGCAAAGAGAGAGATGGGGGGAGGGGCATCACTGAGGTACAGTGTAAAAACTCATTTTCTGAAACAGATAAAATTTAATTCAAGGAGACCAAGGTAACATAATCAGATTAAAATGGGAAGAGACTTTGTACTTATATTACATCAAACGTTGGTTGTACTTTATCAGTACATCTATATAATCAGTCCCATTGTATTCACCATCCTATGGGATGGGGACTGGTTGTGTTTAGAATAATACCCTGCAAAGCTACTCCACCCAAAATCATACAGTAAAATTTCTCCCTCTGCACAAAGGAAAAACTGTTTTTTCAAGGGAGTCAGAAACACCAGTTTAGGGTTGGACTACAGGTGTTTACGTTTCAATTTAGAGGAAGAGTGGTTTCACATTGCTGTCCAGCTCATCCTAACAACACTCCTCATCAATAAATTATCCATCGGAAAGTACATAAGGAGCCCCAGGTGCATTGTATAGGGAAAGCTGAAATGTGGAAGGCCCATGTTTCTTATAATCTCGAAAAATCAAAGAAAAAGGAAAAAAAACCCAACAACTACAATGAAAACCTTCCTATTGCCAAAGATAGCTCTGCATTTTTAGCAAGTCTGCCAGCTGACAATGCAGAGTGAGATGAAAGTCAACTAAAAAGGATGAAAAGATTGATTGCTTAAGTAAATAATGTCTAATACTCCATGGTAGAGACAGTGTCAAAGGTAAACCTGTGGGTTCAAAGTACTGCCTGCAAAAGCAGGGGAGTGCTAGGTGGCTTTTTTTTTTTAAACCCAGAGGTACATTATGATTTTAAATGAATCCAGAACAGCTGAGGCATTTCTGGACTTGAAGCCAACAATACCATGACCATCTTAATCATCCCTTTGTAAAATGAACAGCCATATGCGTGAAATCAGCCCATACATTTTATGGAACATCTTTTGTGTGCCGGACAAGTAGTTGGACTCTGGTTTATTTTCTCAGGACTTAAACTTCTGAAATATAAACCGTGTAACATTCCTCTCTACACAACTAGAATTTAGAGAGTGGGTAAAAACCCAGACACAATTTTGCATTGCCTCTCAGCTATTAGCATGCTGACAAAGTCTGATACTACAAGAAAACAATGATTTCCTTACAATTCGCTGTGAACAGTCCTTGTTATGTTAGAGAAAGCAGTTTAAACAAATGCAGCATGACTTATGGTCAGGGAGGGATCAGAGATATTTGTATGTGCAATATCTCTCCATTAGACCTTTTGAAATGACTCATGTTTACAAAAAGGAACCCTGTTCCTTTTATTAAATAACATCTTGCCCCAGAGCGCTTGCTGTTTATTTCTTAGGAAATTATTCTGTATTTACTTAATGTTGCCTCCTCATCAATTAACTATTAGAGGCAGTGTGCTGCTATTTTGAGATTCCTTAATTCTAGACAAGTCATCACTGAAGACACTGTGCTCTTAGGCCCTGAGCCTGAAAACCTGTATACAATGTCCAACAGTATACACATAGATAATCCCATGGGATTACGCATATGCCTAAAGTTAAGCACATGCATAAATTTTGCCAGGATTGTGGCCTTAGTACACTGCACCCTGGTATGTACCATATAGTAACTACATCATGTATAAATATGGTCCATTGACCTACGGATACACTGTAAGAAAGGAAGCAACTGATAAAGTACAACCAATGTCTGATGCAATACAAGTACTACTAGTGATTACTTCACATTGGAGTGGGGCCATACGGGTTGGCAGAAATCACTTGTCTTGCTTTTGTTTCATGGCCCCTTTCCAGTTTTTTCCACTTGACTCACCTTTATCTTACATTTAAGTTCTTCAGTAAGGACCAAATTCTGAAGTCCTAACTCAGGTTTTTTTCCCAGTCCTCACATGGGTAACTCTTTTTGGGGGTGGGGTGGCTATATAAAGACATCACTGGCAGTTCATTAACTCAAATGTTGGAATCTCATTTACTACATTTCTACTAGTTTGATGTCAATGAGGAGTCGTGCCTGAGCAAGGACTAAGCAGGCATGTGGGAAAGGAGTGTGAGTTTCTGCCCTTTCAGAGGTGGGAAGTGTCTGGGTGAGACAAAACCTGCCTGGGACCTGATTTTTGGCCAGAGGTTCTGGCTTTTCCCTCTTCAGCATTTCTGGCTGCCTGCTGGAATGTTTTAAAATCTCCTTCCAGGTGCGCTGGGCTCTGAGCTGCTCCGATATCTGCTGCCAGAGCAGGCAAGAGGCACAATGTGGCATGACAGCTGGAGGGCCCGCTCCTTGCCTCCAGGGCCGGCTCCAGGCAGCAGCATTCCAAGCTGGTGCCTGGGGCGGCAATCTGTAAGGGGCGGCAGTCCCTGTTGTTTTGCCCCCAAGCAGCACACGGCATTGCCGCTGCGGATGGCGGGGACAGTCCCTGTGCCCTTAGGGCGGCAGGCGCGTTTCCGCGGCGGCGCCAATTCGGCAGCCGCTTCTACGTTTAGCTGTCGGCGGCGGCTTCAGCTAAACGTAGAAGCTGCCGCCGAATTGCCGCTGCCGCGGAAACGCGCCTGCCGCCCTAAGGGCACAGGGACTGTCCCCGTCATCCGCGGAGGCAATTCTGTGCGCTGCTTGGGGCTGCGAAAACAGCAGAGCCGACCCTGCTTGCCTCCTGCCCTGCAAGGGGCTTCTTGGCTCCCAGCGTCTGCTCCTCTTGCCTCATTGGGGAGCTAGGAGCAGAGGGACCATGCGGGACTAGATCTGCTCCCCAGCAGGCATCTCCTAGCTCTCTGGTAGGAAGCAGCACTCGCAGAAGGAGGACAACCCATGCCGAGGCAGATGTAATGGGGAGCGGGGCCAATGAAGAGAAGCCTGAGCCAGTAAGGTACTGGAGGGAGGAACTCATCTGGGGAGGCAAATGCACTGTGTCAGAGGAGAGAGGGACTGATGCTTGGATGGAGGGGAAAAGTTATTTTCAGGTAAAGTTGATTGGGGGAGAAACAGCTTGGGTGGGATTGTTGGCAGGGAGATAGGAGGGAAGGGAGCATTGAGTAGTTTTTGGCAATGGGAGGATGAATGATTTTGCTAAGGGGATGGACGCAGCATTAGTGGATAGTGACAGAACTGCATAGAGGGGATGTTTTGCTTTTGTGGGAGCCATTAACAGTCTCTCCTTCACTAGAGGTTCCAGCTAGGAATCTTTTCTAGCACAAGATTTGCTCCAGGATGGTGGGGAGGAACTGTAAGGGGGAAAGAGGAAGAGGCAAAAAATGAGTGAATTAGCAACTAGTATGCAAATTAGTTCTCAGGCTTTTTGATTGGACAATGTAGGTACTGCGATACTCTTCCTTCCCCTGTCCACATCCTCTCCAAGTCACACACCTCCCACAGCAATATGACAGCAGGCTACAACTCTTCTGTAGGGGCTTAAGGGCCTGTCTGGCAGTGCACATCAGTCCTTTGGTGTGGCTGTTGAGTGGCAGATGAGACGAGCAGTTGGTGCTCTGGAACCCCTATGGGAATGTGTACTGTATACTTTGGGTTCCTGAAACTTTTGCCTTTGCCATACACCTGCATCTGGAAGACAAAAAATGCCCTGATGTTAAAGGGAGAGTCCTGGATGTTGTATGTGGCCTCTACACACTGGCACCAAGGTCGTCATTGGTACTCAAGCCTGGTACCTTCATCACCAAAACCAAAAGCCTGCTTCATCTGAGCAAGAGGAAGACCTGCTAGTTCTAAGAAAAGGGCAGGTTGTTGTAGTAGGAGTGAGACATGATCACGTGCATTATGCATAGAATTAGGGTGAGGGTCAACTTTTTTATCCCAATTTTCAGTTTTCCTCTGAATGGAGTAGAGCCTTTGGGGGTCACACTGAAGGAAAGACTCATCATGGTTATTTTTCAAATTACTTAAAAAAACCAAAACAATAAACTCACACAAACCAAGCCGAAACAAACAGCTCCTCCCAATTGAATTAACTTGGGAAACTGATACATGACCCGTAAAAGGAATTCTGTACCAGAGCATATTTCTCTTGCCTTCTCCAAGTACTGTCATGCTGCTTTACTTATCCTTAACAGTCTCTTTGCAAACAGTGTATGCTGGAATGCTGCAAATCTGTGCAGATGTATTTACCATCCTGAACTAGATTTTAAACAAATTGACATTTTAATATGCATTTATTCCAGTCACATTAAAAAAAACCCTGCTAGTATTATGCCAGAATGTGATATATAATGATGTTGTTTAGCGGCAACTGTGTCATTTGGTGGTGTTGACAGTAAAATAAATTAACATAATAAACATAATTTGCTCAAAAACAGCTAAGCAAAAACAGATGGTTAAAATATTTTGGCAGGACCCGTTAGCCCAGGTTTTCATGTATGTTTAGACATTAGTTCTGTTTACAGCATATGTTACACGTTTACTTGATCCCTTCTAATATGCAAATACACTAATCTACCAATACATACAGGTTCTCTTCAAAGGGGGAGGTATTGCAGGGTTAACTTTAACAAAAATGTTTCTCTTGTTACTCTGGTTCAAGAATAATTCTAGGATACATAAAAGAGAGAGGAAAGTAGCCATAGTACTCTAAGAAACAAATACGAAGGAAGGTGGAGCATAATAACATATTTGTGGACTGACACAATGGTTCTATTATTGGTCGCTAATACCTACGTGTATAGCTAAATGGTTTGTTGTTCGCTTTCCTAACTACATTAGAATGTACTTTCCCTACTGGGTTGTACATCCTCTGTGTGAGATAATTCCCACTGTGTTGGCTAAGCCCTGTGACAATTAACATTCACATACCTACTTCCTTGCCTTTTGTACGTTATAAAATTAAAAACAGGGGACTTTTCTTTTAAGGAAACCTAAAACTGAAAGGCTACAGGATGCAGTAAATTAGATTTAATTTCTGGTATTTTTATGTAACCATTTCCAAGCTTTGCATGAACTAGATGCAGGTGTGTGAACAGTAAATGCTATGATTTTATTCATGTTTATAGAAATTAGTGTTTTATATTGTCACGCTCTTGCAGGCAATAGCAGGTGTTGGGACTGTGCAGGATGGCATTCTGTTTATTCCTGAGGGAATTCTGTTCCAAAAAAAATTAAAACTTTGGCACACAATATTTTAAAATTGCATATATTTTATTTGTCAATGAATAAATGTGGAATCTTCAGCATGGCAGTGGGGAGCACAGGCTACTGAATGTACAGATGCTGGAGATCATCCTGCAGCCTCATCCCAGGCTGGGACTTGGCAGTGAGACTGCACCTGACCCAGTGCAGGGGCCAGGCCTGCCCCAGAAACATCCTTGGGGCCCACCTCACCTTGCCAGGTGCACCAAGATAGCAAGCAAGCAGGACAGTCTTGAAGGCATGCCCAGTCCTGGTCCAAGTATGGGGCATGCAGGCTCAGCCCAGCTTGAGATACCTATCTTGAAACTGGAAGGGACCCTGAAAGGTCATTGAGTCCAGCCCCCTGCCTTCACTAGCAGGACCAAGTACTGATTTTACCCCAGATCCCTAAGTGGCCCCCTCAAGGACTGAACTCACAACCCTGGGTTTAGTAGGCCAATGCTCAAACCACTGAGCTATCCTTCCCCCTGGTCCAAGGGTGAAGGGGCTTAGTGTCGGGATCTAGGTGTGGGATGAGAGGGTTCTGTGTGGGGCAATTTGAGTGCGAGTGGCTCTGTGGGAGGTCTGGGTTTGGATGCACATGGGCTTGTTGGGGGGCTCTGGGTGCAGGGGCAGTGGGACTCTGCAGGGTGGTCCAGTTGAAGGTGGTTGGGGCTCAGCAGGGAAGGTCTGGATGTGGGAGAATGGGACATGGGAAGGGAGGTCTCAGTGTGGGGGGCTCAGGAGGATCCAGGTGCTGGGCAAGTATGGCTTGGTGGGGTGAGGATGTGGATGGCTCAGTGGTAGATACAGGGGTGTGAGTCCAGATGCAGGGGGTGGGGTTCAGTGAGGGAGTTGGGGTTCAGGACCTCGGTAGTGATGGTGGTCTTGGTGTAGGGGGTGAGGTTCAGCATGGGGGTCTGAGTACAGGGGGACCTAGATGCACAGGATTGGGTGGACAGGGGAGCAGCTTTCTGTACAATGACCTTTCCCACTCCAGCTGAGGAGCAATGGGAGCAGGAAAGGGGGTTGCGGAGCTTCCTGCAGTCGGGGGAGCTTTCTGGGAGTAGGTCTGACCCAGCTGTGTCCCCAGTCACTCCTTGCAGGGGAACAGCTCCACCAGGATATCAGCTGAGCCTGGCACAGGGTAGGAGCCCCCAGTGGGTCACCTTCAGCCCCCTGCCCTCCACAGTGATTTATCTCTCTGCCAGCTGCTCCAGGCATCTGAAATGATGCGCCCACTCTGCTGGGGAGGGGCGCATGACCACTCTTGCAGCTTCCCTTTGCTTCCCCATCAGAAAGTGATTTTTTTTTTGGTGGTGAAGAAATCCACGGGGGGAATGAATTCTGCATATGCGCAGTGGCGCAGAATTCCCCCAGGCATACCTATTGTAGGAGAAATCAGTGACATGGTGGTCGTCTATATTCTTAGTGCAACTTTTTTATTTTATACTATATATACCAGCCCTGGAACAGAGGTGGTCACGAAGAGCACAGGCAATCTTCTTCTTCCAAGAACATCATCCAGACTACCATGCACATTGGCCTCTACAAAGTGTTTTGAGTCAGAACCCAAAGATGGCCGTGGACGTCACCTCCAGGCACAGCTTGGGATGTGATCATATCAGTTCTCATGAGCTAAGCAAGGCCAGGTTTGGTTAGTAAGTGGACTGGAGACCATGATAAATTGAGGGGCTGCAGGAAAAGTGGTGTTTGATAGTTAAGTATGGAGGTGGCACTTTTTCCTTTTCAGTTAATCGTAGGTTCTTCTTCTAGTGCTTGCTCATATCGATTCCGATGCATGCATGGCCGTCGGAGAACTTTTACCCTAGCAACACCTGGTGGGTCGGCTGTGGAGCCCCTGGAGTGGCGCCTTCATGGCGCTGGATATATACCCAAGTGAACCAAGTGCCCCCTCAGTTCTTTCTTACCACCCGTAATGGTCGTTGGAACTGTGGAGTTTGGCTTTGCTGCTCTCCACTCTCCCTAGCGTTTTTCCTCGCAACAGCGTTAATAGTTTATAACTATACTAACTATAAACTATTAACAGAATTTTATATAGTCATAGTGTAAATAGCTCTATTTAGTGGGTTGGCAGGGATCTTCCCTCTTCCTCGCTGGTAGCTTGGGCTCATGCCCAAGGATCCGAGGCTTTAAACCCTGTGCATCCTGCTCCAAGCCCATGCCAACAGGTGACTCCTCTGACTCTTGCCTAAAGTGTCTGGGGGAATCTCATCAGACTGAGAAGTGCAGGATCTGCAAAAGTTTTCAGTCCCAAACTAAAAAGGAGTGGAACTTTGTTTGCGATACCTCATGGAGGTGGCTCTTAGCCCTCAACCTCCAGCATCACACCAAGACCCGGCACTGAGTGTTTCGGTGCACAGGAACTGCGCCACAGTCAGACTCTGATAGAGACCCACAGCACCAGCATTCCTGGCACCACAGCCAACATCATTGGTCCAGCACTGCTCCCACTCGCCTGGTCAGAAGCAGCACCAGAGACTGCAAAAAGGTTGGGCCACCTCAGCAGATGCCAGCCTCCCTGGACCCGTCCTCAGTGTCGCATTCCGTAGAGGAGCGACTAGGGGCACAAATGCCAACTTCAGCACCATTGACTCTGGTACCAAGAGTGGAGCCTTTGAGTCTGGTGCATCTGGACTCCCCGATGCACAACATGGTTGAAGTCCAGTTGCCATCAACTCTGGACACATTTACGGCTGCAAGAGATCTGATTGCTATGACAGTGTTGGCATTCCCTCAGCAGACAAAGGCACTGGTTCCTGCTTGTGTGGTCCCATCCCGGGGCAAGCTGGCCCTTATTCACCCAGCACTGTTGGTTGAGCCATGGCACCGTTCCCGCTCTCAGCACCGTTCCCACTTCCAACATTGCTCGCAGTTCCGGCACCACTCTCCTTTGCAGCACCAGTTGTACTCGTGGCACCGGTCATACTCACAGCACAGATCAGACTCCCAACACCATTCTTGGCACCACTCTGTATGCTGGTCACCATCCAGGAGCAGATCTCGGTCCAGATGCCACTCCCGACGACAATCACCATCGAGGACTAGCTCCAGGTCTTGGCACTGGTCCAGACCCCTGCACTGATCTAGGTCATGGCACCGTTCCCCATCGCGGCATCACTCTCCATCTTTGCTGTACCAATCTCCATTGCATCGATGCGACTTGGCGAAGACCCGCTTGGCACCACCATGGCCATCGCGCTCCGCCTCTCGTTCAACAGTGAGACGCGGGGTCACATCTATCCAACTGCTGCTACTTGGATCACAGACGTCTGAACTCAGGGGCTGCTCATTGGCAGGCGCAGGGACAAGGTCCAGTCCAAGGGTCTGCTCAATGGCCCTTTTGGACTCCCTGAGTGTACCACCAGGCCCAAGGTGCTCCATCAGGGGCTTCTCATTCAGCTCCCTCCGAGCCACGGGTGCCAGAGGCCACCATCAGCCGTCCTTCTCCTGGGGGCATGGAAACTGGGGTGTTGTCCATCCAGGGTCCAGACCTTCCTCCAACCCCACTTCTGGTCCAGATGCTGACATCGCTGGCTCAGGACTCCGAGGCACAGCTGACCAAGAGGGACCAGATGATGCTCTTCCTCCTGTGGCAGCCTCCTTGTCCTCACCTGATGAGGCGGTGTCAGGCACTGCTATTTCAGTTCCCGCCCCCCCAATAGACTTCCGTGCCCACCAGGACCTCTTACATAGGGTGGCGTGGAATATGAACCTCCAAATAGAGGAGGTTATAGAGGTGGAGGACCCTGTGGTTGACATTTTGTCTGCAGAGGCTCCATATAGGGTGGCCCTACCGCTCATCTGGACCATTCAGACCACGGCCAGAACAATCTGGCAAACACCTTCGTCCATTCCTCCAACTGCTAAAGGGGTGGAGTGTATGTACTTTGTCCTCTCCAAGGGATATAACTATCTGTACACACATCCACAGCCCTGCTCACTGGTGGTGGCCTCAGTGAATGAGAAGGAGCGCCATGGTCAGCAAGCTCTGACACTCAAATCAAAAGAGGCCAAATGCCTCGATTTATTTGGGCGCAAAGTTTACTCCTTGGGTGGTCATCAGCTCTAGATCGCAAACCAGCAGGTGCTTCTGAGCTGATACTACTATAAGTCTTGGAACTCCATGTTAAAGTTCAAGGAGCTGGTTCCTTTGGAATCCAGAGAGGAGTTTGGGACCCTGGTGAAAGAAGGCAAGTCGGTGGCAAAGACCTCATTACAGGCCTGGTTGGATACCACAGAATCTGCCGCTAGGACCCTCTTTATAGGCATTGCAATGAGATGTATATCTTGGCTGCAAGCTTCTGGCTTACCACTGGAGCTTCAGCAAACATTACAGGATCTCCCCTTTGATGTAGAGGGCCTGTTTTCAAACAAAACTGACTCGAGGCTTCAGAGACTTAAGGACTCAAGGGCCATAATGCGATCGCTGGGGATGCACACACTGGCTACCCAGCGGAAGCCATTTAAGCCTCGACCCCAATGCTCCTATCCAACTCCTTGGCCAAGGCAGGACTTATATAGGAGGCGGGGGCACAACGCCAGGGGAAAACCCTCCAACCACTAACCCAGCCAGGGCCAGGGCCCTTCCAAGTCTTCAGCGGGCCCCTAAGCAAAACTTTTGAAGAGATGCTCGAGGGTGACGTACTGGACCTTGGTCAGGTTCCTACCCCACCCTTCTGGAATTGTTTATCCTGTTTCCACTGTGCTTGGTCCCTTATAACTACATACTGTTGGGTTCTCCGCACGGCGGAAGGGGCATACTCTCTCCATTTTTCTTTCTCCTCACCCTCCCATCCTCCCTCCCTGTTTCTCTTCAGGGACCCTTCTCATGAGCAACTCCTCGTTCAGGAGGTTCAAACGCTCCAATCCATGGGGGAAATCGAGGAGGTTCCAAGGGAGCAAAGGGGCAAGGGGTTTTACTCCTGTTACTTCCTAATACCCAAGGCAAAGGGCGGGCTTCGGCCTATCCTGGACCTGCACAGACTCAACAAATTCATGGTAAAGTTGAAGTTCTGCGTGGTCTCCCTGGGCACCATTATACCTTCCCTGAATCCTGGAGACTGGTATGCCACCCTCAACATGACGACATGTATTTCCACATAGCAATCCATCCAGCACACAGATGCTTCCTCTGCTTTGTGGTCAACCGTGATCACTACCAGTTCACGGTCCTTCCATTCAGCCTTTCCACAGTCCCCCAAGTGTTCACCAATTGTATAGCAGTCATGGCAGCCTCCCTTCATCAGAGACGGATACAGGCAGACCCATGTGAGTGGCTGGCTCATCTGAGGTTGCACCAAAGAACAGGTGCAATCCCACATTCAAATGGTCATGGACATGTTTTCTCGATTAAATCTTCTTATCAATGTGGCGAAGTTAACTCTAGAACCCACCCAGAGAATAGAATTCATCGAGGTGATCCTAGATTCCATGTATGACCAAGCCCTCCTCTCGGACACTTGTTTCCATGCTCTGACGGGCCTCGTCCAGAGCCTTCAAAGCTTCCCAAACTCAATGGCAAGAACATGCCTGAGTCTCCTGGGTCATATGGTTTCCTGCACATACGTGACCAGACTTCGGCTCTGACTGCTTCAGGCCTGGCTGGCATCTATCTACTGCTCAGGTCGAGACAGCCTGAACCTGGTGGTAACTGTCCTGGAAGGGGTCCTGGCCTCCCTCCAATGATGGCTAGACCCAAGGGTGGTAAGCGAAGGAGTCCCCTTCCACACTCCTCAACCCTCCTTGTTCCTCATCATGGAAGCGTCAGCTCTGGAATGAGGCACCCACCTCAGGGACATCCAGAAGCAAGGTCTGTGGGCCCCATCCAATCTCTTTCTCCATATCAACATACGGGAGCTGATGGTGGTGCATCTTGCTTGCCAAGCCTTTCAAGAGCAGTTGCATGGTTGTTGTGTGGCGGTCCTCACAGATAACACCATGGCCATGTTCTATGTCAACAAGCAAGGAGGGGGAGGGCTCGTTCCTACCCCCTCTGTTAAGAGGCCATTTGACTGTGGGAGTTCTGCACAGCCCATTCCAGTCACCTGGTGGCGTCATTTCTCCCAGGGGTCCAGAACACGTTGGCCAGCCACCTCAACAGGTCCTTCCAATCCCACGAGTGATCGCTCCACTCCGATGTCATCCACTCCATCTTCCTAAAGTGGGGGTTTCCCTAGGTCAACCTGTTTGCCTCGCGTAGCAACCAGAAGCGCCCAGCATTTTGCTCCCTCCAGGGCTGCTCCCTGGGCTCTCTCACAGATGCCATCCTACTCCCGTGGATGGGCAGGTTGTTGTACGCCTTCCCACCATTTCCCCTTGTACACAAGGTCCTGATCAAGGCGCACAGGGACAGATCACAACTGATTCTAGTCGCCCTGGCATGGCCCAGGCAGCACTGGTACACCACGCTGTTGGCGATCTTGGTGGATGCCCTGATTCTGCTGCCTCTCTTTCCGGACCTGATCACACAGGATCACGGCCGCCTCTGTCACCCTGACCTGTGGTCCCTCCACCTCATGGCATGGATGCTGTATGCTGAGCCACTCTGAACTTCTCTGTTCTCGTTTGGTGCAGCAGGTCCAGTTAGGCAGCAGGAAACCTTCTACTTGGGCTACATATATTGCTAAATTGAAGCGATTCTCATGCTAGTGCTCTCACCACGATATGCTTCCCTTCCAAGCATCCGTGCCTCTCATTCTGGGCTATCTCCTGATCCTGAAACAGCAGAGCCTGGCGATATCATCTGTCAGAGTTCACCTGGCAGCCATCTCAGCTTTCCACCTGGGAGTGAATGGCCGATCTGTCTTCACCAACCCCATGGTTGGTAGGTTCCTCAAGGGCCTGGACCTTCTATAGGTACGACAACCTGTATCCATGTGAGACCTCAACTTGGTCCTCTCCAGACTTATGAGACCGCCATTTGAACCCTTGGCCATATGTTCCCTTTTGTACCTCTCTTGGCAAACAGCTTTCCTCATTGTATCACTTCAGCGAGGCATGTCTCTGAGCTCAAGGCTCTTACATCAGAAGTACCTTACATGATCTTCTATAAGGATAAGGTGCAGCTACGACCTCACCCTGCCTTTCTTTCCAAGGTGATATCGACTTTTCATATCAACCAGGACATTTTCCTTCTAGTTTTCGTCCCAAAACCTCACGCCGATTGTCAGGAACAACGGCTTCACTCTCTCTATGTTCTTAGGGCTCTTGCCTTCTACATTGAATATACAAAGCCGTTCCGGAAAACGACGCAGCTCTTTGTTGCAGTAGCAGACCTGATGAAAGGTCTTCCGGTCTCCTCTCAGCGGATCTCTTCTTGGATCACTTCATGTATACGGGCTTGCTATGATCTCACCAGGGTCTCACTGCTCACTCCACGAGGGGTCAAGCCTCATCGGTAGCCTTCTTGACCCAAGTGACAATCCAGGAGATCTGCAGAGCTGCTACTTGGTCTTCAGTGCATACGTTTGCCTCACACTATGCCATTGTTAGACAGGCCAGAGACGATGTGTCATTTGGTAAGGCAATCATACAATCTACGGTACTTCACTCCAACCCCACAGCCTAGGTAAGGCTTGGGAGTCACCTAACTGGAATCAAAATGAGCAAGCACTTGAAGAAGAAAAGATGGTTACTCACCTTTGTAACTGTTGTTCTTCAAGGTGTAGTGTTCATATCCATTCCAAACCTGCCCTCCTTCCCTGATGTTGGAGTAGCCAACAAGTAGGAACTGAGAGGCGCTGGGTCAGCCGGGGTATATATCCAGTGCCATGAAGACACCATTCCAGGGTGCTCCAAAGTCGACCTACTGATGTTGCAAGGGTAAAAGTTTTCCAACGGCCATGCCCGTGGTTCAGGCACACCTAATTGGAAGATCTGAGCAACACATCTCGAAGAACAACAGTTACAAAGGTGAGAAACCGACTTTTCTGCAAATTCCAGTTTGAGCATATAATATCCTCAAATAGTCTCCACCAATCCCTCCCCAAGTATGCCTTTCTACCTCCATATCCCCACGCCTCATATATCTCTGCCCTTTGTACCCAGCCCCCCTCAGAGACCTCTCTCTCTGCCTGATGCCTCCAAATCTCACTGAATGTGTCACTGCCCCATATGTATCACTCTATGCTCTAATTCCCCCATTACATTTGTAACTCTTTTCTTCTGACCCATATTTTCCCCTCTGTCACTCTGCACCTCCATCATCGGCTGTATCTCTCTGCTTCAGACCCCCTCAAACATGTGTCTCTGCCTCAGCCCCCACCCATCCACCTACCCTTCCACACCCCATTAATTTGCATCTCTGCTATATATATTCTCCTGCTCCCTGAATGCGTCTTTGTGCCCCTCCAGCTGGCCGCCTGACTAGGGCTATCCCTACACTCTGCTAATCAGCTCCTGGCAGTCAAGCAGCACAGGTGGTACCTGCAGAACAAGGGAGCAAAGCGCAGGAGCTGCAGCTGCCTGGAAAAATCACAGGAGGTAATGACCCTCTTCCCAGCTGTGCTAGCAGGAGCCCCTGTAGAAGAAAGCTGACCATGCAGCAGTAGCTGCTGAGATTTTCTGCAGTGGCCTTGAGGGGCCCCATGCTGTTTCAGACTTCCAAGCAATGTGGGGTGAGTTGCAGAGATGGGATTTACACCCCTGTTTGGCAATTATATTTTGCCTGTCTAAATCAGGCCCACACATCAGCTGCTTTCTGTACTCTTCACCTCCTGTGCTAAACCATAGTGTGGCATTCCTATGCGTTGTTAAAAGCCACTATGCTCCGATCGCTGTGGCTCCATTACAGTAGTGAGTAAGTCTTCTTGATATGCCCAGTAATTGGAGATCCTTTACAACAGAAGGCAATGGGCAGTGCACTGTTATTTGACATTGTTAAACACAGTTATCCTTGTTAGAATGTATTTTATATGAGAGTGACTCTTTAATGCTCATGTAAAACATGCTATGAAAGTATAACACCATTGTTATGAAGAAAGAAAGGAAAGCTGACTACAGAAACAGTAGGATTCTTCTAAAGAAAACACTGCGCACAAACTTTTTTTTTTTAAATAACAAAAATGAAAAAAAGTTTCAAACTGACTTAAAACTGTCAGCTGACTCTTTTTGTGTGGCTCTGCAACAAATCTGACAAAATATTATTTGTAAAACTTCTATTTTATTACTATTTAATGGCTCCTAATATATTTCAAATATGCATCAGCAAGTAAGTTTTGACATTTATTGGGAGCCATTAGATCACAATTTAATGGTGATTTTATGACAAATGTCTGACATCATTAAAAATGTGATGGTTGATAAATTATAATGTAATGCACTTTTAGGTGTCAGAGAATTAGAGTATTTTCAAATGTGAATGCTTTAGAAATTGTAAATTAAAGGTTTTAACTTATTTTAATTCTTACGCATGCTGGCTTTCAGAATGAGGTGTATGTGGGTGCGGGGAGAAAGTATATGGGCTAAAATCCTATGACCAGGATAAAAGCAAACATTAAAGTCAGTGCAACCACCTGTGGTACTGAAATTGGTCTGATAGGAGATGATAGCTGGACTAGCTTGCTCATCAAGACAGGTTACTACTTGTTCTTTCCCATGCACAGTGCTGCAAACCTCAGCTTAGATTTCCCAACTGTGGGTTTCAGGCAGTTTATAAATATGGGAGCTAATGGGACAGCTCTTTCTTAAACCCCATATTCACATCAACATGTGTACCACGCATTGAGCGTAGGACCATAAGTACATATTGGGTTCTGGATGGCTTTGGGAACATTGACAAGGTCTGTGGATGTGGGAAAAGATGCTTTATTGCAAAAGGCCACTTGATGTAGGTAGAACAATTTTTATCAGGAATGTTGTGTGCAGACAGATGGAAAAACAGCATGGGGATTTCTCACAGTCAAAGATGAGACAGAAGGGAATGGTGTCTAGAGGGCAGTAAGCATCAGCGGCGTCTAGAGCTGCAAAGAAGCTGGACAAGAAACTTTTTGCTCTCATGGCATCTGGTATGGAAGAGCACTAGTGTGGTCAGGTTTTCAGTTAATTTGGCATCTCTGGACTTTCCTTGGTTCCCCTCTCTCAGTTTTTACACAATCTGTCCTTTGAGGGGGTTTTGTGTTTGTGGGTAACTTTAACTTGTAATTCTTGAATATACTGCAGCTATCTATACTTACAAACTTCCTCCCCCAGGCAACCAGCTGGCCTCTCTTCCACCAGCAATCACTGCTTCTCCCTGCCACTTTCTCGGCCCCTCCCTGTTTACCATGGGTGTCTCCAGGTTGCCTCATTCCCATTCCTACTGCCTCTTATCTATTTCTCTCCAATGGTCTTCAGTGGCACTGAGAAGCAGCTTGACCCCTACACGTTCAAAGGGCAGAGGTAAACCTCGCATAAGCCCAAGAAGCATCCCATAAAGCTTAACGTGGCAGCTAGGCGATTCTTAGGAGTCCCCTAGAAACCATGCACTGGGAATTATGGAGATAGATTTCCTCGCATGTGGTTGGTAGGAGTCCCCTGAAGGTTCTCTAGCTATCAGACTGAACTTCATGGGGCTGCTGCGTTCCCCTGCCTTTTAGTGCAAGGCTAGCTGCAGTGGAAGCATTTCAAGTCACTTCCTGTTCCCTCAAAAGGCCCTTGTGCTTTACCTTGGTCAGATACAGGAGGCAGAGAGCATGCATTCGCGAGCAGTCACCCAAGAAGCAGCAGAAGGGAGACAGGCACTACTGGGCCTCTCCTGTAATAAGGCCATTTCCCGGCATACTGGGAAAGAAGGCAACTGGGGGGAATGGTTGGGGATTGAGGGAGAAGGAGATGTTGAAGGATTGAGTTAAGTGAACTTGAACTTCTAAGCTAATAGGACTTGTGACCAGGCACATGGGAATTGAGCTGCAGAGTTCATGTCAGAAATACTATCGTTCACTGAGGCCTGCAGGATTCGCTCAGCTCTACAGCAAACTGCATTTACACAGTGACTGTCACCCCAAAGGCATCTCTGACAGCTCTGTAGCTAGCAAGAGAAAACCTCAATGATGAAGCAAACCAGGATTTTTCTTTCATTTAAATTAGTTTTTGTGTGAAATTGGGGTCATGAATTAACCCAGTTTGCAAGCCTAGGGAGCCAAGGTCCTCTATTCACAAACTGGGTATAGCAGAGACGGTAGCATTTCATGCTCTTCCACAGTGCCCTGCCAATGTGCTTGGACACTATTCTGAAGGGATCACCACTGCACGTACTTCAGTCTCCATGGCCCATCGAGTCCTTGGTATCTCTACTGAGAGTGCCAGTAGTGATGGGTTTGTCCCCTGTGACCTGGAGGAAGAGCACCAACACATTCTGCTTAAACCCCCAAGTAGCCATTAGATTGCAACTATATGTCAGGTTCTGCTAAATTGGGTTGATCAACAACATCATCTTTCTCAATGTTCATATCTCTAGCTCTACTACTTAGCCATACAGCCCTCCATAAAGTAAGTTTTGTTAAATAAATTGCCTTGCTAGAGGGGGTGTGGATGTAGAGTGAAAAAAGAATTCCATAATGTCAAAAAAGTCCTTAAAGGAGACCTGGACAGTTTACAAAAATAAATCCTGGGGCTGTTTGGCTATTGTGGCCATTTGAAACTTATTTTCCTTTTTGTTTGTCAAGTCTCTGATGTGCCCACTCAGTACTTGCTCTGGTTAGATACTGCATTATTCATTGTGTTGTTACGGTGGGTCAGAGAATGGGGGTACACAGGAATGGCCATGCAGGAACAAAAAATGAAAAGTAAAAATAAAATATTACTGTGCTCTGTTTTTATTGCTGTTCACCTGGTGCTCTCAGGGTGTTTTGCAAAGTTGGGTATTAGCCTCATTTTACAGATGGGAAAACTAAGGGTTAAAAGGTTTGTCCAAGTGCACACAGAAAATCAGTGATAGAGCCCAGGTTTCCTGATGCCAAGACCCTGTTTCTAACAAGCTGACTGTGATAGCTGCCTCATTAGAACACCCTATAATCTTGCTATCTGTCGTGTTATCCATTGCTATTTAGTATATAACATCTCCCTCTTTTTGTCTTTTCAAGCCTGTTCATATGGAAGCTCCCTACAAGACTCTCACTATTTTGAGTGCCTTTCCCTGGATCTTTTGTTCCTTCTCTGCCTTTTTTGTTTGGATGTGGTGGGCAAAACTAAATGCACCATTCCTGGAGAGAAGATACATTATACTGGCATCATGGATGAGAAGGACCACCTTTTTGTGCTCAAAGCATAGCACTAGCAGGTGGTACATCTGGCTTCTGTTCCCGAGTCTGCAACATTTCATTTTAACTGTGACCAGTTGCTTAGCCTCTTCTATGCCTCCGTTTTAACACCTGTACAATAAGAATGGCTTAGCCTATCCTTATAGCTATCCTCACACGGCTGCTGGGAGGCTTAATTCATTAATCATTGTAAAGTACTTGCAGATACTGTACTTTGACTGAAGATGCAATAGGAAATGCAAAATAGAATTGATTAATTATACTCTAGACCTATCATAATGGAAGTCTAATAGCCTATTCACTATTTTGAACCCTGCTGAGTATGTTTACCCACAACAGTTAATGATTTTTATAAGCAAAAAAGGTGCATTTCCATCATGCCAGGTGCCAGACTCTGTTCTCTAACAATGATCTATGGAGACTGTGAAGCAGGATGGGGGACTATCTATGCCTTGGGAAACCCAGAGCTGGGTGAAGGACAGACTGAACTACAGACATGAAGTTAAAATGATATTTGCTGCAGTGTTGCTAATCTGGTTTATCTGATTCTGCAAGATGCTTTGTGCTTTCAGAGGGCTGCTAAAGATCTTCTAGTCTCACTGGTGTCAGTAAGGGTGGAGGGTGCTTAGCACCCCTATGAAGATCCTCTGTTCAGCACCCTGCATGACTGAGTCCTAAGAACCTGATGCTAAGATTCAGCTGACTTTGAAAACAAACCCTTGCAGATTATTTTGAAGTCCGATAATGTTTATATAGTCCTTCTGGCCCAACTTCGGAGTAGTGGATGCAGTGTCATTCTTTGGGGTTTAAAAAAGTGTGTGTGTGTGTGTGTGTCCCCAAACTCTGAGCATCATCATATAGACATCATTTAAAAAACCTCTAAGCCTTCCACATAAGTAAGTGTTTCTCCTCTCCTCACTAATATAGAATGTCCCTCCTTTCACGGTTCTCTTTCTATTGCTGTGTTCCCCCTCTCCAGCCATCAGCTTATCTCTTTAATTTGCTCCCTCCCCCATCCCCTACCTGTGACTTCCAGACCATCAGTGTTGACTAGTCATTTCATCTGCTCTCAACCTTCTCCTCCCTTCCCTTTCTTCCAGTTATGTGGGTACTGATTCTCTCCATGGTTCATTGTCCTCCTTGTGTCCCTCTATCCCATCCCAATCTGCTCTGGCACACCCCCCCCCCCACTCCTGGATCACCCACCATCTGGTTTCTCTGCTCCTGCTCTCATGCAGTGAAGCATCTCTGGCAGAAATCCAAGGATGTCATTTGCTATAGGACAAGGGAGCTGTTGCCCCACCTAGATCATGATTTGCCTGCCCCCCTCAGAATTTTCAGAGGCCTGTATGCGCCATTTTGTTTTCCACTTCTCCGCCGACTTTGCAGATAATCACATACAATGTTCTATGTGCTGACACACCATTCCTCACCCTGAATTTTTGGAAATTATGCTCTTGCAGAAATTCTGTGGCCGGGCTGATTTCCTTCACTACCAACTTGCTATCTGAGCAATGCTACTCTAATGTAACTGAATCCCACCCCCGCAGTCCCAGCTGCCTTTTAAACTCATTGACTCACTCCTCAAACCGTCCCCTCTTTCTGCCTCCGCGTCTTGCTCAGCACAGGATATTACTGTTTTTTTTCCAAGAGAAAATTGATTAAATGTGACATGACCCTCCCGTTCCCCTACCCCCCTTTAAAATGCTCTCCTCCTCTCTATCACATACCCAATATTTTCTCCTCTTACTCCTCCTCTAACTCCTCTACTTATCCCAGTGACTCCATCCCATCCCTCATGTCCCTCATGCCCACTCATCTCTTCCCTTACTCTTCTCCTCAGCCTCTCACTCTTCTCTAGCACTTTCCCTTAACAATAGAAGCATGCTTTAGTCTCTCCCATCTTAAAAAAAAATACTTGACCCCCTGCTTGCCTCTTCCACTACTGCTTCATCTCGCTTTCATTTCTAAGCCTACTGAATATGCTTGCAACAACTGCTGTCTGCAGCTCCTCTCCTCCAATTCCATCCTAAACCGTCTCCAATCCAGCTTCTGTCTCTTGCAATCTTCATCTGCCTTGACATGTCAACTGCCCTTTACACCATCAACCATGCTTTTCTTGAACTCTTGTCCTCTCTTGGGTTCTGTGACTCTGTCCTTGCTTGGTTCTCCTCCTCTCACACTAATTGCTCCGGCAGGGTGTACTTTGGAGGATCTTCCTTATTCCCCCTCCAGCTTTCTGTAGGTGTTTCACAGGGCTTGTCCTTGGTTCCCTTCTCTTCTCCTTCTGGACCTTCTCTGGGTAATCTCATCCACAAGTAAAAATTAAACTACCATCTGTATGCTGATGACTCATAGGTCTACCGCTCTCTGTTCATCTGCCAGAGTTCAATCCACAGGCACCGCCTTCTAATTTTCCCCGGAGAGTGCTCAACCTCTGCTCAGCCACAGGCTCCACCCCTCCCCCCAAAGCCCCACCCCCACCTCGTCTCTTCCCATCCCCACCCATGCCCCACTCCTGCCCCGCCTCTTTCTGCCCCATCCCCTGAGTGTACCCCATCCCCACTCTTCCACCTCCCTCCCAGCACCTCCCGCACACTGCAGAACAGCTGTTCCATGGCATGCAGGAGGTACTAGGAGGGAAGGGGAGGAGTTGATCAGCGGGGTCACCACTGCTAAGCATCCACTAATTTTTCTCCATGGGTGCTCCAGCCCTGGAGCACCACGGAGTAAGGGCCTAAGGTCCAATCAGATTCATTTGAGTTAATTTGTATACCCCATTCATATTTTGACTAAACTATTTTACTTCAACCCAGTGGTTTCCAAACTGGGATTTGGGAACCTCTGGGGTTCATTAAATGTTACAGGGGGTTCTAAGAAAAAAATTCCCTAATGGTGGACAGAGCTCTCCATAGGGATCCCAGGCAGCATGGAGCCAGCAGCCTGGAGCCTTGGGGACTTCCAAGAGTAAGCAGATCAAAGCAAGCATATCTATCACACTGAGGAGACTGAAACTTCAGGACTTCTTTTATGAAATAGAAAGAGAGGTGGATATTTTTTGCTGTTTTTAAAATTAAATAGGCAGCTAGTATTGTTTTAAAAATTATTATGAAGAACAAGTTTAAGCTTTGTTCTAACGTGCGCTGTTTGTCTGGACTGCTCAAGACCTGAGGAGGAACTCTTTGAGTTGGCTTCTTAAATATCTTCATGCTGTTTCACATCTGATACTCCTTGATGAACCATAGGAGCCAGAGACGCCAGTATGGGGGTGGGGGGGACAAGAGTCACATGCCACCCCCGCATCAGTGCTCTCTCCCTCCCCCCATGGGTCCCTCCCCTTTTTTTCCATGGGCCTCCATCCTTTTTCAGTGCTTTGCCCCCACACCCCTTTTTTATACTGGTGCCTCTGATAAATTTGTCTTATAACAGACTTAATCAAAAGTGAGATCTTGGAAGAGTGGTGCCATTTTCATAACATCATAAAAATACTGTTATGATAAAAAATAATAAATAGTGTGTAATAAGCATGTCATTAAAAACAAATTTTGTATTTCCAAGATCACTGCTTTTATAATATATGCTGAGGTAAGGGAGAAAATCCCTGGAAATATTCATTTTTAGGATGGGGTTCACGAGACTTGACATTTTAGTGAAAGGGGTTTGAGGGTTGTTAAAGTTTGGGAATCACTGATTTAACCCCTTGATACTCATTGTTAATCTCTTAGCCATGCATCAACAGTACATACTGTTCACACTATCCGGTAGATTGGCCCTGAATTCTACATTTTCCTATGCATAGTGACTAAACCAGTCTCAAAATTCACCGTGCCTGACTGTGTTGCCGATTTTCTGGAAGAGCTGAGCTGCTTTAACTCTGATCTTGGGTTTGTTATTTTGAGGAAGAACTATTTAGATTTGTTTGTGTAAAAGCATCTTATCTGTATTTGTACCAAAATGGGCGTCTAATCTAATCTTACCTAAGTACTTATACGGCCCCAACGCTGTACCATGTGAACATATGAGGCTCAGATATGTGGCACTTATAAAAGAATATAAATTTAAGACTTACAGTTGGTCTTTAGCAAAAGCCTGTTTACGTTTTAAGAAATACTGTATTTCTGCCAATGCTTTGATGTTTGGGTAATAATTTAACTCACTGTACTAAATTCATTACATTATTGCACAGGGATAAATAATTCCAGTTAAACAACAAAAACAATTTTCTGGTCTTTTGCTACTCAGTTATTAAACTGGAAATAAAACAAAAGCTGCCAGTTTACAAGCACTGAAAAAAAGTTCCTCTGGGAGGTGAAAAGCCTGCATTCAGATTGATAGCCACGGTGAGTCTCCCTATTGTAGAAACATGACAACTTAGAAAAGAAGCGAGAGAACAGCTCGCTCTCACTGTGTGTAAAATTGGCTAGGTAGCAGAGCCCATATTTTCACTGGATAACTTTTTCCTAAATGAGCTCTAGAAATGTCAAACATTTTCCAAGCGAGGTTCCAGGTGGAGTCAGTTGACTTGCATCTCTGAGAAAGCACTTAAACTGCAAACTTCATGAGCAGATGTCAGTATTTTGGATCCATTTGACATTATTAAAGATGCAGGGGGCCCATTGGCACCATTGATTTGGCTCTGGGCAGCAATGGGCACTGGACGGCAAGGCCCAGCGTCTCATCATTTTTCCCAAAACACCAGTCACAGCTAATGAGGAAAGCCAGGCAGAACCGAGCTATAAATTTCACAGTACGTATTTTTTTAGTAAAAATTAGGTGTGAAATCCAGTTTTAAGAAAATAGTGACATTGCTATGGCTAATGTGTGTTGTTTTTAATGTGTACTAGGACAGGCACTAGTTCTTTCATGTCAGCTTGGATCAAACCCAATGGACTGTGAAACTATGGGGGAAAATGGGAATTCATAACTGCACTTTCATCTCCAACATCCCCACTTCTTGCTGTCTTACAGATTTCCACTAGCGCCTTCTCACTTCTGTCAGCTTCTCCCGGCCAGGTCCTTGTCAGCTCATACATATTTAGAGCTCCTCTGGCAACATATGACTAATAATGAGTAGCATCCAGTGACCAAACATGTTGGTTGCTTGAGAGCCTTCTCTTCAGATTCTCTTCTCTCATGAATGGCTTGATTCTGCAATGTTCTTAGTGCCTTCATTGACTTCCCCTGGTGTTGTCTTCTGCAGAATGCTCTTCTCTACTGGCAACACCCTGCTGGTTGGCTGCCTCTCCAGATGACTGAGCAGTACAAGTCAAAAGCAGATGGGAGATGGGACTCTGGGAGTTAATGTCTGAATCAGCATTAACTTCTTCATGGTTAGCCTCCAGGATATCTGTGAGGTCATGAGCATGCCCCAATAAGCAGCTGCTGTCCATCTCTTCTGCCTCCTAACCCATGAAGCTCCCACTCTGCGGAGAGACTTACTCACTAGCCAGTTAATTCCACACCTACAGTGGTAGCACTTCAATTCCCACTTCATTCCTATGCTAGAGAGATTACCAGTTCTAGCAGCATACCCTATTTTAATAGAGGAAATATCTTCAAAACCTGTTGTATCTCAAAAATGAGAATGAACTTTGTAAAGAGGGCACTATGTACAAGTGTTAGATACTAACAGGTACAATGAGAACTGACTCAAACCACATGTCCATTTTGGCAATCTGTGCAGATGGCTTGCCTTCCACACTGACTGAATTGGGTCTGGTCTATCTGGTCAGGGCCGTGAAAACTGAAGCCAGCTGAATGCTCAATGAAAAATTTGGAAGGAGGTGGGAGGCCAGTTGGCAACTGCATGGAGATCTATGAAATAAGAAAAGTAGTAAGATACCGGACTTCCTTCAATATGACAGTAAATGGTAAGGGAAGGGTTCGCCTGAGGCATCTTCAGAGATGTGGAGATTGATTTGAAATGAGGTGAGCCTCATGGGGCTTTCGTCAGGCCCTCTGGGTACCAGGGATGTTAGAGGTCTTCTGGAGAAGGATTTATGTGAAAGCCCTGGAAAATGCACCTGTTTTTCATAGGTTTCATCTGAAAGCCATCAAAACGTGTGATTTTGGCAGTTTCATTCTGTTTTCAGGTTCATTCAGACCAGAGGTTCAGAAAGAAACAACATAAAAAAAAAAACCCAAAGGAAAGGTTCACTGAGCCCTCTGTGGCATGAAATGACTTGGTTTCCTGCACTTGTAACTACACCAAACTCTAAAATAATAACCCTATGTTTTGCCCATACCCTTTGGGAGATTTTAGCATTGCAATATACTTCCATTGCCCTAAACTAGCTCAGCATAAAAGGATGCTTTTCAGTACGGTCTCATGCAGGAAAGAGCAGAAGAAAGTTCTCAGTGCTGCTATACTACACGATAGTTCAAGCCAGGGAGCTTACTAAAGGCCATCACCCTATATGCTACCAAATAAATAAAACAAAATAAAAATCCCCTTTTCCACTTGAAGAGCAACAAGCAAATACGAAAAAATTTGCAAATGTGAGAGGTTCCTTAAGGCTAATTACTTAAGCAGCATTCTCTATTGGCATCATTTTGACATATGCATATTTAACAGGCTAATTAAATGGCTTGTACATGGAGCAGCCTCCTTTTAGCAAGTATTTGAAAATTCCAGGGGGAGCCATTGTCTGTGTCCATTCCACAGACTTGCACAACACTTCCAGACCTGCTGCCTTTTATTAGGTACAGTACCTCAGCATTGTCTCCTGCTAGACTGAGCTTTAATGTCTGGCATCTGGCAAGTTCTTTCTTTCTGCTACTACGAAAAATGTCTGACCTACCAGACAAACTGAAATGAAGCTGGGGTGTTAACTCTTTGATATTCTTTGGGACAACCCCATGAACAATTAATTATTTAATAACATCTTGGAAGATCGGTTCACTTATGGAATGGTTAGCAATGTCAGAAACCATTACACGTTAGCACGCAATAAAATATTATGATGATTTATCACGGGAGGAGCCTCTCAATTCTATTTAATGAGTTTCCATTATATCAGTTTATTAGAAGTGAGAAAGTCCTCATTAAAATCAGCTAATGATTTAAACTAGAAATATTATCCAGCATGTTTTCTGGTGCAATAGCCTCACCTGACTAAATGGGGGAGATACATATATAAGTCCACCTGCAAACAGCGCTCCCTCCTTAAATATGGGATAGGTAACAGAAAGCAGTGGCTTTGTTTAAGCCTGTAAACAGAGCCTTAGTTAACTAGAAAATTGCTTTTCAGGCTCTGCATGATGACTTCAGGGTAGTTTTGTTTTTGCATTAAGAAAATTGTTAGATAAGGTATACGAACGAAAGGACTCCGGCTTCCACTGAACTAAGGAAAATTCAATTTATAATAGGACACTAAATCAATTTTGTCTTCTAAAAACAAATGATGGCAGGGTTTTTTTGTCCAGGGAGGCCATGAGACAGTTTTACTGCCCACCTTTCAGGGCACCTCAGGCTTTCCTTAGGATGATTTATTTTGGCTTTACTTTGCATTTCTTAAATGGTTTGATGCATTGAGAGATGTTGGAAACCATACAGAAAAATAACCTTTCCCCATGTGCTGCAGTTCATCAAATACATGAAAAATTTGGTACAAAATATCCCTGCAGAGAGGATTATTGTCCAACACTCATTTCTTTCTTGAGTTACTTACATGGGAAGGGAAAATTTATTGAAGTGTTTGTGTGTTTATGTTGGACAGGGCAACATGAAAACTGAACTAATGCTGTTAAAGGAGTGCAATGTAACATTAGTCTGGTCACTACATCTCATTATAAATAAGATTGGGTGCTTTTTTGTACTCTCCAAATGCCCACTGACTTCATTATCCATTGACGTGGCACTAGGAATTTTGAGAGTGCAGCATGAAGCTCTACATTTTTATGGACCAAAGTCCTGATTTTGAGAGGTGCTGACTACCCACAGCTTCCATTAACACCTACAGATTTTTTTTGCCAGTTTTGAAGTCTATTGGAGTTGAGAGCAGTCAACATCAGAGAAAATTGGGCCCCTGGGGCCATTGTTCAGGACTTGGTTATGCACTTAGAGTGAGTAAAATGTGAGATATAACTTCTGGATTTGGCCTGATATTTTGAAAATGTCTTAAATTGACTGCTGCTGAATAACTAGCAGTGAAACAGGAAGCTGCCACCTTGAAAGTTTGGTTATATAGATGGTGACCCAGGAACTACAGTTCAGCCATTGAATGACAGACAAAGCAGGAGACTTCCAAGGTGGGTCATGGAAAGTTTATTTTAAAATGTGTTTAATTAATCAACCCTGGAGAATGAACCACACCTGAAACAATATTTTTTCTACCAAAAGTTCTGCATCTGCTCCCATTTAAATCTGTGGAAGTTTGTCCAGTGACTTCATTGGAGGTAGGATTAGTATTGACTTGCGCTGGCATTGAGGGCACACTGAGCATCTCTCAAGAGGGGCCTAGCAGCTTGCAGGATCAAGCTTTGATACAGCAAATCTGTATTTGAAATCTCACTTTTACTGAGTTGCCTCAGCTGCTGTATTCACAAGAGCTGGTGTGCCATGCAATTCCCTGAAGAGGGGTACTTTGTTCCTTGGTGGTGATGAGATCCAAATTCATGGCCATGACAAATGCGTCACAGACCATGAAATCTGGTCTTTTGTGTGCTTTTACCCTATACTATACAGATTTTACGGGGTAGAGCAGCATTTCTCAAACTGGGGGTCCTGACCCAAAAGGGAGTTGCAGGGGGGGGGTGTCGCAGTATTGTCACACTTCTGTGCTGCCTTCAGAGTTGGGTGGCCAAAGAAAGAGTGGCAGCTGTTGGCCAGGTGCCCAGCTCTGAAGGCAGAGACCCACCATAAGCAGCGTAGAAGTAAGAATGGCAATGCCAGACTATGCCACTCTTACTTCTGCGCTGCTGCCTTCAGAGCTGGGCAGCCAGAGAGTAGCAGCTGCTGACTGAGGGCTCAGGTCTGCAGACAGCAGTGCAGAAGTAATCATGGCATGATATGGTATTGTTACCCTTACTTCTGTGCTGCTGCTGGCCGCAGCCCTGCCTTCAGAGCTGGACTCCTAGCCAGCAGCCACTGCTCTGTAGCTGCCCAGTTCTGAAGGCACAGCCACTGCCAGCAGCATTGCAGAAGTAAGGGTAGCAGTACTGCAGTCCCTCGTACAGTAATCTTGTGACCACCCTGAACTCCTTTTTGGGTCAGGATCCCTATAATTTCAACACTATGAAATTTCAGATTTAAATAGCTGAAATCATGAAATTAATGATTTTAAAATTCGATGACCATGAAATTGACCAGAATGGACAGTAAATTTGGTAGAGCTATATAAATAATATAATATACTTGTTCAGTAGATGTCCATTGGCTGGAGTTGGGCCACTAGATGGGTTCTGGATTACTACAAAGTTCTTTCCCATGTATCTGTCTGGTAGGTCTTGCCCACATGGTCAGGGTCTAGCTGATTCCCATATTTGGGTTGGAATTTCCCCCCAGGTCAGATTGGCAAAGACCCTGGGGGGGTTTTCATCCTTCTGTGCAGTGTGGGACCCAGGTCATTTGTTGATCTGAACTAGAGTAAATGGTGAATTCTCTGGCACTTGAAGACTTTAATTCAAGTTTTGAGGACTTCACTAACTCAGCCAGAGGCTATGGGCCTGTTACAGGAGTTGGTGGGTGCAGTTCTGAGGCCTGCAATGTGCAGGGCTAGATGCTCATGATAGTCCCTTCTGGCCATAAAGTCGGAGTCTGAGTATGCTGCTGGGGCTGTACTCTGCTGTGTGCCAGTGAACCCACTTGAAGTAGCGTTTTACTCCTGGATTCTACAAGGCCATGTTAGAACTTTATCTAAACCAGTTTTACATGAGCCAAGCAAAGGGAGACTCTTCTATAGTCAGAATTTGTGCGCTAGGGAAAAAACAGATTTACTTTTGTGTAAATTCATCCCATTTCACCACCTTTTATTCCACATGAACCGCTGTGGGTGTTTATAGCCTTCGTAGACTTCAAATACTTGTAGATGGTTATCATATCCTCTTCCCTTAGTCATCAATTGGCCAAGCTACTCATATTGAATTCTTTCAGCCTGTCCTCATTTAGTCATTCCCTCTAGCCTCTTAATTATTTGTTGTTGTGTTCTTTGAATTCTCTCCAATTTGTCAACATCTTTGTGGGCCTCAGAAATGAGTGCAATATTCCAGGTGCAGTCTCAGCAGCATTCTGTAACCTGGATCTATCATGGCCCTGCTCTGTCATGCAATCCCTCTGTGTATACAGCCTCAAAACACACCAGCTTATTTTGTTTCCATGTTGAAACTCCAGGTCATATCTAACTTGTTGTCCACTATCAGTGCTCTGCTTTCCAGGTTTCTCCCTTATATTGAATAGCTGTGTTTTGGATTATTTTCCCCAGATGTATAAACTTCCGTTTTTCCAAGCTCAGTCTAATTCTGTTATTTCCTGCTCATATTTCTAACCTCTCAGTCCCTCTGCATTATTTCTGTATCATCCTCTGTTTGTTTCAAATTGTTTGGGCCAGAATCTGGAGAAAATGGAGATGAGCCAGCATGTGAATCCAGGAACTCTGCCAGCCATTTTGCATCCAGTTCACCAGATTTCATCCCTTCACGGGCTACAACAACAAGAAGCAAGTTAACAAACCTTGCTTTCTTTTCCTAGCATAGCTGCCTGATTACCAAAAGATGTATTGAAGTGGTTTGCAGGCACGCATTTGTGATCACAGATGCTTTCAGAACTACATCTCCCAGAATAACCTGCAGTGGGTCCTATGTGTCATAAGGGAAAAGGAGCAGACAAAATTTTCAAACACAGTTTAAAGTTAAACACCAAAATGAACATGTCCTGATTTTCAGAGTTGCTGAGCACTTGTAGGTCCCATCAATAATTTTGGCTATAACGTCTACTTAAGATAGGGTGACCAGACATCCTGATAAAATTGGGACCATCTTGATATTTGAGTGGTTGTCCAGCGTCCTGACTGATCTTTGGTTGGGACGCAGTTTGTCCCTATATTTCGCTCCACTGGCAGCACTCTTTTTGTTTTTGTTTTTTTTTGCTCCACCAGCGGACCATCCACCCCCGCCCAGGTCTCTCAATATTTTCTTCATCTCATCTGGTCACCCTAATTTAAGAAGAGGGGCTCCTCGCAGGTCATTCTGGGAGATGCAGTTCTGATTGCTATGGGTGTTAGGTGCCTAAATATCTTTGAGGCTTGGGGCCTGAGAGTATGTGCCATTACTGTGCTTCAGGGCTATCGCATGAACGGTGTTACATTTTTCTCTTCAGCAACGTTCTCTACCAGCTCAAGCCCACCCAAAATACCTTCCAGTACAGCTACCGGATGTCCCAAACCTGACCATTTAGTCAGCTCTGGCTTTGCTTTTATTTTATTTCTTTTAACAAAGGCTACTCTCAGTTCTTGGATGTTATCAGCTGCTTCACAGCCTTTCATCGGTGCATCACTCACTTCCTGAGGGCCTGTTTTCCACTTGATGACTGAGGAGTTGCCTCTGCTGCCAGGAACTGAGCATTTTTAATTTCACTGCCTTGAGGTTTGAGGAAAATGGATCTCTTACAGGAAATGGTTTCTGTTTCACGATTTCATTAGGCTGTAAAGGATTCTGCAGACTAATATGCACTGAAATCAGACTTAATCCTCAGAACGGTCTCTAATATCCCGATGTATGACACCTGGAAAATAAGTTTCAGTCTGTGGGAGGCGGTTTGGGATCACACTGAACAAGAGCTGCGGAGTGGAGGGAGACGATAGCCCCTGCTTTGTTGGCAGGGATCCTCTTTACAGACTCTGATGGAATGGGGTTGATCAAAACAAGAGCACGTACACTAGTCTAAGGGCTCAGAATCAAGTACACTACAAGCGCATTTTCAGCTCCACGGGCAGCTTCTGCCAAGAGAAATCCTACAGTCCTAAGCCAGGACCATGGAAAACGTGAAGAGCTCGATCTTCTGTGCAGCTGTAGCAGCTGCAAAGTCTCATCCAGCATAATTGTTTCTGACTGTAAAAGGAGCTTGCCAGCCCCATGTGGCTCCAGCGGACTGACTGGCACTGCCAGGGCTAGATACACTAATGGATTGAACTGCCACTTCTGGCACCTAAATCCAAAATTCACACCCTCAAAACCTCCACTTAGCTGCTGCCTCATTTTGTAGGTGCCTAAATTTTTGCTGGTAAAGTTCCTTAGGCAGCTAAAAATTGGCCAGCAGAGATGTGGCCAAATGCCTCGGTTTAGTTGCCCAAACCCCTAGCTCAGGCCTATGTCCCAGCAGGATCTTCAAACCTCATGTTCTCCTGCTTATCTCACCTGTCAGCCCTGGTCTGGTGAGCATTCCTCCAGTTGCCTAATGGATCAGGCACCATACAATACAACACAACATTGCTGCTGGTGCTGCAGCCACCCTCCTCCTTTAGCTCAATGATGAGAACATTCACCTGCCCTGTGGGAAACCGAGATTCAATTCCCCCCGCAACCTGCTCTGGTGAAGGAAGCTGAAGTTGTCCCTCCTCCTTCCCAGAAGAGTGCCATAACTGCTGGGCGGTGAGGGATTGTGGGACAGGACTTCCTCACTCTCTCCTGTTGATATGGTTCTACTTTATATAAATACTTAAATATTCATTGAGCCAGAGCGTAGGAGCGTGACTCTATACCTGGTTTAGGGTGTTCACTTGAGATACAGGACAGCCAAGTACAAGTCCCCCTGGTGCAATGCGTATTTAATACATTATCCACAGTGGAGTTGCTGCAAAAGGACAGACTGTGCAAGGCCTGCCGCAGACTATCCTTAGCCCGGTTCTTAGGGCACTCTCCTGCGAGGGGGAATCTAAGGGTATGTCTACACTGCAAAAAACACACCCATGGCAATGAGTCTCAGACGTGGCTGCAGGGCTCCCACTATGGTGCTAAAAATAGCAATGTAGATGTTCCAACTTGGGTGGGAGCTCAGGCTCTGAAGCCTTGGGGGGAAGGTCCTCAGAGACCAAGTGCCAGCCTGAGTCAGAACATCTACAAGCTATCCAGTGTAAGCCTGAGTCTGCAGAGCTGGGCTCTTAGACTTGCTGTGAGGTTGGTTGGTTTTTTTTGTTTTGTTTTTTGCAGGGTATAGCTACACTTCCTCTAGAAGGATCTAGCCCTGACCTTGTGGCACAAACGGGAGTGTCCCTGTCTGGTCCTGTGGATTCCAGCGGTCAATTGCCATGCGTTGAATCCTCCTTTGCAAAAGCTGCTCTCGATATTCAGAATTCTTGGTTGTCTTGGGCAGAGCTCAGCTGTCTCTCCTTTTGGAACCAAGAGCTCCTGTGGCATCAGTGATCTTTGGGAACATCAGAACATTGAACACTAAAAGGCGAGATTAGTGGATTGGGAACAGGCTTCTAAGGCACCCAACAGCTGGCCATTTCCTTCCGAAGGAGCTAAGAATGCAAGGCCTTACTCTTTGCCTTGGGTTTCCTATAATAACATATACATTAATAAAACCTCTGCCTGTTCATGGGAAGGGAAAGAGAACAGACTCTGTGTATGTGCAGGCCACCCGCTAGGATTTATGGAAGGTGCTCAGGTACTATAATCACCTCTGTATCATTAGAATACTAAATGGACTCAACCTCATTCAGTCATATCAATCCCTCCACAATTTGCCCCTCCCCCATCTCTGAGAACCATCCCTTTCTCCTCCCTACTGTTGGTCATTTCTTGCCCTGTGCCCTTCAGCTGTGCTGACTCTGTCTCCTTGCTCTGTAGCTGGGACGAGAGCTGTTGGAAGGAAGCAGCCATACTCTGATGCCATCCTGGTACAGGTGAGTGTTTTGGCAGCTGGGAGCTAAACCAGCTCAGCCCTTCTTTGGGGAATAGTCCCAGTCCACCCCATCCCTGGAAATCCTGCCCTAACTCCAACATAAATACCACCTATTCCTCTCCTAAAACACTCCAAAATTTACCCTTTTCCCAAATATTAACAATTGACACAGGGGCTAAAAATATTACGCTCCTCTACCCAGAACAAAAAGCACAAGCAACAACTCCAAATGTTGTGGAGCCCAAACAATCCTTTCTACAGCTCTGGAAACACACTACTATAGTAATGTATTGTGAGACGTACAGAATTTATAGATATAATACAATAACAAGACGGATGCTTAAAAAAAAATCCCCCATTGCACAGTATCCCGCCAAAAGTATAAGGGGCTCAGCTAAGAAATACTGAAGCTGTTCAGCACAACTTTGTCTTTAAAGAAATTCACTTTTTTGCAAAATACGATGGCTGTGAGGTGACAAAGTACCTCACAAATGGAATAAAAAGAAAGAACTAGTTTATCCAGCACAAGAGCTGTTGTAAAGCCAAGAGCTAAAAACTAGCAGCAGGTGTTACTCCCTCCCCCAGACTGGGCTAAATGTGGGTAAATTTTACTGACAGTTTTGAAGGCAAAACAACACAAGGGTGACTCATGGAGAAGTAGGGGGTGGAGCTGGGCACTTGAGGGAAGAGTGAGAACTGGTGGCTCTCACTCCAGCAGGGTTTGGCAAGGTGATTCTTACTGTAATTAGTGTTAGCAGTGGACTAAAGCAGCTCTCTCTCTCTCTCACTCTCTCTCTGTGCAGCACAGCAGGATGAAAAATGTAGCAAGCTAGCAAATCCCAAATTGAACAGCTGTGGGCCAGATATCCATAGCTGATATGTGCCAGATGTATGCCACTGCTGAACTGGTCACAGAACTGCCAGTTGCTTTGCTTGGGCTTGAGAGGAAGATCGGCTGGGGGAGGGAGTTTGCAGCATAATGTTACATGTGCGCACACTGCCAAGTCACACAACTCGCTTTTTTTCCTTCACTGTTAAAATTCCCTTGTGCCTTTCATTTCGGATGCCCTAAGTGAGCTTTGCCAATATGCATAACAGGGAAATTTTTCCAAGCCCCGCCCCCACCCCCGAGAGCATCCATCAGGCAGCCCTTCCCCTGAGCTCACCCAGGCCTAATTACAGCTAATTAGCTAATAACTGTAAACAGAGTAAAAGCCACATAACTGTACTGTGCTGCTAAAACACCAACTGCAAACTCACAAGCTGGCCTGCTCTTTCCCATTACTGAGATGCCTTTAAAGTGAGAGGGCCTGAACCATGCACTCAGCCTTCTTCCGGCCCCAGTGAGCAAGCACAAGTGCTGAAATATTCAGAACAGAAATGGTGAGCAAGGGTTAAATGGCCCTGGGACATTTTTCAGCCAAGTTTGAGAGGCAAATGTCCGATAGGCCAAAGCATCTCCCACAAGCCAGAGCGCACACAGCATCACACCAGCCTGCATAAAGACAGACATTAGCGTCCATGTTACGTGAGGAACAATGCACATTCTATTGCTGGCAGGATGCCATAGTCTTCCCTTCTCCCTGCCTCCCCTTCCCCCACCCCCAACCTACTGGATTAGTTGAATCAATAGTTCCATTATAGAAGAAATGCTTCCCTGGGTATTTCTGCAAATATATGGTACAAATTGAAGGAGTGGTCTGTGATTGCCTTATATGTAAACCAGCCACATATTATATAATACACTGGCCTGTGTGTGTTCAAATGTGCCCTCTACTGGATGGATTATCAAGATGCTCCAGTATTTAGCCATTTGTAAACATCTTGCTTTCCGGTGGCTGACTTGAAGCCAGATAATAAGTGACAATATTACAACTAGTTACCAGAGAGTCCTTTGGCTGTGGTTTTTGGAGCCAAAGACTATGACTAGAGCAGGATGAAGAGTGGGGGAAGATACTTGTAAATATTTTGGCAACTGAGACAACAGAATTTGTCTGTGGGGAAATGACTTTGGAGCCTGTGGCTATATTTCATTTAGTGACAAAATGCACTTTGGGAGGAAGAGTAGAACTGCCATCTTAGACTTTAATTTGAGGGATGTATGAAGGAAGCTGCTGCACTTATCACGCAGATGTGCCCATTTCAGAGAAGTTGCAGGGGACAACCTCTTTGGAACTTCCATAAAAGGCAGATGAACTGATGTGCCCAGTGTCTCATCACTGGGAGTTGATCTGTTGCCTCAACACTGATAGGAATAGAAGGTCCCTATAGGGCTTGAAACCTGGAATGTCTGAATCTAAAGGCAGGAGCCGCTACTGCTTGCCCTAAACAACCAGCTCGATTAACTTAAAGGCAGTAAGGCAGAAAAAAATCTCCTACATGGTCCAGCCACTAGAGAAAAACAAAGCCCCTTGTTGCATTAGTGTGAGCTACAAGCATAGACTCATAGACTCTCTGTAGCCACTGAATATAGGCAGAAATAAACCTGGTTTTAAAATCCTATTTGAAGCCTAGGTCATCTCCCTGTATGGCACAGTGTCAGCAATAGGGATAAACTCATGTCCTAGAATGGGATTTAACCACAATCCCTTCCAAGCCTGAGTTGTGAATGCTGTGGATGCAGCCTAACTGCCCCTGTGGAACTGTAAGAACGACAGACACCTCAAGAAAGCAGCAGCTAGCAGGCTCCAGTAGTGTTGCTAAAGTATTCCATTTCCCTCCAGTATCTGATTTTTTTTGTTTAGTAAATTATTGATGCTGCCACTCTGTGCTGAATCATACACCACTATGTAGCATGCCATCATGACGTAATTGGTAAGCTGAGCGTGTACATTTTTGGAATCCAAGTACGGTGCAATAATTACATTATAAATCTTAAACCTGAAACATTAAATTCTCAGTTTTGGCAAACAAACCTGAAATGGCTGCCCATGTTCAGCCTTCCCCCCGCCCAGCCTTTGGCAATGGCAACTGTGACATGCCAGCATTGCCTAGATAAAGCAAGAATCTTCTATGAGATCACATTTCCTTTTTCCTGAATTTCCATGCCACTCCCGTCTCTAGTAAAAGAGGGTGGCTGATTGCTACTGCAGAGACGGTGTTGTGCTGTCCTAGCTGCTCGACCCCTCTGCCGCACAGAAAACAAGCCGATGCTCTGTGATTGTGTCCTGTTAGCAGGGGGACGTCAGTGTGAAAGCTGGCTGCGTGCTTAGGGCTGCTGGGGTTTAACATTCCTTACCAGAGTAGTATCACTCCTTTAACCCAGATTGTATAAATTAGCAGTCTGGTGGTTTTACTGCATGTAATAGCCTTAACTAGCACCAGTTAATGGTCTATCTTGTCCTGGCCTAGTACAACTTGGAAGCTTAGCAGCCCACGCCAACTTGCTGTTTCTTTTATTTTGTAGTCTTTATAACTATTCAGCACTTTCCAGTTTACATTGCTAGCTGTACAGCACACGGTATTCACACTAAACTAGTAGCCAGCACTTTTCTTTTCCCCTATGGAAAACCTGAAAATAGTTTTCTGATCAACTTTATCCATCTACATGTTAGCGCTGCTTTCGACAAGACAAAAAACAAAAAACAAAAAAAAAAACAAACACCCACACACTGTTTCTCAGGGCTGCACCCTGAGTTGTTCCATGCACTGAGATCCAAACTAGCGCTCTTAATTAGCCTGAAGTGCCATCTGCTGGTTGTATGTGTCAATGTCACATTTCTCTGCCTCCTGCTGCTATTTGCAAACACCCCATGATTTTGATTTCAGCCATGAGGCTGCAACATTCAAGGTTTCAGACCTCAACTGGGAATACCCCAAATGTAATATTTTTCTGGCAAGCCTCAAAATGGTGGGATAAGGACTCAAAACATTTGAGTGAAGAGGCTGTTTAGATAACTATACAGTTTTGGGCTGTAGCTTTCAAGAGAATTTATGGGATATAGAATTAAACTGGAAGAAAATAAATTACTTTACTAGAACTTAAATAGCTGCACAACCCAAAGGATTCAGAGATGCTGAAACTTCTGTATATTCACTCAGTCAGTGCAACCATAAGGTGGAAAAAGTGATAGCTGCGCTTGTCTTTAAGGAAGAGATGAAGTAAGGAAGATTTTTTTTGTTTTTGTTTTAAATCTCCTGGGGTTTTGAAGTTGTTTGGTGAAAAGCACCTTGAAAGGTTTCTCCATTTTCAGCTTTTGCCTAGTCAACTCTGGTGAGCAACAGGTCACATATGGACAGTCAATGGCCAAAGTAAACCAAAAAGACCATCTGTTGCCTTCAATCTTTGGCTGGGTGGTGGGGGGACAGGAGGGGGAAGAGAGAGAGAGGATATCCTGACAATAACAACAAGTGCAGTAGCGGTGAGACACTCCATTGGCTGTTAGCATCAGGAAATCCGGACTCCCAACACCACTGCATTAAAACAAGCTCCACTGCACCTAAATAACAGCCATGAACAGAAGAGCAACTTCACAGGATGTAATAAAAGAATCTGGGGGAGGGGTGTGTGAGGCGCGTGAGAGTTTAAAAAAAGCAGTCACTAAATCCCAGCTTACAGGAGTTATACTGAAAGCCAGGCAATGACATTCTCAGGCTGTGTTTCAGAGCTCAAGTTTTTTAGTCTTTGGCTGCAGTTTAATGCCAGTGTCGTTAATTGCATACATGTACTCATACATACACTTGTATGACAAAAGGCCAGTGACACACAGACACATAGGCCAATACTGTGAAACCTCTCTAGTTACATAAAAGTGGCCAGATTTTCAAAGGTGCTGAGTACGAGCGGCTCCCAGCAACTTCAGTGGAATTTGTGGGTGCTCAGTATTTAACACCAGGCCTCTTTTATTTCAGGTGTCTAACTCTGGATTTAGTGGCCTAAGTTTAGCCACTCAGATTTGAAAATTTTGGCCATAACCATCTTATGACACTGTCTGAAGTCTCCATGCTTCAATCCGCTGTAGGCTTCAGCCAATGAAGGGTGACATGACCCTTTGCAATGTCATTCTTGTAGAAGTTTTTAGCCACTCTGACATGATCAGACACTCCTGAGCAGGTCTGACTTTCCATCCAGTACAGATGGTGATATTGTGGGAGAACTGAGACACAATCACGCTCTTATACATTATGTCTTGCCACTGTTCTCATAGTGGCTGGAAAGGGCATTGCCCTCGAACCAGCTATATTGTACAGTACTGTAGCTATTCGTCTGTCCTCAGAAGATCTCATGATCATGCATCATATGATGAGACAATAAGCTATTACTGCATGAAACAGAATGCTCTCATATATTTCACTCCGGGCCCAATACAGACTGTTTGACAAGAAGGTGTGAGGGCTATCTTGATGGGCTGTCTGTAATGGGCTATCTTGATTTATCACTACAAAAGGTTTTTTCTCTTAATTAATTAGCCTCTTAGAGTTGGTAGAGCACCTCCCACCTTTTCATGTTCCCTGTATGTGTATATATCTCCTCACTATATGCTCCATTCTATGCATCCGATGAAGTGGGCTGTAGCCCACGAAAGCTTATGCTCCTTTCTACAAAGGAAAAACGACACTAAACTATCAAATAAATGTGTTAGTCTCTAAAGTACCACAAGTACTCCTGTTCTTTTTGTGGATCCAGACTAACACGGCTGCTGCTCTGAAACCTATCACTGAAATACAGCATTCCTGCACAAACTTTCCCCTACAGGAGACTTCTTTTGATCGGTCGTATTTTAACTCTAAGAGATTCTCCAGTGCTGACGGCAAGGGGCTCCCTGATGTGTAACAGTAAAGTTCAACTGGCCTGAGCAGCTCACTACACCTCTCGTGCTGTTCTCTTGCTATTTGTTTAAATGGTGTATTGTAATAGATCATTTGAAAACTACCACCACACTGGTCATTAATATCACTGGAAAACCTATGTAACAACGCTGTATGTGGCATTGTAGCTAGTCTCCAATATTGTGTTTTGGAGTCTGTAAATAAACAAAGGAGCCAAGATAGGTTTTCTTCCAGACAAAGGAGAAAGGCAAACATCTCTTTGGCTAATCGTAAATCAAGCCAGGTGGGACCAGAGACAAGAAAAAATGGCTATTAATGTGCATTGGCGATTGCAGGAATTTCATTTGCACTGTAAAATCGCAGGAGACTGCAAAATTAAACATGGCATTGGCTCCATGGGTGACAAAAGAATCTAAGCCCCCAAGCAGGCTTCCTGACTTTGGGGACTTCAGCAATTGCTGGAAGACTTTGGGGCTCTATGAGTGAATAACGAAGCTGGTACGTTGTATCTATGAACAATGAGGCCCTCCTGCTAAACATATTGGAGACTGCTGACAACTTGGGGTGAGTAAGAAACTAGATTAGGCAAAGCTGTATCTTGCTAGAATTAAGTTTTACACACTATAAGCATGTTATTTTTCTTTGTGACCCTTCAGAGGTGTGTAACCCCTTTGAGGTTCAGAAAGCATGGTCCCTTTAAATCTTTTTCCTAAGGGGGAGGGTGAGCAGTGAGAGAAAGGAGGGAAACTCCAGGGGGTGACTCTGGAGCTCCAAGGGAGAGAGAGCAGCAGCCCACAGGCTCTCACAAAAGAAGCGGCAGAACCTGCTTGAAGCCTGGGAAGGACAGGGCTGCCGATCTAGGACAACCCAGGACAGGAGCCAGGAGGAGCACTGTGCCAGGGAGCAATCGCCCGAGAAGGACAGGCCAGAGCTGGACCCAGTATCATGGCTGCCCAGAGCTGCATGGGGCTGTGAGTACTGGGGCTTGTGACTCTGCACTGGGAATAAGGAGGGAGGTTGCTAGATAGTTAAGTGGGGAGGTGGTCATTCTGTGTGGCTTTGCAGAAAACGGCAGAAGAGGGCACCGGAGGCGGTTGTTGGGGGAAAGTTCACTGGTGCCAAAGACAACCAGGAGCACCCAAGACTCAGCCCTGTACTGGAACTTTGCTCAGGACTCCTGAACTCTGTGTGCAGACACATCGCTCGGTATTTGCCCTTTCAAACTGAGCTACCACTGGGCCCGAGGGGCCTTGGTTTGGAGGCAACCCTGTTCTACTGCTCCCCCTATATTTCCCCTTGTTGTACTTCTCCTCTCATCCTTCTGTAAATAAATAGCTTCCTTTTCTTATATCCATTGTACTTTTCCTGTGTGTGGGTGGGTGTTCACTCTGGGGGGGTTGGAATAGGCACCCCGGGGTGCAACGGATTTTTCCTGCTGCATTCCTGCATGTGCCTTCTCTTGGCCAGAGCTGCCTGCAGAGCAGACTCCATCTTGGCCAAGAGGGTGCTAAACTTACACATGCAAATTAGCCATACAGGAAGGGTGGTGACTGGTTGATTACCTCAAATATTACCAAGTTCTAGGATTCTTGGTATGGCATAGATATATACCTTACTGTAGCTGTACACTGCACAGGGGTCATTCGTAAAGTCAAAACAGCTGAGAACAATTGGACAGTGATATTCTGAACAAAAAGAGTTCTTGTCCATCATTTCATACTGACTCAGATATTCTAGGCTTCAGCGTGACACAGACTAATCATATGGAATTTTATTATATAGATATATTGAAGAGGAGGAAGGGTGTGATCCTTGGAGATCTTTTTACCTAAGTTTGATTTCGTCTTGCCTTTTCCATAGCATTTGGGTGTCTGTTCCACAGTGCTCATTTACAAGCAATTCCTCAAAGGCTCCAGCTCAGTTTTCTAGTTGTTAGAACAAGGACTGTAAATCAGGACTCAGTTCTTTTGTAGACTCCACCAGTCACTTGTATAACTTTGGCATGTCACTGTGTGCCTCAGTTTACCTATCAGTTAAAAATATGTGAATAACAAATATCAATGTAGTTTGCAGGGGGAGTTGTGAGGCATAATTAGCTCATATTTGTAAAAAGTAGAGCTGATTAGAAAAATTTTGACAGAACCATATTCCAAATATGGTTCCGCTGAAATCAAAATTGGGTCATTTTCTTGGCTCAATCTGCTTCTAAATGGGTCATTTTCCTGGAATTACATTTTGGAAGAAAAATGGACAAAAGTTCCAACACTGTTGCAATATCCTGTCTCGCTATACTTGGAATAAAACCGTTTTATTTTTTGAAAGTTTTTTTCAATTCTATTTTTTGTTATATATTAATATACTTTCCTTTGGAGAATTTTGAAATTTTGATTTTCATTCTGATTCAAAATGAGGTCAAAATTTTAAATCTTTTAATCCTTCCAGAAATGGAACTTCATCCTCTCCAGAGCGCTAATAAAATGGTTTGAGACACTGTATCTATTGGGTTTCTGGGAAGTGGGTGGGCGGAATCCCACCCACTGCTAAAGGATCCCTCCCCCTCAGCCTAAGGGGAGGATCCACAGGACCTCAGAACCCAACTGATTCCGGGGGACAACTAATAAAAGAACAGGGACAGGAGTGCGGTCAAAGGGTCATAAGAAGGGAGCCTGATGGGGACAACGAGCAGAGAACCCCGGACAGCGCCCACTGCTCCTCGAAGGCATCAAGGGAGCCAGTGTACGCCGCCCAGAGGAACTCTGCCCGGATATGTGAATGGACCAAGGACCGGAAACAAGCCCCACAGTCACAGGAGTCTCCATTGGCCAACCTCCTCTCCCTGGTTGCGTAGATGGCCATTTTGGCCAGGGCAAGGAGGAGGTTGACCAGGAGATCCCGGGACTTTGTGGGGCCATGGACAGGGAGTGCATAGAGGAGGTGGTGAGGGGAAAAGTGCAGCCAGAAACACAACAGAAGATTAGTGAGGAGCCGCTATAGGGGCTGCAACCTGGCGCACTGTAAGTAGACGTGCGCCAGGGTCTCCCTCACTCCGCAGAAGGAGTGGGTGTCTGGGACAAGGGTAAACCACGCCAAATACCCTCGTGCTCATGGCCCCATGAAGAAGCCGCCAACTGATATCCCCAGTGGGCCTTGGAAGCAGGGTAGAGCAGAGAATGGCCTAGAGGGGCTCCTCACCCTCCAGAGGTAGCAGGAGGTCTCGCCACTTTGTGTCGTGGTGGGACACGAGGGTGATCTACCCCCTCGGTGGCAGCCACGGACCTGGTCGCAGAGAACAGCTTCCAGGTCCGGAGGAGGTCCTGACAGAAGACCGGCAGCCCGGAGAGGTCTCGCAGAAGGCCCCTCAGCCCAAGATAAAGGAGCTGCCGGTCGTATCGGAGCCCTCGGAAGCGGCGCAGGAAGGCAGGCGCCAGGACTCTCCACACTGGACTACCTGCACCATAAAGAAGCCTCTGCAGTGCCTGGAGACAGAAGACGTGGACCTGAGCGTGCAGGAACTTCAGGCCCTGCCCTCTCTCCTCCAGGGGCAGGTGGAGGACCCCTGCAGGGATCCAGTGCAGTCCTGGCCAAAAGAACTCCAGCACCACCTTCCGGAGGTCGGCCTGGGGCCGGGGCTAGGGTGTGGGGACGGGGCCAGAGCATGGACAGGACCAGTTGATTGAGCACCAGTGCCCTCCCTCGAAGGGCAAGGCACTGGAGGAGTCCTGTCCACTTCCGGAGCCGCTCCGCCACCCTGCCCTGCAAACCTTGCCAGTTCTCCGGTGGAGATGGATGCGTGGAGAAAAGGTAAATGCTGAGATAGGGCAGTGGACCCATGCTCCACCGGATGGCCTGAAGGACGGGTGGGAGGGGCCCCACCTGCCACCTGTCCCCAAACACCAGGCCAGAGCTCTTGACCCAGTTGACCCGGGCGGAGGAGACCGCCGAGTACAAAGCCTGGCAAGCCGCTACCTGCGCCAACTCGCCCGGGTCCTGGACCACGAGGAGCACATCGTCGGTGTATGCCAACAGGACCAGCCGCAGCTCCGGCTCCCGGAGCACCAACCCCATCAACGTCCTGCGGAGGAGACAGAGGAAGGGCTCAATGGCCAAAGCGTACAGCTGGCCCGAGAGGGGGCACCCCGGCGCACTCCCCGCCCGAAGCTGACCGACTCGGTCAGGGTCCAGTTGAGCCTGACCAGACACTCTGCAGAAGCGTACAGCACCTGGAGAAAAACCACAAACTGGGACCTGAAGCCTAACACTTGCAGAGTACCCGGGAGATACCCGTGGTCCACCCTGTCGAACGCCTTCTCCTGATCCAGGGACAGGAGGGCGAACGACAGACCATCCCTGCACCCAAGCTCCAGGAGATCCCAGACCAGATAGAGGTTATGAAAGATGCTACGGCCTGGGACAGTGTAGGTCTGGTCTGGGTGGAACACATCCCTCCAGCATGGCCCCCAGCCGCAGCGAGATGGCCTTGGCGACGATTTTGCAGTCCATGCTGAGGAGCGAGATGGGACGCTAATTCTGTAAAAAGCGGGGGTCCCCCTTCTTCGTAAATAAGGCTAGCACGGCTCGCCTGCACGAGAGAGGGAGGACCCCGCTCTGCAAGGACTCAGCCCAGATGCTGGCCAGGTCCAGTCCGAGGACGCCCCAGAACACGCAGTAGAACTCCACAGTCAGCCCGTCCATGCCCGGAGACTTGTTGGTGAGAATGCAACGGAGGGTGTCCGAGAATTCGGCCAGAGAGAGAGGCAGCTCTAGCCGGTCCTGGTTGCCCGTGCTGAGTGTCTGGAGCCCGTCCCAGAGCACTCTGCGAGTGGCAGGATCAGTCGGATCTGGGGAGAAAAGGTGCGCGTAGAAGGTCTGGGCCCTCTCGCACATCTCCACCGATCCGTGAGGAGGGTTCCATCCTCCGCCAGAAGGCAGGTGACGTGCTTCTTGGCCCCCCTCCATTTCTCTAGGGCATAGAAGAAGCGGGAGCCATGATCCATCTCCCGAAGGAGGCGGATGCGGGAGCGAACAAAGGCGCCCCGAGCCCGATGGTCCTCGAGGACCTGGAGCTCCTCCCACCTCTCCCAGCATGCTCCGCAAAGGGATGGATCCTCGGGGCTGGTGGCCAGACACCTCTCCAGCTCTAAGACCTCCCGTTCCAACTGCCCTATCGCTGCATCCCTCTGTCGGCAGGCGCCCCGGGTGTAGTCACAGCAGAAGAGCCAGGCGCGCACCTTCCCCACATCCCACCACGCTGCGCCGAGGGAAAGGCACGCCGCTTCCCTCACCAGGCCAGCCAGAACTCCCGGAAGGATGCCATGAAGCCCGCATCCTCCAGCAAGCTGTTGTTGAAGTGCCAATAGGCCAGCTCGTGCCTCTCCGCACAGAGAGAGGCCGTCGCAGTAACGAGGTGGTGAACTGAAAAAGGGGCCGGCCAGCCGGACGCTGGAGGACTGGGCCTGTGAAAGGTGGAAGCGTGACATGTAGATGCGGTCCAACCGGGAGTGGCATGACGGATGGGCTCCCACCTGGACGTAGGTAAACATGGAGACATCGTCCGGGTGGTGGTCGCACCAGACGTCCACCAGGGAGCGATGGTTGACGATCTCCTGGAGGACGTCCACGGCGGCCGGGCTCTGCTCGGTCCCCGAGCAGTCCCTCTTCTCTAGCACGATGTTGAAGTCTCCACCCAGGACCAGGCACTCACGAGGATCCAAGGAGCCGAGGAAGGCGGATGCCTGCTGATAGAACGGCAGCCGCTCCGGGGCCGATGTCGGGGCATAGACGTTCACAAGGTTGATCACGAGCCCCTCCATGCGGACCTGGAGGTGCAGCAGGCAGCCCGGCAAGACCTCGGCGACCCCCAGCACGTCCGACCGTAGGTTGGAGGACAACAGGTTAGCCACTCCAGCACTACGGTTTGTGAGGTGGCAGAAGTAGACCCTGTCCCCCTACTTCAACCGCCATCTGGCTTCGGTGGCCGGATCTGTGTGGGTCTCCTGCAGGAAAACCACAGAGTACCCCCCTCTCGAAGGAAGGAGAGCACCTGGCTCCTGCGGAAACCCACCCTACAGCTCAGAGTGTTCAACGTGGCAAAGGTGACAAGTGTCATGAAGAGGGCCGGGGGGGGGGATCCTTGCCGGCAGGGATGCCCACAGCCCCCGTTGGGCCGCGCAGCAAACCGTGACCCACCCCGAAGGTGAGCAAGGTGTCACGGAAGTTGCGGACCCAGTGGTAAGTCGCGGCACCCTGCTTCCCAGTCCTCTTGCCCTCCCCCATGAGGGCCCTCACGGCCCGGAGAATTTGGTGGAAAACCCCCCAGTGCTGGGGAGCAAGCCGTACCTTGTTGCGGGAGCCCCTGACGTCGTCCAGGAACTCCCGCAGCTCCTCTCACAGCACATGGGGGGGGTGGGGTCACTGGCATCAGGTGACCCAGCGGCAGGGCCTCTGGCACAGCCCCGTGGCCTATGGAGATGGGAAGGCAAGGGGAAGACCCTCAACGCGGTGCCCGAAGGGCAGGCGCCACAGGGTCCACCCCAGACCCCGGCTCGATGGGGGGCGGCGGAGGGAAGAGTGCAGCCCCTATGGGGTCAGGACTGTGAAATGTAAAGGCCATCCCCTGGGGGTCACCCACAGGGAAAGGGAAGGGGACAGCCCCAGGGGCGGCAATAATGTTGTGGGAGGTGGAGGGGACAGGGACGGGGTTGAGGATAAGGGCAAAGCTGAGGTCAGGGATAGGGACAGAGACGGGATCCTGGACCGCAGGAGCTGAACCGTCAGGAGGCGGCTCCTCACGGCCAGGTGCGGGGGTTGGAGGGGTGGGGAGGGGTTCCCCAGTGATGCCGGGCTCAGGCTCAATGGGAGGTGCGCTAGCACGGCATCAGGAGACATAACACCTTCGGTGGGGCCCCCGCCCGGGAAGGAACTCGGGTGCCCTGCACCACCGAGGGATACCCCTGTGAGCCCGTCCCCCGGCCGTGAGGCACCGGCCGTCGCCTCAACGGGCTCGGCGGCCATCAGCGGGGTGCCATCCACTGCCAGGCACCCTCGGAGGCAGGAGCGGATGCAGCAGTCAGGAGGAGGGAACACAGTGAAAGGGGAGCTGGGGTGAGGACGGCTAGGTTGAGGGCCGCTGGCAGAGGGTCATCCTCCTCCTGGGTAACCGGGGACAGACTCAGGGCCTCGATCTCCTCAAAGATGGAGGGGGGCTTGCCTCCCACCACCCCGGGGTCCTCCCCACTAGCGACTGAGGCAACAAGTGCCTCGAGTGTTGCAGGGGACGCAGGGGTCAAAGGAGCAGGGGGGACTGCATCCGAGGCCTCCACAGAAAAGGATTGCGGCGGAGGGACAGTGGTACCCTCTGATGCCGCCACGGCTTCCCTGGCTGGCACTGGCGGACGGACTGACCCCAAGGGCACAGCGGAAGGCTCAGCATCTGCGGCCCCCTTTCTAGTCTTACAGTGGGCTCCCACATCAGGCGGTAGGAGAGGAGCTCGAGCCTTCCGCTTGCCCCGCCTAGCCTGTACTTGGGTCCAGCCCTCCATGGCATCACTCACGGGCTGGTTGACAGGTCGGGTCGGAGGACCGGGATGGTGGTTCGTGGACTTGGAGGGGCATCGGTGGGACAGCCGGAGGAAGGGAAGATACCCCCTGGGGAGGGCCCTCTCCCACGCCCGGCGGTACCCCTGCTGCACCCTCCTCCACACGCCCTGCCAGAGTGCAGGCAGCAGAGGCAGGGCTCTCCCGCTCATCTGGGCATGCCGAGGGGGGTGCCCCTGCAGCCCGAGCAGGAGCAGTGATGGATTGAGGAGGAGGAGGGGTGGCCCTGGGCACCGGGCAGCCAGGGGCGCCGGCGATGACGGGGCCGGCACCCTGCTAGGGCTCGGGGGTCCCAGGCGCTCCTCCGAGCCGGGCCAAGGGGCAATCCCTCCGGACGTGCCCCGTCGCCCGGCAGAGGTAGCACCGGGCCTCCCCCATCGAATAATGCATCCGGTAATGGGCCCCCTGATAGGGGACCAGGAAGGGCCCCTCGAGCGCCTCTCCACCACGCTCTGCCGGCGGCAGTTGAAGCTGCACCTGCTGGCGGAACGAGAGTACGTGACGGAGGGTGGGGTCCTTGCAGCCCAAGGGGAGAGGGCTCACTACAGAAATGGGCTTCCCCAGGGTAGAGAGGGTCGGCCACAAGGTGGCATTGGGGAGGAAGGGGGGGACAGAAGTCAGGACGACACGGACCCCCAGATCCTCCAGCGGCTCCAGGGGGACGAACACACCCTCCACTGCCAGGCCCTTCTCCACCGCCTCTTGGGCGGCGGCCTCCGAGGCAAAGAAAAAAACAACCTTGCCATACATTTTGGAGGCTGCCACAATGGCCGTGGGCCCCACCACCCTCGCCAATGCCCACACGTAGGTCTCCACGTGGGGCGAGGCGGGCGCCAGGAGGCAACAGATGCTGTGCTTCCTGGTGAAGGTTGGGAAGGGGCCCCGGCCGCTATAGATGGTAGCGGAGGCGGGGGTCTGGGAGATGACATAGCGGCGGGCAGGGGGGCCGCCGCCACCTGGTCGTAGGCCCTGGGGGCCGGGGGAGGGGCACCTGCAGAGCTGGTGGAGGGAACAGCGGGGAGGAGCGCCGTGGCCTGTGGCGGGGCTGCGGCAGAGATGGCAGGCTCCGCCATGAAGGGCTTAGTATTCCTAGTGGGCCCCTTCCCCTTCTTCTTGTCCTGGCCCTTCCCGCCAGCTGGGGGGGCTCCCCCTGAAGCAGAGGGGGCGAGGGACGTGGCGGAAGCAGGGGTCACCCCTGTGCCCGCCGCTGCCGGCACCCAAGGGAGAGCGGTGGCAGGTGGTCCGGCAGCAGCGGCAGAGACTAGGGGGGTGGTCGAGGGAGCAGGAGGGGTAGGAGGGACAGGGGTCGTCCCAGGGGTCCCACCCGCTGTGTCCCCCTCCATGATGACTAGGGAGGGAGGGGAAACACCGGAGAAAGGGAGGGGAGGGGAAGCAGGTCAACCACTCCTCCCCGCTAGGCTGTGGGCAGGGGAGGAGGGTGCCAAAATGGGGAAGGGGGCCGAGAAGGAGACTATGAAGGACTTGGGGGAGGGTCAGTCACTGACACGGGAGCGAAAGCTGGCTCTTCTAGCTGCACTAGGGGAGGGGAGGGATACAATAGCAATTGGGGGGTGCAGTGTAAGAGGGGAAACTCAAACGGGGGGGGGAGCACAAGTGCACGAAAGGGGCACAGGCGCACGAGGGGAGGGGCCGATCAGGGCAAAGGGGCCATAGGGAAGGGGAGCAACCAGGCTGGGAGCGGGGCAGAGGGACCAAGAGGCTAGCTTCAGGGCCGGGGCAGGACAAACAAGGCTGCAAAGGGAGATGGGCGGGGCAGGCAAACAAACTAAAGCCGGGGAGGAGGAGGGGGAAAAATGCAACAAGGGGCAATGGGGCAGGCAACAAGGGGAAAGGTTAGGGGGCCTGTTGCGGAGGAGAAGGAGTCAGTTTGGGGTGTGTGTGCACCCATGAGCACTTGTGCACAGTCAACAGGCGGCTAGCTGCTGCTGGAGGCCCAAATGGTGGCAAAAGGGCATGGCTGACCAGGCAAGCAGCCGAGTCCCAGAGGTGGGAACCGAGGCAGATGGTAAGCGGTCTGTGGGGGTGGTGGAGGGGGCGGGCAGGGACACAGATGGACCGGGGGGCAGGCTCCACCCCACACCCCCTGTGTCCCCACAAACACAGTCTACGCTCCCACCACTAGAGCACAGTCAGAGAGTTACTCAGTCCTGAAAGGCCCCCTCCACGGCGGTCTTCAGAGTTCTGTATGCTCCCCCAGCAGCCAGTGGTCTTCTCAGTCCTCACTGTCCTCCAGGCTCCAGCAGCTCCCCAGGCAAACACAGCTCCAGCAGCAGCAGCAGCTCCTCCTCCTCCAGCAACCCTGATGGCTAGGCAGGAAGGACCCCTCACAGGTGGTAGCAGCGGTAGTGGTGGCGGTGGGGTCCTGGCTTCTCCCTCCAGAGGTGGAGGAGTGGGGGCCGTCCAGCAAGGCCCCCCTACCCCTCGCTCAGCAGCAGAGCACTCCAGCCAGCAGCAGCAGCCCAGGAAGGGAGAAGGAGCTCTAGCCAACAAGGCAGCCAGAGGAGGGAGAACGCTCCAGCCAGCAGGACAGCCCAAGCAGACAGAGCACTCCTGGTACTATTCGCCTGCCCACTGCTAAAGGATCCCCCCCCAGCATAAGGGGAGGACCTACAGGACCACAGAACCCACTGATTACGGGGGACAACTAATAAAAGAACAGGGACAGAAGTGCGGTCAAAGGGTCATAAGAAGGGAACCAGATGGGGACACTGAGCAGAGAACCCCGGACAGCACCCACTTCTCCTCGAAGGCATCAAAGGAGCCAGTGGACGCTGCCCAAAGGAACTCCGCCCGGATACGTGAACAGACTATGGATCGGAAACAAGCCCCACAGTCACTGGAGTCTCCATCGGCCAACCTCCTCTCCCTGGTCGTGTAGATGGCCATTTTAGCCAGGGCGAGGAGGAGGTTGACCAGGAGATCCCATGACTTTGTGGGGCCATGGATAGGGAGTGAGTAGAGAAGGAGGTGAGGGGAAAAGTGCAGCCAGAAACACAACAGAAGATTAGTGAGGAGCTGCTATAGGGGCTGCAACCTGGCGCACTGTAAGTAGACGTGCGCCAGGGTCTCCCTCACGCCGCAGAAGGGGCAGGTGTCTGGGAAGGGTAAACCGCGCCAAGTACACGCCCGTGCTCACAGCTCCATGAAGGAGCTGCCAACTAACATCCCCAGCGGGCCTCGGGACCAGGGTGGAGTAGAGGCTGGCCCAGCGGGGCTCCTCACCCTCCAGAGGTGGCAGGAGGTCCCGCCACTTTGTATCAGGGAGGGACACGAGGGTGAGGAAGTGAAGGGTGTGAAGTACGAGCGTGTAGAGTTGTTTCCTTGGTGCCATTCGAAAACGGACCAGCTGCAGATCGTGCAGCCAGCTTGTGGAGAAGGGGCAGGGGGGCCGGTTGGGTCTACGGGGAGGGGCCTGATGAAAAGTTCCAGAGGGCTTGGGGTGGGCGAGGCATGCCCTGCCACAGGACCCGGTCAAGGTAGGCCCGAGCAGCGGGCGGCAAAGCGGCCTCCACCCCCTGGAGGACATGCCAGGGAGTACAAGGCCTGGAGAGCCCCATGCATTGAGTGAGTGTCAGGGGATCCAGCCAGCCTCTCCAGTCGTAGTCCAGGAGGTCTCCGACCCTGGTAGCTTCTGCCAGGACCAACCTCTGGTGCACCGCGGGGGACTCTGCCACCTGCACCCGGAGCTGCGGATTGTGTAGCAGGGGCTCCGCGAGGAGATCTGCCCCCTCAGTGGCCGCCACGGACCTGGTCGCAGAGAACAGCTTCCAGGTCCGGAGGAGGTCCTGGTAGAAGACCGGCAGCCCGGAGAGGTCTTGCGGAAGACCGCTCTGTTCGAGATAAAGGAGCTGCTGGTCGTATCGGAGCCCTCGGAAGCGGCGCAGGAAGGCGGGCGCCAGTGCTCTCCACGCTGGACTACCCGCACCATAAAGAAGCCTCTGAAGTGCCTGGAGGCAGAAAATGTGGACTTGAGTGAGCAGGCACTTCAGGTCCTGCCCTCCCTCCTCCAGGGGCAGGTAGAGTACCCCTGCAGGGACCCAGTGCAGTCCTGGCCAAAAGAACTCCAGAACCACCTTCTGGAGGTCGGCCTGGGACCGGGGCTAGGGTGTGGGGATGGGGCCAGAGCATGGACAGGACCAGTTGATTGAGCACCAGTGCCCTCCCTCAAAGGGCAAGGCACTGGAGGAGTCCTGTCCACTTCCGGAGCCGCTCCGCCATCCTGCCCTGCAAACCTTGCCAGTTCTCCGGTGGAGACGGATGCGTGGCGGAAAGGTAAACGCCGAGATAGAGCAGCGGACCCGCGCTCCACCGGATGGCCTGAAGCGCGGGGGGGAGAGAGCTCACCTGCCACCTGTCCCCAACCACCAGGCCAGAGCTCTTGACCCAGTTAACCCGGGCAGAGGAGGCCGCCGAGTACACCGCCTGGCAGGCCTCCACCCACACCAAGTCACCCGGGTCCTGGACCACGAGGAGCACATCGTCAGCGTACGCCGACAGGACCAGCCACAGCTCCGGCTCCCGAAGCACCAACCCAGTCAACCTCCTGCGTAGGAGACAGAGGAAGGGCTCGATGGCCAAAGCGTACAGCTGGCCCGAGAGGGGGCACCCCGGCCGCCCTCCCCACCCGAAGCTGACACTCTGCGAAAGCGTACAGCACCTGGAGAAAACCCACAAACTAGGACCCGAAGCCGAATGCTTGCAGAGTGCCCAGGAGATACCCGTGGTCCACCCTGCCGAACGCCTTCTCCTGATCCAGGGACAGGAGGGCAAACGACAGACCATCCCTGCATCCAAGCTCCAAGAGATCCCGGACCAGATAGAGGTTATCAAAGATGCTACGGCCTGGGACGGTGTAGGTCTGGTCTGGATGGATCACGTCCTTCAGCATGGCCCCCAGCCGCAGGAAGATGGCCTTGGCTACGATTTTGTAGTCCGTGCTGAGGGGCGAGATGGGATGCCAATTCCGTAAATCGCAGAGGTCCCCCTTCTTTGGCAATAAGGCAAGCCCAGCTCACCTGCATGAGAGAGGAGGACCCCGCCCTGCAAGGACGCGGCCCAGACGGTGACCAGGTCCGGGCCGAGGACGCCCCAGAACACGCTGTAGAACTCCACGATCAGCCCGTCCATGCCCGGAGACTTGTCGGTGGGCATGCAACGGAGGGCGTCCGAGAACTCGGCCAGAGAGAGAGGCAGCTCTAGCCGGTCCCGGTCGCCCGCGCTGAGCGTCGGGAGCCCGTCCCAAAGCACTCTGCGAGTGGCAGGATCAGTCGGATCCAGGAAGAAAAGGAGCGCGTAGAAGGTCTGGGCCCTCTCGCACATCTCCACCAGATCCTTGAGGGAGGTGCCGTCCTCCGCCAGAAGGCAGGTGACGTGCTTCTTGGCCCCCCTCCGTTTCTCCAAGGTGTAGGAGAAGTGGGAGCCGTGATCCATCTCCTGAAGGAGGCAGATGTGGGAGCGAACAAAGGCGCCCCGAGCCCGATGGTCCTTGAGGACCCGGAGCTCCTCCCGCCTCTCCTGGCACGCTCCGCAAAGGGATGGATCATCGGGGCTGGTGGCCAGACACCTCTCCAGCTCTAAGACCTCCCGTTCCAACTGCCCTATCGCCACATCCCTCCGTTGGCTGACGCCCCGGGTGTAGTCATGGCAGAAAAGCCAGGCGCGCAACATCCCACCACTGCCATGCCGAGGGAAAGGCACGCCGCTGCCCTCGCCAGGCCAGCCAGAACTCCCGGAAGGATGCCACGAAGCCCGCATCCTCCAGCAAGCTGTTGTTGAAGTGCCAATAGGCCAGCCCCGGCCTCTCCGCACTGAGAGAGGCCATCACAGTAACGAGGTGGTAATCAGAAAAAGGGGCCGGCCGGATGCTGGAGGACTGGGTCTGTGAAAGGTGGAAGCATGACATGTAGATGGGTCCAACCGGGAGTGGCACGACTGATGGGCTCCCACCCGGACATAGGTGAACGTGGAGACATCGTCCGGGTGGTGGTCGCACCAGACATCCACCGGGAGTGATGGTTGGGGGGGATCCTTTAGCAGTGGGCGGGCTTCCGTCCGACCACATCCTGGAAACCCAATAGATACCGGGAGCGCTCCATCTGCTTGGGCTGCCCTACTGGCTGGCGCGTTCCCCCTCCTCTGGCTGCCCTGCTGGCTAGAGCTCCTTCTCCCTTCCTGGGCTGCTGCTGCTGCTGGCTGGAGTGCTCCCCTCCTGGACTGCTGCTGCTGAGCGAGGGCTGAGGGGGCCTTGCTGGCCAGCCCCCTCTCCTCCACCTCTGGAGGGAGAAGCCAGGACCCTCCGGGGCCGATGTTGGGGCATAGACGTTCACGAGGTTGACCACGAGCCCCTCCATGCGGACCCGGAGGTGCAGCAGGCGGCCCAGCACAGCCTCGGAGACCCCCAGCACCTCTGGCCATAGGTCGGGAGAGAACAGGGTAGCCACTCCAGCATTATGGGTCGTGAGATGGCTGAAGTAGACCCCATCCTCCCACTCCAGCCGCCAGTTGGCTTTGGCGGCCAGATCCGTGTGGGTCTCCTGCAGGAAAACCACAGAGTACCCCGCCTCCTGAAGGAAGGAGAGCACCTGGCTCCTGCGGAAACCCACCCTACAGCTCTGGGTGTTCAACATGGCAAAGCTGACAAGTGCCATGAGGAGGGCTGGGAGGGACCCTCACCGGCAGGGACGCCAATGGCCCCTGTTGGGCCACGCAGCAAGCCGTGACCCACCCCGAAGGTGAGCAAGGCATCACGGAATTTGCGGAACCCGTGGTAAGTCGTGGCACCCTGCTTCCCGATCCTCTTGCCCTCACCCATGAGGGCGCTCACGGCCCGGAGGATTTGGTGGAAATCCCCCCAGCGCTGCAGAGCAAGCTCTACCTTGTTGCGGGAGGCCCTGACGTCGTCCAGGAACTCCCGCAGCTCCTCTCGCAACACATGGGGGCGTTGGGGTCACCGGCCTCTGGTGATCCACCGGCGGGGCCTCTGGCACAGCCCCATGGCCAAGGAGACAGGAAGGCAGGGGGTGGACCCCCGACGTGGTGCCCGATGGGCCGGCGCCACACGGTCCGCCTCAGACCCTGGCTCGACGGGGGGTGGGTGGGGGCGGAGGGAAGAGTGCAGCCCCTAGGGGGTCGGGACTGTGAAACGTAAAGGCCGCCTCCTGGGGATCACCCTCCGGGAAAGAGAAGTGGACAGCCCCAGGGGCAGCAATAACGTCGTGGGAGGTGGAGGGGACAGGGACGGGGTCAAGGAGAAGGACAGGGCTGGGGTCAGGGATAGGGACGGAGATGGGGTCCCGGGCCGCAGGAGCCGGATTTTCAGAACGTGGCTCCCCACGGCCAGGCGCAGGGGTCAGAGGGGTAGGGAGGGGGTCCCCAGTGATGCCGGGCTCAGGCTCAACGGTAGGCGCGCTAGCCACAGCATCGGGAGATGTAGCACTGTCGGTGGGACCCCCGCCAGGAAAGGAACTCGGGTGCCCCGCACCACCGAGGGATACCCCTGTTGGCCCATCTCCCGGCCACGAGGCACCGGCCGTCACCTCAACGGGCTCGGCGGCCATCAGGGTGGTGCCATCCACAGCCAGGCAGGGCAGGGAGTCCAGGGGACCCTCAGATGCAGGAGCGGACGCAGCGGTCAGGAGAAGGGAACACGGGGAAAGGCATGGCGGAAGGCTCAGCATCTGCGGCCTCCTTTCTAGTCTTACAGGGGGCTCCCGCATCAGGTGGTAGGAGCGGAGCTCGAGCCTTCGGCTTGCCCCGCCTAGCCTGTACTTGGGTCCAGCCCTCCATGGCGTCGCTCGCGAGCTGGTTGACAGGGGTCGGGTCGGAGGGCAGGGTTGGTGGGTCGTGGACTTGGAGGGGCACTGGTGGGACAGCCGGAGGAAGGGAAGATACCCCCTGGGGAGGGCCCTCTCCCATGCCCGGCGGTACCCTTGCTGCACCCTCCTCCACACGCCCCATCAGAGTGCAGGCAGCAGAAGCGGGGCTCTCTCGCTCGTCTGGGCATGCCGAGGGTGGTACCCCTGCAGCCCGAGCAGGAGCAGTGATGGAATGAGGAGGAGGAGGGGCGGCCCTGGGCACCGGGCAGCCAGAGGCGCCGGCGATGACGGGGCTGGCACCCTGCCGGGGCGCAGGGGTCCTGGGCGCCCTCAGAGCCGGGCCAAGGGGCAGTCTCTCCGGGTATGCCCTGTCGCCCGTCAGAGGTAGCACCGAGCCTCCCCCGTCGAATAGTGCACCCGGTAATGGGCCCCCTGATAGGGGACCAGGAAGGACCCCTCGAGCGCCTCTCCGCCACCAGCGGCAGTTGAAGCTGCACCTGCCGGTGGAACGAGAGGACGTGACGGAGAGCAGGGTCTTTGCAGCCCAAGGGGAGAGGGTTCACGACAGAAATGGGCTCCCCTAGGGTAGAGAGGGCGGGCAACAGGGCGGCATTGGGGAGGAAGGGGGGGACAGAGGTCTGAACGACATGGACCCCCAGCTCCTCCAGTGGCTCCAGGGGGATGAACACACCCCCCACCGCCAAGCCCTTCTCCACCGCCTCCTGGGCGGCAGCCTCTGAGGCAAAGAAAAAGACAACCTTGCCATACATTTTGGAGGCCGCCACAATGGCCATGGGCCCCACCACCCTTGCCAACGCCCGCACGTAGGTCTCCACGTGGGGCGAGGCGGACGCCAGGAGGCAACAGACGCCATGCTTCCTGGTCAAGATGGGGAAGGGGCCCCGGCCTCTATAGATGGTAGCGGAGGTGGCGGCCTGGGGAGATGACGTAGCGGCAGGCGGGGGGGCCGCCGCCACTTGGGCGTAGGCCCTGGGGGCCGGAGGAGGGGCACCCGCAGAGCTGATGGAGGGAACAGCGGGGAGGGGCGCCGCGGCCGGTGGTGGGGCCGCGGCAGAGATGGCAGGCTCCGCCATGGAGGGCTTAGTATTCCTAGTGGGGCCCTTTCCCTTCTTCTTGCCGTGGCCCTTCCCGCCAGCTGGGGGGGCTCCCCCTGAAGCAGAGGGGGCGAAGGACGTGGCAGCAGCAGAGGACACCCCGTCGCCCGCCGCTGCTAGCGCCTCAGCGATAGCGGTGGCAAGTTGTCCGGCAGCGACGGTAGTGGTGGAGACTAGGGGGGTCGTCGAGGGAGCAGACGGGGGAGGGGGGACAGGGGTCATCCCACGGGTCCCACCTGCTGCGTCCCTCGCCATGATGAGTAGGGAGGGAGGGGAAACACCGGAGGAAGGGAGGTGAGGGGAAGCAGGGCAATCACTCCCGCCTGCTAGGCTGTGGGCAGGGGAGGAAGGTGCTGAAATGGGGGGGGGGAGCGGATAGGGGGATTATGAAGGACTTTGGGGAGAGTCAGTCACCGACACGGGCGGGAAAGCCGACTCCTCTAGCTGCACTAGGGGAGGGGAGGGATACAAAAGCAATTGGGGGGTGCAGTGCAAGAGGGGAAACTCAAACGGAGGGGAGCACAAGCGCACGAAAGGGGCACGGATGCATGAGGGGAGGGGCCGATCAGGGAGAAGGGGCCGTAGGGAAGGGGCACAACAAGGCTGGGAGTGGGGCAGAGGGACCAAGGGACTAGCTGCAGGGCTGAGGCAGGACAAACAAAGCTGCAAAGGGAGACGGGTGGGGCAGGCAAACAAACTAAAGCGGGGGGGGAATGCTACAAGGGGCAATGGGGGAGGCAACAAGGGGAAAGGCTAGGGGGCCTGTTGTGGAGGGGAAGGGGTCAGTTTGGGGAGGGGGGTGCATGCACCCCCCTTCCACTTGTGCAAGGGCAAAAGGTTTGGCTGGCTGCTGCTGGAGGCCCAAATGGTGGCAATAGGGCGTGGCAAGCCAGGCAAGCAGCAGAGTCCCAGAGGCAGGGACCGAGGCAGATGGTAAGCGGTCTGTGGGGGTGGTGGAGGGGGCAGCGGTGATGGTGGGGGTCGGGGGGGACACAGATGGACCAGGGGGCAGGCTCCATACCACACCCTCTGTGCCCCCACAAACACAGTCTACGCCCCTACCACTAGAGCACAGTCAGAGAGTTACTCAGTCCCGAAAGGCCCCCTCCATGGCGGTCTTCAGGGTCTTGGATGCTCCCCCAGCAGCCGGTGGTCCTCTCAGTCCTCACTTTCCTCCAGGCTCCAGCAGCTCCCCAGGCAAACACAGCTCCAGCAGCAGCAGCAACCCTGGTGGCCAGGCAGGAAAGACCTCTCACAGGTGGTAATGGCTGTGGTGGTGGGGTCCTGGCTTCTCCCTCCAGAGATGGAGGGGTGGGGACCAGCCAGCAAGGTCCCCCCACCCCTCTCTCAGCTGTAGCAGTCCAGGAGGGGAGCACTCCAGTCAGCAGTAGCAGCCCAGGAAGGGAGAAGGGAGCTCCAGCCAGCAGGGCAGCCATAGAAGGAAGGAGAGCACTCCAGCCAGCAGGGCAGCCCAAGAAGACAGAGCGTTCCCGGTAACAGGTTGGATCCCAGCTCCCGGTTAAAAGCACCCCTGGCAGGGGAAAAGCTGGGTTGATTGGGGGAAGCAGCATCAGCTGGGGGCCATGCCCCAGTCAGGGTCCAGCTGGCCCCATAAAGGCCAGTGAAGCCAGGAGTTGATACAGTGTCTCTCTGGTTATAGAGGGAGATGTGCCTGGTTGTTGGGGAGCTAGATAATGTACCTGAACTGAAGCAGAGCTGGGGGAAGGCCCAGGGTGCTGGGGAGCTATAGCTTGGAAACTCTTAGGCTGTGGCATAGTATAAGGCCAAATAGGTACTGGGGTTGCAGGGAACAGCCCAAGGCTAGGCTAAGGCAGCCAGTCCAAATCCCCCTTGCCTGTGATGAGTGGCTTATACTGCAGTCTGTCCCAGGGAGTGGGGGCTAGTTGGTGACTGGTAGTAGCCTATGACTGAGAGGAGGTGGAGAATGAGGGTTGGGGGTTCCCCGGGGAGGGGAAGCCCAGTGAGACTGCAGGGGGCAGCACCCTGGCCTGAGAGGGGCACTGGGGTCCAAAAGGGACTTGGGACCCAGCAGGAAGTGGGACACGGGCCTGCAGAGGGTGCTTCTGGGTCAAAGAGCTAATTCTCAAGACAGGAGGCACCACAGGGGTGAGTAGCCGCCCTGTTACAACTTAAAAGAAAGTTGCTGTAAGTGCGTTATATTTATTGACTGACAGCACCAGCAGTAGTTGTGTTTCTTGAGAGAGAAATGGTAATTTCCTTCTTATCGACAACAGATTAACCTGAAATATTAAGGACACTGGACAAGCAACAGAAGAGTTGGAATGTTCAGCAACTCTGAGAAGTCGCTAAAGTAGCAGAAACAGAAACTGTGCCACCCACTAGAATCCCTTTAGCAACCAGAAGTGCAGACTTGGCCTGCTCATACAAACATAGGTAAGGACAGAACATGTGTATCATGAAAGAAAGGCCATATTTTATTCTTCAAGACTTTACAGAAATGAAAGTAGTGTGCTTAGTGGGGAAAAGATGGAGAAACAAAAGGAAAAAGCAAGAGGATTTGCTTGAATGTTAACATGAATGACTCTTCGGAATAAACATGATCCTTTTAGTGAAAAAATTATACAAGTAGATGAAATTTTGCATACTTGGTAAATAAAACAAGACAGATTAATTTATTTGCTCTAAATGATGACCAATTTATCAATCACACGGAAAACAATTGTTTTCCATGGGTTCAGAGGCACTTATAACAAAGTCTTACCACTCCAGCTGCATTATAAATAACATCCAATTTATGAAGTTAGGAAGCAGATGCATTTCCGAGTAATATGTCACCATTATCTAGAATAGGCAATAGAATCTAGGATATTATATATTTCCTGGCTGCATAAAAACAATTGATATCCCCATAAAGTAAATTCAACCACAAGTGCAATTTTAAAAATTAGTTGTTCAATAAGCTGATTGCATGTCATAGACTGATCTCATTACAGACCAAAATATTTGTCAAGGGTCACATCTTTAAGGAGCAGCTAATGTAAGAGAGTCTGGAGCCCAGAGATTTCAATTGGAGGGTCTGAACAAAATACCGGTTTGGGATAAGAGTAAGTATTTTAGTTCTTGAGTTTAAATTAACTAAGTGAAGATAATATTTACCAAACACCGGACAGAAAGGCTCTCCTGGTCATTTTGGAAAACTGTTCTTACATTTGCTCTTCTCCAGTCTTCCTGCATGGCACCGCCTCAGCTCTCCATGGCTTTTCAAAAATTAATTCAGAGCTACAGTAAATGTGGTGGTTAATCCCATCAATAACTCAATGCAGCCTTGTGAAAAATGCTTCAAAATGACCAAGATTAAGCCAAAACTTAACTGGCCATCTGTGCCATAATGTTAATGTGAAAACCCTATATTTTTGCTGCTTGTCAACAAAAATTGCTGGGTGACCAGAATATTATGAGTATGTAAAACAAGCATGGTGAATGCATGGAGTGGCTATTCATCCATGGGAACATTTTCAATCCCTGTTTTGCATGAATCATTATTTGTTATGAGGTATTTCCCTTCATTTGTTAGTGAAGTACACTTCTGCTGCCAGCCCTCTGTATTAGTTAAGCCCCATAAAAGAGCTGCATGGGGAAACCATTCATGAAGAAGAGGTTACTCATCCTGTGCAGTAACTGTGGTTCTTCAAGATGTGTCCCTATGAGTGCACCACTTCGGGTGTGTGTGCGTTCCATGTGCCTTTGATCAGAGATTTTCATTAGCAGTGTCCATGTTGCTTGCATATGCATCCTACACAGCCTCCTACTCTGCATCAAGGCTATACAGGTCTGAGGGGGTGAACAACCATTAATTCTTTCTCTACTGCAAGGCCCATAGTGGAAACTCTGAAGTCGAAGGGAAGGAGGGTGGGAGTAGAACCCCCATAGGAGGACACATCACCAAGAACCAGAGTTAGGTCACTGCAAAGGGTGAGTAACCTCTTGTTTTTCAACTAGTGTCCCTGTGGGTGCACTCTGCTACAGGTTACTCCTGAAAGCTGTATCCCCAAAGGGAGGTACTTTCTCACTGAGGTTTGAATAATCTTGGCTAGATTTGACAACATGAATCTGTCTATGGGAAGGTAGGCCCTGGCTGCCAACAAACACAAGGATGGTGCTATGAGTTGTATTTGCTGTACAGCAGTCAAGATGGATTTTTTTTTTTTAACATTGAATTGAAAACCCAGTTCCAGGAACAGCGAAAAGAACCTCTGCGTGCCTGCCAGCCCTGCTTTGTAAGACTGACCCTGGAACAGCCAATCGCTGAGGTGCAGAAATAATGACAAAAGCTTCTTGGCACAAGTAAATGGTCACCACCACAAGAACTGTTAAACACTCTTGGAGCTGAGAAGAGGCCAAAGGGGAGCACCCAGTATTGAAAATGAACCTGGCCTATAACAAAAGGCGGGTATATTCTGTGAGGTGGATGTATTGTTCTATGGAAATAGGCATCTTGTAGGTCGAGGACCAAAAACCAATCCCGTGAATTTAGTGAAGGAATTATAGCTGCCAGAGTCACCATATTGAACTTCTGAGAATATACAAATTTGTTTAGTAACCTTAACTCTAATATCGGTCTCCACCCTCTGTTTGCCAGTTGTACAAGAAATTACATCAAGTAGAAACTCTTTCCCTTGTGTATAGCAGGAAGACGATCTATCACTCTTAAACAAAGAAGGATGTTTATCTCCTGACTCAGTTGGTCTTTGGTACACAAAGAATTAGCTTGGGTGGGATCTCTAGCAGTTTGTAACCTGCTAAATTTTCTTATGTTCACAGGAGTGTAAATTCCTTGGCATTGTAAAGCAGCCCTGGAATCCTTCAAAACGTGCAGGGATTCTCATTACTCTGATGGAAGGTTCTCAATAAATGCAGTAAAATTTGGTGTAGTTTGTGTAATTATATTCTGCAATGGTTGCCCGGTAATTTGCAATCTGAAATTGCAGGCTGCAGCTGAGTAGGACTTCTGTACAAAAAGATCCAAGCACTTCTGGTCTTTGACAAATGGAGTCAATTTGGTGTGGTTATTTTCCCCTGCTCCTTCACTGCATCTATCACCATATAATTAGGTGGGGGATGGAAGAATAAAAAGTTCGAGTCTTTGGTAGAGACCTAACTTTTTTTTTTTATCTGCCTTCTTGCAACTTGGTTGTACTGTTGCTGGGGTCTACTAGCCCATCTTCACTGGATCCAAACGCACCTTATTGACTGGTTGGTGTTGCCAACTGTAGACTCTGGCAATGTGTGTTGTGATTCCTTGACTTCTTTTGAGTGGTATCGCTAGAGTATCTGCCACCATTTTATGAGGTCCTGAAATTGCTGGGCAACAACCACCAAAGCTCTACTTTTATCCCCACCCCTTCTTTCAAGGCTTGATTAAAAAAATAAAATAAAAGACTGCCCTTGAAAATGTACCTGAGTCAATACATTCAAACTCTGTGACCAAGGATAGGAACTGAATTACAGAGTCAAGTAAAGCAGGGGCTATCTGTTCCAGTGCCTGAGATGATCCTGGTGGCATTGGTAATGCAGCAAGAGGCAGCTTCTACAGCGAGGCTTTTGATAAAGGTCAAAATTGGAGCTGATTGAAAAATAACAGGCTTTTCACAAAGAACTAACATTTTCAAAGTCCTGTTTGTTCTGCAAACTTCAGACAGGAACCAATTTTTGGTTTATTGGACAGTTTTTATTGTTTTTAAATGACACATTTATGGGCTTTCCCTTTTTTTCTTTTCTTTCCTCACGCTCCTCTTATTTCCATGTTACCACTTAAAGAAGGGTCAAAGGGAAGTGAAAAAAACCCTGAAATCCAACCCCGTTTTTGGTTTTAAGATTCATTAAAAACAAACATTTTTGCTCCTGAAAGGGTGGTTTTGTTTCATTTTGTGAAAAAATTTCCAACAGCTCTAGCAGATTCCAGATTTTGAATTGCTCCTGGAACCATATTGGAAGCCAACACAGACAATGGCACACAAAAGTTATGCCATACGGAGAGAAACTCCTAAGCAGACAGGTGAAATTTCAGTGGTCTTCAGCTGGGACCATTACAGTCCAATATAGAGGCAAAAAGAAGGTTAGAGAACTGGAGTACATTCTTTTCCCCATATGTACGTCTACAAATACTTGTGTGTTTAAGAGGCTCCCCAGCTATAATGCGAGTAGCAGCACCCACCAAGATTTGCTTTTCACCCGAGAGCAGCTATGCACAGGAAGAAGATATTTGTTGCTTGGGTGAATCAATTCATGTGTAACATCACACCCACAAATGCAATCAGGGATTTTCATAGATCACTGAGGTGAAGTCAATTCAACAGCTATAATGATCACTGAGAAATGTGAACACTTTCTTTACAATTGCCCTTTTAGCTCTACTCTGTAATGATGAACTACTCACTCAATTCTGCATCTAAGGGAGATGAGAAAAACTTGGTGGTTTTATGCCTGTCTTAGCCGCCATCCCCCGCCCCTTTTATTTTAAAAAAAGATGAGTGAGTGCTGCTGAGTAAAGGCATGTGAAACAGGCCAACCAACAACTCTTTTGCATGCAGTTTTCTGCAGATGCTACCAGTGGCTCAGAATGTTTGGTGTAGCCAGCAGCACGGTGTAGACAAAACTGGTATTTCTCATAAACTAGACCTTCCATGGAGATATAGGGCTAGATAGCTGCCACCCGATTGAGGCTGCCTTACACCAGGCTGACAGTGTAAAGGGGCTGAAACAGTCCATGGGGAACACCCCTAGGGCAGGCGTGTTGGGGAACTGATTTGCACTGTTCTTTGCTAGGTTCAGTTTAGGGGCATGCTGAGGCAGCAGCCAGTGCGTGCTCTATGCTTAGACAATCCTGGGCTGCAGATCAACCGGTTAGCAGCCCCCAGGGCACCTCTGACTTGTGCTGGGGGTTGTTCTGCCGCCTTGGGGCTGACTGTAATCAGGTGCCACAGATGTGTGTAAAGCCACCTTTGTCCTCACTTCCTGAGAGATATCCCAGAATCTGGCCTATTATCCTGGAGACGCAGCCCACAGAGGAAAAAAAGGTCTTGTGGAGCACTTTGCATGCCTAGCCCATATGTTTACAGCACAGAGAACTCAGATTCCCCAAGGCCTGGGGTGGGGGTGACTGGTGGCAGAGCAGGGCTGTAGGAAGCCTGGAACGCAAGAATCTACATTGTTTATGCAGCACAGAAGCCCCATTCCATGATTCCATTCAAATACACCAAATGGTAGTGGACACGTTCTCCAGAGATCAAAAATTAATCTGCTTTAGCACCAAGTCGACAGCTTTGCAGGCTGCTTGGGGATGACCATCAAGTGCTTTTACTATTATATAGAAATGTGGCAGCTAAATTGCTCTATTAGGAAGATCAGACAAATTTAAGAGGCTGTGGCCTGCTGGCTCCCAGCCCAGCGTGCTTTCCTCTAGGAGATGGTGGGAGACTGTTTCTGTCTCTCCATGACAGGGCTGCCAAAAGCATGTCATGCAGGATACATAACACTTGTCAGGTCTCCCTCTTAAATGTCTCAAAAACTGATCATCCCACCCAGCACCGTCCCTGACACAGGACTGAGACCTGCCAAGCAGGCAGTGGAACAATTGGTGTGATTTGATGTGTTGAGGGACTACATTGTAAGCTGCAGGTGTTTCTTGCCAGACAGGTAATCCAACGGGTGTGAGCCATGGCCCTAGAGAATCAGCGCTCATTGCTGCTGCTTTAGAACAATGGGTTTTCAGGAAAAGAGCAGTGGCGTTGGCTACTGTCCTAGAGCAGGGCTGGCCTGCTGAGTCAGTTCAGCATGTTGAAGTCAACAGGCGCACTGATGACTATCTACCAGCATCATCCCTGGATTTGTGCTAGTGCCTGCTGAATAGAACATTTGTTACCTGATACTCTCCATTCTTGGACTGACCTTGCTGTCATTTGAGCTGTGCTTCTCTCTCCAGCTGCTCTCAGGGGGGAGGAGCAATCAGGAGCCGGAAAGGATAGACGCCTATGGTCCCATGGCAGCGATACGGTGGAAGCAGGCAGGCTCACACCCTCAAACAGAAATGCAGAGAGAAAGAAAGGAGGCCTAGGCACCCCCTTTTAGCCTTTGCTGCAGGGCCAGGCCCCTTCAGCCCTAGTCTGACACCATTCTGTAAGGACGATGCAGTTTGACATTATGAGTGTAACATTGCACCATGGCAACATTTAACCAAGCTTAGCTGGGGCTCTTACACAAATTTAGGGGCTCCCCCACCTCCTCCCTTGGGATTAGGCTCTGAATGGCTGGAGATCACAAGCTCTATAGACCTGCAAGGGGAGGGTAGGAGATGCTGGATGAGTCTCCAATCCTTGCACTACTCAAATCAAACCAAAACATTTCTGACTCATGGAGTTATTCCAGGGTTCTGGGATCACCATCATCTGCTCTGACACTAGGTATTATTATCTACAGGCTTCTTGGGGCATTTTTAGCACCATTACTCACAGTCAGCTCATTGGTCTGTGTGCTAGTCTTACACTGCCCCATCCAACCACCCCTCCCACCTGTCCTGACTTCCCCCTGCCGTCCCATCCAACTCCCCTCATTCCTGACTGCCCCCCCAGGATCCTGCCCCCATTCAGCCCCCTCTGTTCCCCCCCCGCCCTGCTCCCTAGCTACACCCCTGCCTCCTGCCCTCTATCCAACCCCCTCCACCCCCTTACTGTGCTGCCTGGAGCACCGATGGCTGGCGGTGCAAGGCTGTAGCTACAGCCTCGCCACCTGGCTGGAGCTGGGTCACGCTGCTGCCGCCACCACACAACACAGAAACCAGCTCAGGCTGGGCTTTGCAGCTGCGCTGCCCCAGGAGCTCACAACCCCGCCAGCCAGAGCACTGCGCCGGCGGTAGAGCGAGTAAGCTGAGGTTGTGGGGGAGGGGCTGGGGCTAGCCTCCCGGGCCAGGAGCTCGGGGGCCGCGGGCTGTAGCGTGCCCACCTCTGGATTAGATGCAGAGAAATAGACTATGAGAAACAATACAGAAGTGGCAGCCACTGTCAACAAGGGCAAAAGTCAAATTAGAAGGCAAATGAATATAAACATGGAGGTAGGCAAGGAAGATCTGTGCCAAAAACTACCTTCCTGTATGGCACTGTACCAAAAAAATCCCTGACCTAACAATGCCCCGCCTTTAGCCTGGACAAGCTGCAAGTCAAAACAATTTCTTCCCATAGGAGGAAACATCTTGGGCAAATATGATCAATCCAGTCCCCGTCTCCTCTCCGGAGATATGCAATGGTACCTGTACCTACCACCGTACCAAGAAGCATGGTAGGGCTTTAACACTGACTTCTTAGAATAGAAAAATCTGCTAAAAAAGATAAAGTATTAGCTTCCTTAGCGGCACTGGTCGGTGACTGAAACTGATGTCCTTATGCACTTGAGCAGGTAGCAGCAGGTCTTCATGCTGCCTTCCCAATCATCTCTTAGGTTGTTCGATGATATCTACCAACGCATGCCCATATGCCTCTACAGAAGGGAAAGCGGTGTGCTCTCCAGCTATGTAGCAGGGTTGACGCACTAGTTTTTCTGCTGCTCATCTGCAACTGTATCCAAGTGGCAACAGAACATTTTAGGTAGAGAATGCAAGTAGTGGAGATTCTGTCCAGTTATTTCCACCCGCTCTCCAGTTCAGGTACTGGTTGAGCTGCATGGCTGGTAGTGTAGAGTGAAGGCAAGAGTTCAGGTAGCCAGCTCCAGACAACTATGAGGCAGTTGGTAGAGAGATGCAGGCATTCCCAGTGGAATTTCTCTCTGCCTGCTGAAGTGCCTTTAAGAGTCTCCCCCTCCCCCAACAGTCAGCTCATGATACCTGGAATTCAGAGAGAAGTAATCCATTAGTTCTTTTATAATAGAAGAGGCACACTTCATGTGGACTGAAATGAGTGGTTCACGTAACTTACTGACCAAGGCCACTAACATAGCGTTATGGTTTCTTCAGGGCCGGTGCTTCCATTTAGGCGACCTAGGGCGCTAGGATTTGGGAGGGCGGCATTTTGCCATTCTCAGCGGCAATTCGGCAGCGGGGGGGGGGGGGGTCCTTCCGCGCTCTGGATCTTCGGCGGCAATTCTGTGGTGGATCCTTCACTCGCTCCGGGACCTGCCGCCAAAGTGCCCCGAAGACTGAGACCCGCCGCCAAAGTGCCCCCCCACAGCAGAATTGCTGCCAACAACCGGGAGCACGGAAGGACTCCTGCCTAGGGCGCCAAAAACCCTGGTGCAGCTCCTGGGTTTCTTGTTCATTGAGTACCGCCCATCCCATTTTGCATTACCAGTCTCCACATCATCCAGCCATCTTCAATTGATGAAGCAGAGATTTTAGTGCATTCTTTTGGAGGAGTTTGGATGACGCTTTTGTCTTCAAGTAAGGGCCTGTCCACAATTCTTGGTACCAAATATTGAAACCAATTGGAGAAAAACAGTAATCAAAGGTAAGATTACTTGTTTCCTTCCTATGCTTCATTAGCCTCCTCTTGTAGCTGAAACACACCAGCTGTGGGTTATTCAAGCATAAAGTTATATTTGTTTTGGTGTGTTTGTTTCCAGCCCATTTCACACCTAACAAATCCTTATATAAACATTCCTGCACATTTGGGGGGGGGGGGTGAGCAACATTGCTACAGAGGTCTAGATTGCGTGTGTACTAAAAAAAAAAAAAGCCTTTGAGATCAAATTCCTAATTATGATGCATTTAAGTCTGCAAGATGGAAGTTAAGAGAATTTGAGAGACTGTCCAGAATGCTGTTTTCATCTAGTAGCTTAATAGCCAGCCAGGATGACACACTGAAGCTACAATTGCCTTTTCCACAGAGCCCAGGTGTCAGGCATTAGCTTTTGCCTTATGGAGGGCACTGCAAAGATATAGGCGTGTTCTCAGGAGACTGCTCATTGGCACTTGCACTTCTAGTTCATTGAGAGCTGCAATCACAAGAATTCAAATATTTTAAAGGCTCCTCCTCCTTCACGAAAGGACAGGCCATTTCTAACTACATCACAGTGGGCAGATCTTCTGTGAAAAACCCATATGGAATGATTCTGCCTTATAAGGGCACATGCTCAGTGATGTCAGCCTCACGTGTTCAAAAAACCTGAGTCCTCCTCCCCCCCAAGTATGAGTTTTGATCAAAAATGAAAATTAATAATTTTTAGGTTTTTATTTGCCTCCTGGTTTTTCAGCCTTTCGAGTTCACATTTTCAAACTTTTTTTTCTGCAACCATAAGAACAAGAAATTTAACTTTTTTTTTTAACTGAAAAGCTCAGAGTCTCATACTATCACAGGACTCCAGGAACTGGAACTAAGAGACACTCCAAATAGCATAAGAAATGTCAAAAATCATGAGCTGACAACACTGCATTCCATATTATCCATCTCTGGATTTCTATGCCTGCTTCTCCAATTGTTTTTTTAAGACCGTAGAGTGAGGGGCGGCTATTGTCTGTCTTGATCAGCACCCAGAACACTCTTGGTGTTTTTAAAACAAACCAACCAACCCAAAAATCTAGTGATGGTCTCCCACAGTGGGGCAAAAACAAAAAGTCAGACTATGTAGATTAGCTTTTTATTGTAGAGACAAAATGAAAACAGTAAATAAAAAAGAAAGTGAATGTGTGAATAAATAGAACTAATCCTTAATTCTAGCTTCATCCTGTCACTGCAAAGGGTGGAAGAAAAAGTGTTTTCAGGGGTTGGAAATATTGGCAGTATTTCTCCTTGGGCTATTATTTCTAACTCTTCACAGAGACCAGTAACAAAAGAAAAGATACTATCTGTAAAAATCCTCTTGTTGTAATAACTGCATATCTGTTGAATGCAACTTAACATGGCATTTATGCCAGAGATGGGGGAAAAAAAATTTAGATTTAAAAAAAAGGGGGGTGCTAATTTAAAGCTTTTCACTGATCTGCCAAAATACTTACAAAGCCTATTCTTTTTAAAGCACGTGGATAATCAAATTTTGTATGTAGGTTTGACAAAAAACATACATCCCACCACACTCGTGATCCACTTTATTTCCCTGTGGTCACAGTCAGGTCAAGAGCAGCAAATTATCAAAAATACAAAGTCACTTGGCATGGATAGGTAACAAAGGTGTTTTCCCTTTATAAGTCGAAAGGAGATTTCCAGTGGCTACAGTCTACAAGGCAAGTTTTCAGAGTTTACAGGACATAGTACTTTAAAGGTACAATGGTATTGCAAAGGTAACAGTAGCAATCCTTACAGAAATTCAAGGTCAGAGATAGCAACTACCTGAAAATAAAGATAAAGTTTCAAGCAATGAAAGAATCTGAAACCTGATTAAACAGCTGCTTGCCCAAACTAATCCAAACGGCCACGTTTTCAGTTCTACTACTTTCTTTGGGAATGAAAACACAGTTAATATTCAACACCATGTTAATTTTGTTTCAAGAGCATTACTCACCATCATTCAAATTCTTGGTAGGTTTTCAATTGGCCAAACATTTTACATCAAGTATAAAAAAGGGACAATTGAAAATAATTCAATAGTTCTATAATTGTTTCAAGAGGTAGCACTAGTTAAGACCGTTGTACAGTCTAATTTTATCTTTGTATAATCATAAATTTCTCTGCATTATCTGCCACTCTTCAATCATAACACTGTACAAATCCTCTAAATGCCTCAGGTTACAAATAGTTCAAATGTAAATACAGTATTATGGAACATTTTTATATGATAGCGTAGGTTATATGTGTAAAGAATGACTAGCCAGAGCATCACTGAGTTTATTCTGAAGCTTTTACTTTAAGCTCTTATATCACGAAAGACGTTTAATCTTTACAACATGTATTAGAAACTGAGATGTTTTTATTTCTACCGTTATAAAAGTAATATAGGAGACCGTTCTAAACCATCTTCAAAATGCAGACCAATCTCTTTTGTATATAAACTGTACACAAAAACAAGGCACTATACATTTTTGGATATTGAAATAAAAAGGTTGATTTGCATAGTTTCTAAAGAAACCTATGCCATAAATACAAATGCTTTGTTCAGTTTAGCACCTGAAGCAGCATTGAGAACAATTCATTACCTATTGCAAAGAGAAACTTTTCAGAATGCATAAAAGATATATGGGTGGTATAGCTAATTCAGTCTAAGCAACTGCCATCCAACTACCTTTCTGTATAGAGATTTTTTTTTACATGAAAGTCTTGAAAGTGAATACATATTGCATTGTTAAATACATACTTGTTCTATGTGTTTATATAAATATAAATTCTTTGTAATCCACAAACTAACAAAATAACACTTTACAAAGAGAACATCTTCAAAAAACACATGGCAAGTCCCATATATAGCCAAAGGATTGTTGCAGCAGTAGCTTGAGAAACTACTGTTTAAGTGCACAGGAGAGCAAAGTTTAAACACATTACCCTTGGAGTTGAAACAAAGATTCCAAAAAGAGTTCTCTTGCACATTTACAATATTACACAACTCAAGATCAGGCAGTATCTAAAAATTTAAGATCATCTCTAATTTCTTTTTTGAACACTAATACAGAGCAATTCATTTTGCTAATTCCAAGGTGTTGAAAGTGACGATACAGATCCCTCTGGTACTATCAGTAAGCGATAACATTACTTAGAAAAGTCCTTTTGCCTTTTTCACATTAACTTGCTTCCAAGAGGGCAGTGCATTGTACTCGTCTCTTGTCATCTCTAAGGCGGCCTGAATTTAAGACAAAAAGACACATCGCTGTTAGGAAAGTCATTTACTAAACTCAAACTGCTCACCAATTGAGTAGTGAAGCTGTCACAAGAGAGGTTTGGAATGATTCAATACATGCATGTACGCAACAATGTATTCCTCCCCTCCCCCTTACCTCAAAGTCTTCATCTGAAAGATAAATTTCAAGTTTCAGTGGATCAACTCCCTCAGGTAGAGGTCTAGCTAAAAGATCTGCTAGTGGGTACACAGTTTTGCACAGCTTGGCTAACACATCTTCTACAAGGATTATCTGATTAGAAACTTCAGCATCCTGGAGCAGAGAAAGAGAGGAATAAAAGGAAAGAGTTTAGAAACATGCAACTGAAATCAGCAATTGCGGATTTTAAATATAGCCTAATACAGAGCTGGTACCAATTCTGCCCTAGCTGGGGATGGTTAGCTGGCCCCTGTATTTTAGAAGTAGACTATGCACATTTGGTGCTAACCCAGTTCTTTGGCTGGAACAATCTGCTATTATAAAATATTTGTATTTAAGAACATGAGGGCACTTCTCTTCCCTAAAAAACCCCATTTCACCCATTTTTTTTTACTCCTGCCACCACATTTTGACTAAGGAGGATGACTTGCAGAAAACTCCTGGAGATAGCCAGTGTCCCTTCTTGGTAATAGTTTACACTTAAACACACCCTGCACCTGAAGATCTTAAAGTAGTCACATGGGCTGGAATTAACTTCATTTCCCTGAAGGGGAAACTGATGCAGTGGCCAAAAGAAATCCCTGTAGATTGGCACTTTGATATGCTAGTATGGAGATTCTGATTTGAATTATATTAAAAAAAAAAACAACATACTGCTGCTTGTTTTGTTCAGTTACACAGACTTTTCTAGGTGGGTCATCCCCACCAAAGAGTGTGCAACATTTTGTATGGAAACAGACAATATTCCAGTCCATGGCTTCAAAGAAAACAGGAGCCTACCTTGTTGGGAAACAGAGGTAGAGCTTAATCAAGGTTTTGTGCAGCTCAGAGGTGGCACGCCTATTTTATCTTACTAGTTTCTAGGTAGGATTCAATGTTAAAAGTCAAAAATATTTTTGTTCCACTTCTTAAGTCTTCAAAGAATGAAACATTTACTAGAATGTATGAAAATCTAAAACTCATTGAAAACATCTATAATGCACTTGTCAAAATTCAGCCACGTAATGATATTTATTTCTTCCAGATTCCTGAAGTTTAGGTTAATCCTCTGGAGTTTGGGACTTCCCAGCATAAAACGTGCTGGCTGTTACTAACAATAGCAAACAGAAAAATACAAGCACAGCAACAGGAAACAATTGCAATAGAAGGTTTGTTTACCATTTCTGTGATCTCAGCTATGTCTTCTCTGTGTTCCCAGCTGGGGAACATATTGGTGAACGTCAAGGGTTCAAGACCAGCATGAATTAGGTAGGATTTTGGAGGTTTCTTCACGTTTTTTCCTATAACATCCAAAATACAAAACGAGAGGTGTTATCTTGCAGGCTGTCACCCTATATTGCTGGGTAAAATTTTAGCTGGGTCCTTCATCTAGACCAGAGGTTCTCAAACTGTGGCCCGTGAGCTCCATTCAGGTGGTCCGTGGATAGTTCCCTCTGAAGTGCATGCCTGGGCGGCTTCACACAAGAAAATGAAGGGCCACACACCTAGTTAGTGAGGCCACCACCTCACCTTGTATGTGTGTTTTCTCCAGGGTCCAGGCACCTAATTAGTTTAGAATTTGGGACGTGCAGAGATGCAGCGGCCAGGGAAAGAGGTGATTTTCTCCAACCCCAGGGCTGCGCTGCCGGAGAGAGACCCCCTTCCTTCCCAGCTCGGGGGCTGCCGCAACACATCTATCGCATTAGAAAGGTAAGGCTACTGATATTAAAATATGAGCTGTGAGATTTTATTTGTAGAACAAAAAACATTAATTATAATAAAAAAATTTTTATACAGCACTTTTATCCAAAGCGCTTTGCAATAGTTAGCTAACATTTGGACACATCAAGTGGTCCGCTGAGACTCTCAGCAATTTTCAAGTGATCCGCGAAAACAAAAGTTTGAGAAGCACTGATCTAGACCAGCGTTTCTCAGATGCGGCCACCATGGGGCTTCTTTTGCTGCCACAGCCTCCTGGGCTGTGATGGGGGCGGGGTGGGGGAGAGAAAAACACAAAGCAGCAGCCCCTCCTCCAAGGCCGTCAGTGTTGGTTGGGTGATGCCCCCCTTTGGAGACACAAAAGCTGGAGGAACAGGCAGCCAGTGAGTTCCCCACCTTCTCGGGGGCGGCTAGCCACGGGGCTTCAGGCTCCATTCCCTGGCCACACAGTGATGGGCTCTGGCCCCCAAGCTCACCACCCCTCATCGCTCTGGCCCCCACTGCCTCTGTACCCACCTCCTCAGGGCTTAATTTGTCCCCAGGCTTGCTGGGACTGAGTGAGTCTGTTGTGACTAATGATTTGGACATGCATATGTGCATTTTCCCCCCCTACAGTTAATTCAGTATTTTAGGAAAAATTGTCAGAGTGGCCACCAGCAAGAGTTGGTGTCCACACTCTGAGGCCACCAAAAAATGTTTTGTGAGAACCCCTGATCTAGACTGTGCTAAACAAACTTTCTTTTGCACATCAGAGCAACTTTAAAAGGTGTATTTTTCAATATTCTAAAAGTGTGCCTATCACGTCATCTCCAGGAATATGTACAATCCAAATATGTAGCTTACTACTGAAAAAGAACAAAACAAAATGGACTCCTCTCATAACATGCACAAAATAAGCCTTCCCTATCTCCCCATGCCCGATCCACGACCCTGCAAAAAAGCCTGAGTGGAAAGATGAATTTTGCATAATGTTCTGAGGATACCAAAAGAAGGGAATTCCAGAAAAGAGTGTCCTGCATTGAAAATGTCAGCAGCACGCAAAATTCAAGTTTGGAGACCCCGGTGAGAACATCTCAGCTGCCCACCATGTCACTACAGTATGTGGGGAATGCAAGGTGGTAATGGTGGTTAGAAGCTAAACCATACAGACCTTTAGAAAGCAATACAAACACCTGGAATTGTACCTAGAAGTGAATGGGAAATCAGTGCAGTCTATGCAGCACTTATAATATGCTCCCTACGGCCAGCTGGACCCTTGCAATTTGCTGCAGTTGGCACTTACAAAGGATCTTCAAAGGATGCCCTGCACTCCACACAGAACACTGCAATAATCCCATCTGGAGATCAGAAAGACATGCCCATAGATAACGACTGCAGCTATTACACCAAGCGCAGACGGAAAAAGGCACTCTTGGCCAGCTCAATTCATAGCAATAAGGGACCCCCGAGTGCTCCTACATGGTGAAGACTCCTGAAGAAGGATGGACAAACATCCTTAAAATGGAGACAGGCATAATTTCTCCAAACAGCCTCATCCCACCTTGTCTGGAGCCTCATCCAGCTCACTCTGCCCCAAGTCCCTATCTCAGGTAGGCACCGAGAAAGATGATGACAACAAGGCAACTCATGGGTTAGATTAAATGAAGACAAAGCAGCTTGTCATTGGCATAAACCACCTTGCCGTCTCCCCTAGCAGCCTCCCATACACAGAGTATGAGGAATGAGAACAGAACCTTGCAAAATCTCACACTTGAGCTATTACCAAGCATTCTAGGATCTCAAAGGACAAACAAGGGACAAAGAAAGGACAATCAAGAGTGATCCTGTCTATTGCACTCACTGTCTGGACTTGAAACTGTGTGCGGTTCATGGTAATAAAAGCAGCAGGCAGATCTAGAAGAGTCAGCATGGATACCTAATCACCATCTGTTACTAGAAAGTCAGTCATGGAAACTACACACTACAGCTACACATAAACCAGACAGACAGGGATCAATGAAATCTGAGAGACCAGACACTGCCAGAGTTGTCTTCACCACAATGACCCAAGAACCACCGAATGCCAACTGACAAGGGAGAGCAGAGGGGTTGCAGAAATCTCGTAAGTTTGGTGCGTACATTCTAGTCTACCAAAGAATGCCATGGGAGTTCTCAAACGAAATCCACTGTCAGCTGGGTCATTAATATTGTTGTGAATTCCACATATAGATACAATGTAAGGAGTTTTGTATATATACCAAAAATGTGGTTTTCATGTCTTGTATCAAGGCATTAAGCAACAGCAAAGGTGCAAAACAGGTTTTCCTCCAGACAGGAGGGAAAGTGAGCAATGGCACTCTCTGTTGGGATGTAAATCAAGCATTGTAAGCTAACACAATGGATGCCCATCTACACATGAAGTCAAACCTTAAGGAAGAGATGTGAAGTCAACAGGGAAGGCGTGCACAGGAAAAAAAAAAACAATCCACAGGGAGGAGTAGAGAGGGGTTTCGCTGGCTAAGAGTAAAGAAAATGACCTTTGAGGGTATATCTAGGAGGCAAGTAAGACATAACCTCACCCTGCACCTAGGAAGTAAACGGACAGTGCGTTTGCATTCATAAAAACGGGCTCTCAAGCAGCCTTGGTAGAAAACGCTGCAGAGGACTTCGGGTCAGATAAACTTCTTTAGCCGGGTTAACTTGTTGGTTAAGCTAGCATGTTATGATTTTATTTCATATGTAACCATTTGTTTCCAACATTCCTACTCACTATCATTTGAATCTTTGATGATAAACTTATCCTTGTTTACATTATAAATATATCCAAGTGTGCTGTTAAGCAAAATGCTAATTCTGAGTTGACTCTTACAAGTTGGTGTGTTCTATTTGGGAACCTGGCAGTTCTGTGAGAAGCCAGCATGAGGGGCTGGATATCACAGGGGAACGCTTCAAAAGGACTCCGAGACTGGGATGCACCTACTGTGACACTGCAAGGCAAAGCTAGGGCGGGCATAGCCCAGGTGATTGTGTTTGGGTGGGTAACAGGCTGGTGGTTTTAGGAAGCTGACACCCAAATAGGCACAAGGAAGACTCTCTCCTCACACCAGAGGCAGAGGGTAACAAGGTGACTCACAGTCCTGGGTACCCAGAGAACCATCACAACCACTTTCTCAGTAACTCTGCAAACTGTGAGCAGTCCATGTTTTGTTTGAGGTCAAACATTTGGTAGCAAACAGATTAGAAATAATTTAGTCGCACGAAACAGACTAATTTACAGAGCTTTAATCTCAAGTATCCCAATGAACAAATTAGCAACAAATCAGAATCCTTCAACTACACAATTTAGACAAGGGATTTATCATCTGAATCCTCCTGTTCCACAATTGCATTGTGGAAACTGCTTGAATTTGCCATATAATACTATGACAGTGATTTGAAACTCTGCAATTTGCAAAATTTGTCAACCTAGTCTACACAATAAGGAACACTAGTGATACTAGTGGTGGAATATAGGAAGGGTTGCTTGTGACAGATAATGCTCTAATATCGGCGTAGCCATCTGGTGGGCCAATTTAATTTTTGAGTGGAGAAACATTTTCATCATTTCAGTTAATGATGTGAACTATGCCCTCTACTCAAGCTGGTTTGCCTTTCTTATGCAAGAATCCGAACTGCAACACACACACTCTCTCCCTATGCGGGAGCTCAGTGCTCCAAAGCAGTCTGCTGATTTAGCAGACAAAACTTCAGAAAGTTTCAAGAAAATCTGACAGGTTAGATAAAGAGATTTGTGCACAAAAGAAGCAACAAGTGCTGCTAGGAATATTCAAGCTGTTATCCAAGGATACAAACCAAAGTATAATCTTGTAGTTTGAATGCTGGCTGTAAGCCAAACAAAAGTAATAAAACACACTTATATTCTTCTGATTACGCACTTAACTAGATCCCTTCTTGCTATTCTCTTACTTTTAGGATAACTGCAGTATTTATATTTCTTGCTATTTAATTGTGCCATCTTATTAGGGCAATGAAAAACCAGCACTAGCTAACCCATGGAAGATTAATTCCTGTAAAGTTTTCAGCATATCTGACAGGAGAATCACTCAACTCACAGGCCCAAGAAGCTAAGAAACCAGTAGAACATCATAGCCAAATGGTATCTACTCCCACTGACACTGTGGCCACAAACCTAGCTCCTCCTCTTTCACAGCAATTGAAATCATCCTGGGATTCAGATTGATTTTGGAAGGGGAAGTGCATTGGTAAAATATTAAGACTTTGATGGTGGAAAAACTTGCTACATCAACAGCACAAATAGCTCTTTCCGCACCTGGAAATGGAGCAAAGGGAGCTTTCAACTCCAAAGCCACCGCAGCTGAAAAATCACAGCCAGCAGAGTACTTAGCAAAGCAATTAATCAGTTTGTGACACATAATCCCAAGGGCAGACCACCGAGGAGCTCTCATCCTACTTTGCATTAAAATATGAGGGAACAGAGAGGCAGAAAATCCAAACCACTGCAGACAGCATTCGCCACCCTGCTACCATTACAGTCACTAAAATTCAAGGAGTCCTGAGGCACATTCAAGTTACAACCTGCCCCCTGCTCTTTGATGAAAGCTAGGAGGAAAAAAGTTTCCATTAACAGGATGCTGTATTGTCTAGCAGCTGGAGCACTGTTCTGTGTCTCAGGAGAACTGGATTCTATTCAAGGCTCTTCCATTGGCCTGCTGGGTGACCTGGGCACTGCACCTCTATGCCTCATCTGTAAAAAGGGGATAATGATACTGACCTCCTTAGTCAAGTGCTCTGAGATCTACTTAAGGAAAAAATGATGTAAGAGTTAGGTGATATTGTCACCAATATATCCTTCAGAGTCTCAGAACTGCAATAGCCTGCCCAGTCCTCAAAAAAACAGCATGTGGTGCACAAGGGCCTTTCCAACTACTGCTCCACCTTTAACCTCTAATTCCTACTCCAACTGGAAACAACTCGAGGCCAACACATGAAAAAATCTGCCAACATCTTGGATGTACATCAGAATTCTGCACAAAGAGTGCTCCAGTGGCACAGGAAGAGGACCTCTGCATAGCAATTGTCATAACCTAGTCCCAGATTTGGACCTTAGCGTCCAAAATATGGGGGTTAGCATGAAAACCTCCAAGCTTAGTTACCAGCTTGGACCTGGTACTGCTGCCACCACCCAAAAAATTAGAGTGTTTTGGGGCACTCTGGTCCCCCCGAAAACCTTCCCTGGGGACCCCAAGACCCAAACCCTTGAGTCTCACAACAAAGGGAAAGAAATCTTTTCCCTTCCCCCCTCCAGGTGCTCCTGGAGAGATACACAGAAGCAACCTCCGTGAATCTAAGCAGAGGGACTCCACCCTCCCCGTTTCCAGTCCTGGAGAACAGAATTACCTCCCTCTTCACCCAGAGGGAATGCAAAATCAAGCTAGTAAATCTAACACACACAGAGTTCCCTCTGACTTCTTCCTCCCACCAATTCCCTGGTGAGTACAGACTCAATTCCCTGGAATTTCCCACTAAAGAAAAACTCCAACAGGTCTTAAAAAGAAAGCTTTATATAAAAAGAAAGAAAAATACATAAAAATGGTCTCTCTGTATTAAGGTGACAAATACAGGGTCAATTGCTTAAAAGAATATTGAATAAACAGCCTTATTCAAACAGAATACAATTTAAAACACTCCAGCAACTATATTCATGTAAATACAAAAAAAACATATAAATCCTATCTGATCTTTTTGTACTTACAACTGGGAAACAGAAGATTAGAAAGCAGGAAATAGAAATCACTCCTCATCTGAGAGAGCATACAGGCAGACAGACAAAGAACTCAGACACACAATTCCCTCCACCCAGAGTTGAAAAAAATCCTGTTTCCTGATTGGTCCTCTGGTCAGGTGGTTCAGATTACTTCTTTCCAGGTGAAAGAGACGTTAACCCTTAGCCATCTGTTTATGACAGCAATGGATACACATCATGTTTCAAAGCTCAGCTTTTCGGTAACTTTCCACACTCAGCCAAAAGGTGTTACTGATCCATTTGGGTGACACAACAGGAGTAGATGGCACAGTAGCGTAATGACAATCATTCCTCTCCAACCCGAACCCAGAGAGCAGAGATCAGTCACTGACACCTTCTTCCCCAAGGGCCCACACACGTGGAGTCCAACATTTACTCCTCCTGCCTCTCCAGCTCTTTCACATATGAGATAGACCACTGGTGAAGCTGGAAGGTGCCACTGACACAGATCCCAACAATATTTGAGTTGTACAGTTCATTTACCACAGCTGAAACCAATGCCACTGAGGATGTCACAATACCACTAGAGATCAGCTCTTTAGTTGTATCTGGGAAGGGTCGGCTCAAACCAAATTGGGATGATGCTGGTCAGATGGAGGAAATGCTCTGAAATAACAGCTGAGTCAATGTGCTCTTCTTCCAATGAACATCTCCCACACCCTTTCATCATCCAACCCCTATTTGTCAGAGAGGTGAGATGCCTCAGGGTCCTTTTCTTCTTATCTCCGAGCCTGAATCTTCTTCTGTCCTCTGCTTCCAAGGAAACTCCATCTCTTCATCCAAGATCAGAATCCAGCCACTGCAGTCCACGCATTCATCAGTTCAAGCTTGGATCGCTGTATGTGGGGCGATATATGGTAGCAGTGCAGAAGCTCTAACCTGTGCAGATCATATCTGGTTGTCTACTTTGTGAGGCAGGCTACTGTGAGCACATCACCCCATGCTTTGCTCCCTACACGAGCTCCCAGTCAGCTTCCAGCTTGTCAGTTTAAAGCCTTGTTCCTGATTTTCAAAGCCATCAACAAATCAGAACCCAGTTACATCAGCAATTGCATCTCCAACCATTCCTTTGGGACAATACACTTTACAAAACCCAGGACGAAGCACATTAGAGCTGGAGCCACAGCATTCAGCATTAAAGGGGGTCTGTAATAGCATGAATTTCCAGAGATCAGACTAATCCACCATCTGCCCACTTTCCTCTTTGAGAAAGTACAGTTACATTACAAGCAAGATGATTTAACTATAATAAAACATTGCTTCCCAACAGAGGCCTCTAATCCTGATGGAAGGATTGGGGGAAAGAATAGACAAATTCCTTGAAGTTTACTAGGGACCTCACAGTGCCGATTTATTTTACCTGGGGAGCCCTTAAATACTGTGGTGAGCGTTACTACAGAAACCTTAAAATAGTGAGGATCAACACTGGCACAGAGTTGCTTTCTTATTACCTTTGCAGTATTGGAGTACTGTCTCCATGGCACATTTCCTGTCTGTAGCCCATCGGATTCGAGCTGATCCAGTTATTTTGTTTTCTACAGGCCACCAGCCTTGCCAAAGATACACTTCATGGTGATTGTCAACAAGGAAGAGTGCTATACAGCCAAAGAAGATCCAAAAATACCAGAGATTTAGTCAGTACATGTTTTACTAGGTTTCTCTGTAAGATAAACGGCATAGCCTTGACTAAAATCAGCCTATTTTGGTTGAACAAATGAGACTCATCCCAGAGTCCATCAATGTAATTTGTTATCCAACCATAGAGATTTCTGTAAACCCAAGAAGCAAGGGGCTGAGCTCTGGTTCCCCACAGGAAATAGTGTGTTTTCTTTAGTAACAGTTTGTGTATAAATACCTTTAATTGGTTTTAAGTATCTGTAAAGTGGAAATTTCAATCTTTTGTTGCTAAAGGTTGAACCCTTCCTGGTTTTACACACACTAAAGCACTACTGCTATTAATTAAACCTGAATTATTATCATGCTTTACTCCTAGGGGAATTCTGTGCCACTGCACAATGCGGCATTTGTGCACAATTAATGTTCTGTACAGAATTTCCTTTTTCTCTTCAGAGCTGATGCTGCAGAACTGCTGGCTGCCACTAGGGACTGCTAGACCAGGCAGAGCCCAGCTTCCCAGCTTGCAAATACAGGACACTGCTGGGGCAGAGAGGGAGCTGGAGAGTTCCAGACAGCTGCAGGTGGGCACTGGGGAGAGGAGGTGCGGGTGTCTGGGCTGGGAGGTGCACTGAGACTTGACTCTGGGTGGGAGGGATATGGGTGTCTGACTTGCGGGGGCCCCACAGCTGGGTGCAGGAGGGGAGAGGGCATAGCAGTCTGGTCCTGTAACTGGGCTTTGTGAGGGAGGATGCAGAGTAACAGGAACTGGGTTGTCATAGGGATTTCTTTAAACTTTCTACTCCTGGGGGAATCTAGTGCTCAGAGGTACTTTGAAATAAATCACCAAAATAAAAAACTGGTGTGATCATACAATGTTATTTTGACAAAATATGAAGAATTTTAACATATTGTGCGCAGAATTTTTAGGTGCAGAATTCCCCCAGGAGTTATGCTTACTGCATCCCAGTGCAAAGCAGCATGGGACTATGCCTTTTCCCTCCCTACTTGCTTGTTGCATTAATACTTTTGTAGGTCACCATTGTTCAATAACTCTTGTCAGTATGTTTCTCCACTTACATGTTAGACTAACTTTATACTAGGGGTCTCTGTATTTGGGACACTTATTCCTGGATATCGTAGCTGGGATCAGTGCAGTATTTACATCAATAGTCTGCTTCTGTACCTGGCTGTGGGGCAGTGTAGAGATCCTCCTGCAGGAATGGCATGGAATTGACAACAGTGGGATCTCTTGCAGGATATATATATTCAGTGGCTGAGAAGTCTCCTGATGAACTGCTGAGGATGAACAGGCGGGGGGTGAAATTAAACTTTCCAGGATCTAATAGAGCAAAAAACAAAAATGTCTAGTACAACAGGACAAAGTTAATTTGAAAAGCTGCATTTACACTTGCTATATTACACTTTGGCTTTTGAATAATCAGGAAAAGAGACTGGCGATGGCTGGGATAGAAAGCATTTTAGCTTTAGCCACCATTTTGAATCCAACCCTGGCTAGCAGTGACCAGCCATTTCAGCTATGTCCACACTACAGTTAGACTCCCACCAGCTGAGTGGTACTCATGAGGTTCGGGGGAAGGGGCTACTTAATTGGGGTGTAAATGTTCAGGCTCAGGCTGCAGTCTGAGCCTTGGGCCCTCCCATCTTACAGGGTCCTAGAGCCCAAAAGGCTACGCTGCAATTAAACTGCCCTGCAAGCCCCAGTCAGCTAGCATGGGCCAGCCATGGGTTTTTAATTGCAGTTTAGACATACCCTTGGTGGCTGACTGTTCTGTGGCTTTGTGAGACAGACTAAAAGACAGTTACTCACCTTTGTAACTGTTGTTCTTAGAGATATGTTGCTAATATCCATTCCAATTAGGTGTGCATGCGCTGCGTGCACGTTCGTCTGAAGATTTTTACCCTAGCAACACCCGGTGGGTCGGTTGGGTCGCCCCCAAGAGTGGCGCCGCCATGGTGCCGGATATATACCCCTGCCGACCCAACGGCCCTTTAGTTCCTTCTTGCCGGCTACTCCGACAGAGGGGAAGGAGGGTGGGTTTGGAATGGATCTGAGCAACACATCTCAAAGAACAACAGTTACAAAGGTGAGTAACTGTCGATTCTTCTTGGCGTGCTTGCTCATTTCGATTCCAGTTAGGTGACTCCCAAGCCTTACCTAGGTGGTGGAGTCGGAGTGAGATGTTGCAGAATGCAGAACTGCTGATCCAAATGCCGCGTCATCTCTGGACTGTTGAACCAGAGCGTAATGTGAGGCAAAGGTGTGGATCGAGGACCAGGTAGCTGTGCGACATATCTCCTGGATGGGTACATGAGCCAGGAAGGCAACAGATGTAGCCTGAGCCCTGGTAGAATGTGCGGTGAGATGCCTCAAGGGAACATGAGTCAAGTCATAACAAGAACGGATGCACGCCGTCACCCAAGATGAGATCCTCTGGGAGGAGACAGGTAGGCCCTTCATTCGGTCTGCCCCTGCAGTGAAGAGTTGGGGTGTTTTACGAAAGGGTTTTGTCCGCTCGATATAAAATGCGAGCACTCTACGGACATCAAGGTCGTGCAATTGTTGTTCCCGTCGTGATGAGTGTGGCTTCGGGAAGAAGACCGGAAGGAAGATATCCTGGTTGATATGAAAGGCCGATACCACTTTAGGGAGGAAAGCCGGGTGTGGTCACAACTGTACCTTGTCCTTGTGAAACACAGTATACAGTGGGTCCACAGTGAGAGCCCTAAGCTCGGAGACTCGTCTGGCCGATGTAATGGCTACGAGGAAAGCTGTCTTCCAGGACAGGTATAGTAGCGAGCAGGTTGCTAACGGCTCGAAAGGGGCAGACGTAAGTTTGGTTAGAACCAGGTTGAGGTCCCAGGTTGGGGCGGGACGGCGTACTTGGGGGTATAGGCGGTCCAAACCCTTGAGGAACCTAGAAACCATAGGGTGTGAGAACACGGAGCGGCCACTTTCCCCTGGGTGGAAGGTAGAGATGGCCGCCAAGTGCACTCTCAACCATGATACTGCTAGGCCCTGTTGTTTGAGAGACCAGAGGTAGTCCAAGATGGTGGGGATCGAGACCTCGGTGGGAGTAACATTATGCATTTCACACCAGCAGGAGAAACACTTCCGCTTGGCTAGATACATTGACCAAGTGGAAGGTTTCCTGCTACCCAGGAGTACTTGTTGTACTGAGGCAGAGCAACATAACTTGGACTGGCTTAACCACGCATCAGCCATGCTGTGAGGTGAAGGGACTGCAGGTCTGGGTGGTGAAGTCTGCCGTGGTCCTGAGTTATGAGATCTGGGAGAAGAGGCAGGGTAATTGGGTTGGTTATCGACAGGTCGAGCAGCATGGTGTACCAGTGCTGCCTGGGCCACACTAGAGCGATCATGATCAAGCGAGCTCTGCCCCTGCGGAGCTTTATCAGGACCCTGTGATCCAGCGGGAATGGTGGAAAGGCGTAAAGCAGTTGGCTCATCCACGGCATCAGGAAAGCGTCCGAGATCGAGCCCGGGGAGAGGCCTTGGAAGGAGCAGAACATCTGGCATTTCCTGTTCTCGCAGGAAGCGAAGAGGTCTATATGGGGAAAGCCCCACTTCCAGAAAACAGAATGAATAACGTCCGGACGAATCAACCACTTGTAAGACAGGAAGGATCTGCTGAGTCGATCCGCCAGCGTGTTCTGAACCCCTGGGAGGAAAGACACTACCAGGACTATCGAGTGGGCTAAACAGAAGTCCCAGAGCTGGATGGCTTCCTGACAAAGGGGGAGGACCGTGTCCCTCCCTGCTTGTTTATGTAATACATGGCCGTTGGGTTGTCTGTGAACACTGAGACACAATGGCCTTGCAAATGCTGTTGAAACGCCCAGCAGGCAAGGCGGACTGCTCTCAGCTCTCGGACATTGATGTGCAAGGCCAGCTCCTGAGATGACCAAAGGCCTTGAGTGCGAAGATGGCCGAGGTGAGCACCCCAGCGGAGAGATGACGCGTCCGTCATCAGGGACATAGAAGGCTGAGGCGGATGGAACGGCATCCCTGCACACACCAGGGAGGGCGCCAACCACCAGTCGAGGGAGCCTAGGATGCCCGGGGGAATCATGACTATCATGTCTATGGTGTCTCTGCCAGAGTGGTATACCGAGGTGAGCCAAGATTGGAGGGGACGGAGGCGTAGCCTGGTGTGTTTGGTCACGAACGTGCAGGCAGCCATGTGACCCAGGAGACCGAGACAAGTGCGAGCTGAAGTTGTCGGGAAGTTCTGTAGGCCTCGGACACTTGTTACCATCGCCTGAAACCGAGGCTGTGGTAAGCAGGCTCTGGCGAGACTGGAGTCCAGAATGGCTCCAATGAAGTCTATCCTCTGTGCGGGAACCAGAATGGATTTCTCCGTATTGATCATCAGGCCTAGACTCATGAATAGGTCCTTGATGATGTCCACATGATGGGTGACTTGTGCCTCGGAGACCCCTCCAACGAGCCAATCGTCGAGATATGGAAAAACGTGTAATCGACGGTGGTGGCGGGAGGCGGCGACTACAGCCATGCACTTTGTGAATACTCTTGGGGCTGTAGAGGCCGAACGGAAGGATTCTGAACTGGAAATGTTGACAGTTGGCTACAAACCGGAGGTACCGTCCGTGTGGAGGATAAATGGCGATGTGAAAATACGTGTCCTTCATATCGAGGGCGGCATACCAGTCTCTGGGATCCAAGGATGGGATGATGGTCCCCAGGGATACCATGAGGAACTTCAACTTTATCATGAACTTGTTGAGTTCTCGCAGGTCTAGTATAGGTCTGAGACCTCCCTTTGCCTTGGGGATTAGGAAATAGTGGGAGTAGAACCCCTTGCCCCTTTCATCCTTTGGGACCTCCTCTATGGCTTCCATGGCAAGGAGCGTCCACACCTCTTGTAAGAGGAGTTGCTCGTGAGAGGGGTCCCTGAAGAGGGACGAGGATAGGGGATGGAAAGGGGGGGCGAAATAAACTGGAGGTGGTACCCAAGTTCCACCGTGTGTAGGACCCAACAATCCGAAGTTAGCTGGGACCATGCAGGGAGGAAAAAGGAGAGGCAGTTGTAAAAGGGAGGGAAAGGATCCTGGAAAGTAACTGGTAAGCCGTCCTCGGGCGCACCTTCAAAAGTTTGGCTTTGGCCCCGTAGGTGGCTTGGAGGAACCCTGATTTTGGCCCCCTTGGGGTCCTGACTGCCGTCTACAACCGGCTTGACCACGCCTTCTGCCAAAGTCCTGCCTCTGTCTAGGTGGAGGATAAGGGCGGTGAGGCTGGGGGCGAAAGGCCGGCGATGAGTCGCCGGTGGGTGCATGCCGAGAGAGCGCATAATGACCCTGTTGTCCTTCAGGCTTTGCAGCCTAGGGTCAGTCTTTTCAGAAAAGAGGTCTCAACTGTCAAAGGGCAAGTCCTGTATGGTATGCTGTAGTTCTGGCGGGAGGCCTGACACTGGAAGCCATGAAATGCGTCTCATGGCAACTCCTGGGGCCAGAGTCCTGGCTGCAGAGTCTGCTGTATCCAGCGAGGCCTGGAGGGAAGTCCTCGCCACTTTCTTCCCCTCCTCCAAGAGAGCAGCAAACTCTTGACGGGAGTCTTGAGGGACTAACTCCGTGAACTTGCCCACAGCCGCCCAGGTGTTGTAGTGGAAGTGGCTAAGCAGGGTTTGCTGGTTTGCCACCCAGAGTTGGAGGGCCCCTGCAAAGTATACCTTACGGCCCAGTAAGTCCATGCGCCTAGCCTCCTTCGATTTTGGAGCCAGAGCTTGCTGGCCATGGCGTTCCCTCTCATTGACAGACTGTACGACAAGGGAGCAGGGAGGACGGCGGACGTACAGGTACTCATATCCCTTACAGGGCACCATGTACTTGCGCTCAACTCCCCTGGCAGCGGGTGGAATAGAGGCTGGAGACTGCCAGATGGTATCAGCATTGGCCTGGATTGTCCGGATGAATGGTAAAGCCACTCTTGTGGGGGTGTCAGCTGACAGAATATCCACCACTGGGTCCACTATCTCCAGTACCTCCTCTACCTGGAGATTCATATTGAGTGCCACACGTCTCAGGAGGTCCTGATGGGCCCTCAGGTCAATTGGAGGAGGGCCCGTGGAGGATGTTCCCGCCACCGCCTCATCAGGAGAGGAGGAAGTGGAGAGGCCAGAGATAAGCGGGTCCTGTGTGGACTCTTGCTCTTGGACGACCTCCGGCTCCAGTGGCATCTTGGAGTCTGGTGGCAGAACAGGCGCTTCCTCCGTACTGGTAGGAGGGGGGCGGCTGATAGTTGCCTCCAGCACCCGATGCTCCGATGGCGCAGAGTGAGACGGGACTGGAGGTACACCTTGGGCCTGGTGATTCGCCCAAGGTGTCCAGAATGACCACTGATGGGGGCCTTGATCTTGGGCCTGGGTCTCCTGGAAGATTCTGGTGGGCACATCGGAGTCACGGTCCCGTGCATGGGAACTGTCCACATGAGAGGACACCGATGCATATTGGGATGGCCAAGGAGGGGCTGAAAACAGTCTCCCTCTATGACTGATCTCGCTCTGTGCGGCACCGGGGATCGGTACTGGGAGCCATAACGGTACCAGGAAGGAGATCAGGACCTATGACCGGAGCGGTACCGGGAGGTCGACCGGGATCTCAAAGCTCGGCGTCTGGAGTGGCTGCGAAAGTCACGGTGCCTGGAGCTGGATCGGTGCCGAGAGTACCGGGCCGGCAAATGAGACACTGATCGGTGCCACGAGTGCGATTGGCGTCGGGACCGGGATTGGCGACAGGACCGAGAACGCTGGCGGGATCGCGATCGTAAGCAGTGCCGCTCTGCGGTGCCGACAGAGGGAGGTCTCATCAAGGCCGGCTTGCCTACAGATTGTATGACCCGCACCGGCAGTGCTGGGGGTTGAGGCAGGGCAGATTCTGTCATCGCGATCAGCTCCCTTGCCTTGGAAAATGTCTCCGGCGTGGAGGGAATAGTGAGGTCAACCATGGCTTTCGCCAGGGAGCTTTCAGGTACTGGACTCAACAGCCCTTGCGGGACCGGAACTGACGGTGCCAACGTTGTCGGTGCCGCGGCAGGTGTAGGTGCTGGGTGGTTCGATCTAGTCGGGTGCTCTGGCTGCGGTGCAAGTGGCACAGAAACAGTGGGAGTCTTATGTCTCTTCACCCGCGGGGAGAGAGACCGGTACCGAGCAGACACCGGTGCCGGCGATGGTCGGTGCCGAGAGGCCTTAGCAGTACCAGTGCAGTACCAGTACTGGTGCTGAAGAAGTGCTTCTGCCAGTGGATTGTCCAGTGCTCAGTGCCGTGGATGGAGGAGTAAGAGCTGCCTCCATCAGGAGCTGTTTGAGATGAAAGTCCCGCTCATTTTTTGTCCTCAGCTTTAAGGCCTTGCAAATCCGGCACTTGTCGGCGAGGTGGGATTCCCCGAGGCACTTAAGGAAGGAGTTGTGGGGATCTCCTGTTGGCATCGGCTTGTGACAGGCCGAGCATGGTTTGAAACCCGGTGAACCGGGCATGGGCGCCGGCACCGAGTGCGGGGAAGGGGCTAATCCCCGAACCCCTCTTAACTATATACACTAACAATGTTATAAAAACGAATAAGAATTAACTGCAACTATATACACAAGAACGAGAGAACTACGAGTAGCTAGGGAAGTGGAGTAGTATAACGAGAGAACTACGAGTAGCTAGGGAAGTGGAGTAGTATAACGAGAGAACTACGAGTAGCTAGGGAAGTGGAGATCAGCTAAGCTGCGCTCCACTGTTCCAATAACTGACACGGGCGGTAAGAAGGAACTGAAGGGTCGTTGGGTTGGCAGGGATATATATCCGGCGCCATGGCAGTGCCACTCTAGGGGGAGACCCAGCTGACCCATCAAGTGTTGCTAGGATAAAAATCTTCCGACGAACGTGCACGCGACATGCGCACATCTAATTGGAATCGATATGAGCAAGCACTCGAAGTAGAACTTCACATATCTACTACTTAACTGACAGATTTTCATACTGTAAATCTGTCCCACAACTATCATCTTTGTTGGCAGTTCCAGAAGAGGAGTCAATGATTAAACACAAAACCATCATCCAATCCCTCCAGAGGAGAACTGCAACATATCTGGTGGGCTAAGAGTTAACTGCTGCTCTTGGGGAGGACACTTCACTCTCCGGCCCCTTGCATCCCCAGACACCAACAGATTCACTTGTGTGTGGCAGGAAGCATATTTTATTCTCCAGTGACTTCTTGACTTCACCAGGGCCCTGACTATTGCTAAAGTTTCACATCAACAACGGAAACATGTTGAACTAAAAAACAATGTATTTTATAGACCTACAACATAATAACATGTAGATGAAGATCACTGGACTGCAATACTACCTTGCAACATGCAATCATAGGCTTTTCGATCTCTCCTTCCTAATGCATCCCAGATTCCCAATGGCTCTGACCCTTCATCACATTCATGTATTGTCACATTGCTGCTGCTGTGCAATCCAGCTTCCAGTGGACATCTGCAACACAAAGAAGTGATGTGAACCCAATACCCTTACTTCCATCATCATCCAGCTTCATGTACTTCTCAGCAGCCCAAGTCAGTCCAAAGACTGACTCTCTGACACCGGCACTTCCTTTTTGCCAGCCTAATCCATATGAAAATCAATACAGGAAACAACAACAAAAGGTCTGACATTTCAGTAATAGTATTTATTTGTACAACTGATCACATATGCAGAGTGTGAGAGAATGCTCATGTGAGCTCTTTACCAATTCTTCAGTTTCTCCTTTCCATCTCCTATCAGTGCCTCTTGCAAGCGTCCTTCTCTAACGTGGTCAGACTCTCTCTCTCTTAAGGCTTTTTCTTATCCTATCACCTCTGTTAGGTCATAGTGGAATCTTTACTTTTAGATGCTTTTCTGTCTCCCAGAGATTGAAAACATATTGCTTTAACAGGAATGGCAATTCAATACTGCAAGAACAGTAAGTATCTCTCAGCCTATTGGGATTGTGTGAAAATCAGAATATGCACATAATGAATGAGGTGCCCTGTCCATTCCTCCTCTCCCAACGTGCATCCTTGCTGCAATCTCTTAACCCACTCAAGATCAGTGCTACTGGAGGGTTGCTGGGGGGTTTTCGGGCAGACAGCTACGTTTAATAATCCAGCTACAGAATACAAATGTCTTGAAGGTATAAGTCAGCTACTTACTGTTCTTTTATTTTATTGGCTGCTGTTCTTCCTACATCCTTTGTGTGAGACTGTGCTTTGCAGCCATGCCACAGATAGATAAGGGCTTTATTTATATTGAGAACAATCATAGACGTCCTGGACCTTAGGCTGCTGCAGTGACATGCTACTTCAAGTAAATTTCCTTCAATGGAAACTTCTCCTCGTACACAGTACAGCCTCCAGTCACCTGGAATGGGCACAAAAAGCTTTATTACATTCTGGCAATGTTACTTCTAATTCAAGATCTTTCCGGATAAATTGCAAGCACTGCATTGCATTACACAATCTTAAACTGTCACAAAGAGATAAAAGGAAATTCACAGTCAATTTTATCACTGCTCCTTAACCCTCCCCCTTTTCTATTTAGGGTGAACAAGGACCAATATAATAATGGTACCTTATCTTTTAATGTCATCTCCACTTGGTGAACTGCAATATTTAGGCATATCAAGTCAAGTTCAGGTTTATCCCAATACAACTGCAGCCTTTCCAAGCTGCCACTGGATTGAAAAGAATTTGCCTAGTATTCACAGAATACATAGTAGGAATTGCAGTGTGTGGTAAAAAGGTCACAGAAGCTTTGTTTTGTTTGAGTAATAGAAGTCCAGAATGACAACATGCAAAATTGCAAGTTCATAATCAAATAATCATTTTTTTGCTATGTAAAACAGAGAAGCATCTTAAAGCAGAGGGGACAATTTAAATGTATGTACAGCAAAATGAATTTGCTCTTGGGTTGACAAAACACATTTTAAGTTTAAGTGAGGAGTGAACTAAAATGAAAGCATGAGTATAAGCTCCGTGATAAAGATCATCTACAGAAGAAGCTCCACCATTCCCTTTGTTATAGAATGAGTGCTAGTTTAGCCTTCATCTAAAAATCCATTTTTCCAGAAAAAGAGGACCATAGAGCAGAAAAAACCTATCTAATAAATGATTTACTTTGTGTATTTTCTTCTTCCTCTTCCCTTCTTCCAGCATGCACAACCATCCCTCCTTGGAAGCACTGCAGAAAGCATGGTGGTTCTTTTCCTTGAAGCACTTGTACCTAGAAATGGAGAGGACCACAATACCGAAACCACAGCAAATTAAAGAGTGAGGAAAAACTGCCTCTTGGCAGAGTATTAAAAATAGTATAGTCCTGGCCACCCATAAGGGTGGTTTTTCTAATATGTTAAAACACTGACTATTGTTTGAGCTGCCAAATACATCAACATTCAGTGGGACGCATACATATTGTTTTGGTTAGGAACTGCATAACTAAGAGGAACCTGTACCCATGTTGCAGTGTTCAGCAATCTTAAATTTCAGAGGATAATTAGCAGACTATATTGTAATTTAAATTGGTTTATTTTCGAACAGCATTGAAGTCCATTAACGGAAGGAGCCAGAGATGGGCTACTAGGATGATCCGAGGAATGGAAAACCTGCCTTATGAAAGGAGACTCAAAGAGCTTGGCTTGTTTAGCCTGGCCAAAAGAAGGCTGCGGGGGGATATGCTTGCTCTATATAAATGTATCAGGGGGGTTAACGTTAGGGAGGGAGAGGAATTATTTAAATTTAGTTCTAATGTAGGCACAAAGACGAATGGGTACAAACTGGATATTAGGAAGTTTAGACTTGAAATTAGACGAAGGTTTCTAACCATTAGGGGAGTGAAGTTTTGGAACAGCCTTCCGAGGGAAGTAGTGGGGGCAAAAGACTTATCTGACTTCAAGACTAAGCTGGATAAGTATATGGAGGGGATGTTATGATAGGATAGTTTAATTTGGGCAATTGATCTTGGATTATCACCAGATAAGTCTGCTCAATGGTCTGCGTGGAGATGTTGGATGGGATGGGAACTGAGTTACTGCAGAGAATTCCTTCTTGGGTACTGGCTGGTGAGTCTTGCCCGCATGCTCAGTGTTTAGCTGATCGCCATATTTGGGGTCGGGAAGGAATTTTCCTCCAGGGCGGATTGGCAGGGGCCCTGGAGGTTTTTTGCCTTCCTCTGCAGCGTGGGGCATGGGTCGCTTGCTGGTGGATTCTCTGCAGTTTGAGGTCTTCAAACCAGTTTTGAGGATTTCAATAACTCAGTCCTGGATTAGGGGTTGTATAAAAGTGAATGGGTAGGGTTCTGTGGCCTGCCTTGTGCAGGAGGTCAGACTAGATGATCATATTGGTCCCTTCTGACCTATGAGTCTATCTTCTCAAAGAACGGAGATATTTTGAGACAATAGTTATATGCCAGCCCTATGAAGATTGTAAAAATCATACAGACGCCCCCCGGGTTACACAAACCCAATTTATGCAAATCCACACTTACAGAAAAAGTTCTGTAAGCTAGAAATAGGAGGTTTTGGGGGTTTTTTTTGCGTAATGGTCAGGTATACATTTCCGACTTATGACAATTCAAGTTACGCAAGCATGCCAAAATGGAACGCTTGCATAAATCAGGAAGCATCTGTACAAATATGCTTTAATATTGCTTAAAATGCTGGCTTCTATGAAGCCTTAAAAAGTTTTGTCATTATCGAACTGACATTGTTGCTTATTAAACGGATAGGACAGACTGGTTTATAATCACTTGCACAGAATTTGGTATGGGAGGTGTCAAATGAAATCATGTCCTTTGCTCCCTTCACCCCATGCCTGCTCCCCAAACTATGTCATTACAATTCTTTGCAAAGACAATTCAATTTTGTCTTGGCCTGGCAGAAAATGCTTCTGATGGGGCTTAGCAGAATGACTGGAGCTCTTTGGATACTCTTTGTGTGAGAGAATATGAATTCCTTAATTGGATTCTGAACCTGAAGGCAGGGGATGTATCTACAAGTTATTCCTTTACCTACAGCAGGGGGAAGGAGAGAAGAAACATTCTTCCTCAGACTTCCCAGAAGGCAGATCTTGGAATTACATAATCCACAAAGAAGCCAATTTTTTTTACAATGCTGGAATGTTGTTCTGCAAGTCCAAAGGGAACTTTGGAGAGCCGTATATGTATATGGAGTGGCAATAGGTACACCTTCTGCATTAAAAGGGAGCCAAGAAAAGATGATCCCCAAATCCCACCACCACATTTACTCACCAAATTTGGGTATTTGGACAGTACTAGAGAATTTTTCAGTACAGTTTTCCCATAGCACTTTCTACATAGTGGATACGTCGGCAGCTCACCTGTGCTCCTCTCTCTTCATCAAGCTCCACAGTCATCAGTGCTGACGTCCCCTTCTCACTCACTGTGGAGTGCCTCCCTTGCCAAAAGTAGTACACACACTTCTCTTTTCCAACAGCCCTTACTTGCTGCTCTCCCTTTTGTCTGCTTCCAACTGCAAAACAAATGGCTCACATTGAAGGAAAACAGCTATTGCTAGCATTGTGGAGCGCATGGCCAGCCAGCTAGCTCAGTGATGTGAAATCCAGTGCAGCACTGAATACCCGCACAATCTGAGAAACATTAAGTCAAGCAGTGCAAGATGCATGTGCAAATTCGTCACAGGGACACCATCTGGTGGATGTAAAGCCGCACGCACAGACTCCATTGACTGGCCAAAGGCCTCCGAACCAGAAGAAGGATCATGTAAAATAATTAACATCACCTGAGAGAATCAGACAACGTGGAATGGTGTAGCCAGTCATGTTACCGAACAACAAAAAAAGCACACTGTGTCTCATTTTCCATATTACACTGTTCTTTGGCAGCAAGAGACTAGCTGGCTGCTGAACGATATTGGAAACAGCAGCAGTTGAGACAGCTACAGGCAGAACATGAAAATTCTTCTTGGTATAATTATATTAAAAAAAGGAACTGCAAGGGGATTCCAAGTTATGACAATCAGAGAACACTAAGTTAATAACTTACTTTCACGAAAAAAGTCTCGTGATTACTTGTAGAAGTTTCATTTTCCAATTAACTAAATGCTCCATGTTAGTCTGAGCAGAAGACTCAGAGCCAAGAATTTTTTTTTAAAAAGACCTTTATTCATTATCTGAATATTACAATTAGTAATCAAAAGCATGTGTGAAGAAAGACAAGTTCTACATTAAAACCCTTGATGGAAAGCTTTATTTCAGTTACTGAATGCTCTGAAGAACTTGTGACACAATTAGGACAAGATTTTCAAAAACAAGAGTTTAAAGTTAGTCTCCTAAATCTATTTTGACACCTACCAGACATTCAGAAGTCCTGAACAATCACTCTGAAAATCCAGGCCCCTCTAAAGTCATCTCAAATTGGGCACCCAGAATCAGTAGTTAGTTGAAAGCCTTGGCCTCAGTCTCCTCCTAAACCCTTCAAAACAGTGAAAGGCGGTGCCTCCTTTGACAAAACCAGCCTGACCGAGCAGATTTGTACTTTCAGGGTCAAAGTATTTGCAAAGTGTAAGGGAAAAAAACCAAATCCAAAATTCTTCAAGGAGCAAGAAGTTGGTTTTCTTTTGTTTTCTTTACATATGGAATCAGCTTATGGTTTCATGTTTAAGTCACATAATTTTCTATTTAAAAGTTTCTGCAACAAAGCACACGTCTGGGCTTACTTCATCTGCAGCTACTCTCAGATTCACACCCTTTTGTCCTCTAATTGGATTCTCCAGTATCTTGACTCCACAATCACACATTAATCTGCATTTTCTCACTATTTTTAAGAGTGAAGCCATATTTGTGCTGTGGCTGATTAGCGCATTTGTCCCCTTGGAATGCACTTTTCATTTGTGGGGCTGTTCGTACTTTACTTACCAATGGGGCCATCTCCTCTTCTGGAGTTCATTCCCCATTTTGAAAGCATGGAGTGAGGCACAGCCCTACCTGTTCCCTACTTCAGCAAAGATCACCCTGAGTTGGCTGTCTGCTAGAGATCTACCTAGTCAGTATTTTCATTGGAGCACAGTTAAGAATTTTCAAATCAAGGCTGAAATGCGCTGATGAGTGTTTGGAGAGACAGCACAAAGAGAGTCCTTCCCTCTTGGCACTTTGGCTTCACTATCTAGCACAGATTTTTGCTTCCCCCTTGGTTCCTCTTTCTACTACCTGGCAAAGGCTTCATCTGGAACTAAACTTACATCTCTTGCAAGTCAGTTCAGAACACTGCCACTAGTCCAGCTCCCTACCTGATTCAGTTCTACGTTAAAGAAGATTACAGTTACTCTTGATATCATCACTCAAGTCATTTTTGCAAACCAGAACTATGCGGCTACAATTTGGATGCAAGTAAGCTAGCACATGGAAAACTGCTGTGTGATGGCACAGATTACATTTTGGTGTGGGGAAGAGGAAAAACAGCAATGATTTTACCAGGAATTCTACTTCAGATCTTGCTTGCAAAGTTTGTTTAATGGCCACATGCTGTAAGTGAATTCCTGTCTTATTTGACTAGTGGGGTGCATCACATGCAAGGAAATTTAGCTATAACATTAGCTGTTTTAGCCACAGACATCAGTATCTAGCATGAAGAAATTCAGCTGTTCACTAACCTGCAGTGCTCACCATGTACTTCCATTTAACCACATACGTGTCTCCCTCATGGAATTGTCCAATGCTTTGTTTAGGCAGCCTACTGTAATCAAATTCCAGGATGTGCCAGACATCCACTGAGGCAGTGATAATTTCAAACTGCCTCCCATCTTCTCCTTCAATAAATCCATAGCCACGGCCAATATTTATTCCATCCAAGACTGTGCCAACCATAGTTTGGGGCACCGGTACCATTAGCATGACATCATATGGTTTAAAGTCAGACTTGGAGTCTTCCTGTGACAAGACATGTAACAGTTGGGGTTTTTTTGGTCTATGTTTAGATTTTTTTTCTTCTTACCCAATGATTTAATTATAAACATACAAGTAGCAAATGTATGCAATACTCTGTGACACAGTGGTACTGTTTTCTTTTTGTACTAAAGCCAGTTCTGAAGCACTGATCAACCCCCCCAAAACACTAGTTGATTAAGAGCATGTATGTGGGTTTACCATCAATGATATTGTTCTGGTTGACATTCTAAGGTCAGAATGATTAAGGAAGCAGTTTAGACCATTGAGGACAAAAAACGTATGTTTCCACTGATGAATATCAGTCATTTATATGGTTTTAATTCAAAACTGGCTTCCCATTACAGACACACAAATCAAGTATTGAAAATACTCAGTAAGTTTATTTGCTCTACCTTCTGGTGAAGAGATTCACTAGAGTTCTTCTCATTGTGTTTCTTCAATTCTGTCCAGTCAAGAAATTTTTCTTTGAACAATATGGTCTCATTATGTTCTGTGAGTCTGCCAAAGATAGCCCAGTCAGGACGCCCTTGTCCTTTTCTGTATTAGAAAAAACAAAAAAAACGATTAAATTACACACTGTAACATATATGCAAGAAATCGAATGTTTTAACATCCCTGAGAAAACTCATGTTCAATACAGGTTTCTAAGTTTTTACTCTAGTTTGCAAATTATAAAGTTTGAAACTATTCAGATATGAAACATTTGCCAGTAGGATGTAGGATTTTAAAGGTGGCCAGCAAAGGAAAGCAAACGGCTGTGTACCTTCTTCTTTATGATGGACAAAAGCAGCCTGAAAGATTTTGCCTCCCTGAATGTTTATTTGCCAATACACAGCTCTCCACCTGGCACAACTTTACATGTTTTATCATGCCGGCTCATGGCAACTAAAAGCCATTGTTTCCACAAAGAAAATTGGCAGCTGGCATTTACACATTGACTCAGTCTAAGAGAATTCAGTTGCATTAACTCCCAATAATGTATGTTCCCAGTGTATCAATAAGAGAGCAAAAGTACTGTAACAGCTGTAAGTTTGGTACCTTGGTATAAGGGGATTGCACTCTCCAGGGTCTAGAGGATTTATGTCACAATTGGCGTAGTCAAATGTTCCATTCCACAAATGTTTGGCCAGCTGGAATGCTACTTTTCTCTGTGCTAATGTGACTTCTTTCCCATGCCACACATATACTTCACTGCCGAAATCAAAAACCAGAACCTAGAAATAATTACGGTAGCAATTTAACTGCAGGGAAAATATGCTCAGTTATACCAAAGACTCTTTAGTATAACAATGGCCAGGTTGTGATCTAGTTAACGCAGCGAAACAAATACTTACAAATATCCTATGTGACAAAAGGAGCTGACAATGAAATAGCAGCCACAGCATAGCATTTGGGTTTGACTTAAGGGCCTGATTACTTGCATATTTGGTAAGCAAGTACAGTAACTCCTCACTTAATGTCCTCCCACTTAACGTTGTTTCAAAGTTACGTCACTGCTCAATTAGGGAACACGCTCCTTTGAAGTTGTGCAATGCTCCCTTATAACATCTTTTGGCTGCCTGCTCTGTCCACTGCTTGTGAGATTCTATGGAAAAGCAGCGACTTTACAAGGGAGAATTGCATAAGTTCCTCTTCTCCGCCTCCTCCCCACCCCTAGCGCTTCCCCAACTGCCAAACAGCTGTTTGGCGGTGCTTAGGCGTTTTGGAGGGGGCGGGGGAGGAGCGGGGATGAGGAGAGGAGGTGGAGTGGGGGTGGGAAGAGGTGGGCCTGGAGCATCCCCTGGCAAAGTCGGCGCCTGTTCTTCTCCGGGGAAGCTGCCGCTGTTGCTGCAAAGGTGTTTCCTAGCATCCTTGCCTGCAGCGGGCTCTGCCTGTGTGGGATAAGCCGGGGGCACTTCCCAACCACAGTACAGTACAATACTATACAGTATATAATGCCTTTTGTCTGCCCCCCAATTTTTTTCTTGGAACCTAACCCCCCACATTTACATTAAATCTTATGGGAAAATTGGCTTTATCATCGTTTCACTTAAAGTTGCATTTTTCAGGAATATAAATACAACGTTAAGTGAGAAGTTACTGTACTAGGAATTCTACAGAGGAATTTGAATATGAGGGAGTGAGTTCATGGGAGAATTGAAAGTTCTTACTGATCACAAAGCAATACTGACTTGTTCTAAAAACCTACTTTCAATCCCTCCTGGTTGAATGATGTGGCTGCAGTGAGAATTTACTGAGGGTGGAAAAGAGTTTTGGGAAGGGGAGACAAAAAAAAAGTTAGGACTGCCTGGTTTAGACTTGGATGGACTGGAAGCAAAAGAACCCACCATGGACAAAAAGGGTTGGAAGTCTTTAAAAGTTGTCAGTGCTGAGATAATACATTCTAATTTTTCTTTACTTTTGTGGTACCAAGGGCTCTGCAGATAGTCAGTCTCTGGCAGTGAAGAGTTTAAAGTATCAGAAGTACAAAGGATCTGATTTTCAGTAAGTCTGAAGATATGTCTTTAAATTGTGTGCCTACAAGCTTACTGAAAATCAGACCATCAGTATCTTCCAGAGGAAGTGTTAAGTGTTCCAGATTCAAACTCTTAAATGTAACTTACTGTACCTCTCTGGATTGTAGCAGAGTACATCTTGGCATTTTCCCCCAGTAGTCATCATCAGGAATAAGTTTATCATCTACTAAACGATAGATGCAATTTGTTTCTATTATTGCAGCTTCATACATTTCATCTTCCTCGGGATTTCCAGCAGCTTGAAGAGAAAAAAAAATCATAAATACTCAATGTTCTAATATTAAATTTCTCTACATTGAAATGGCCATTTCAGCTATTTTACTATGATAAAACATCAGCGGCTGAAATAGTGAAAATATAAAAACTCTTACACTGGTAACTTGTCTGGCCACCAAGGAGTTTCCAGAAGTCTTTGGCAGCATGAGTATGGGTATTTATCCCTTCTTCTATGGTCTGCACATAAGAAGCTCTACAGCCAAGTTCCCTCTTTGTCTGAATTAAAGTTGCAAGTTCTGATGCCTAAGAGATTAACATAATTAGCTGAATAGGATCGGTTAAGTCATTTGTGCCCGTTCAGTCGAGGGAAAGTGCAGGAGTGAGAAAGGGGACAGCACGGTTGGTAACAGTGGTAATGGTCATTACTTCTCTTTTATTAAACACCAAGAAGCTAGAGAAAAATGACAACCACACCAGTGCTTTTATTTGTAATTCCAATGAGAACTGATCCTAATGAATGCAGAAATAGAAAGGACATCCTGCAATTCAAACTATTTTTCTGTTTGAATACAAATCCCTTTCCTGAGGATTTCCTATTTTCTATTGTGGTTTTGCAACTTTCATGTCCCACATCAGCTTTCAATAAATGCAGAGGTTAGGGGAATAAGATATATCTGCCTCCCACTGATTATCAATGATATGCTACTGTGCACATATTCCAGCACTGGACTATTCAGAGAATTGGCATCAGGAGTGATTATGTGAAAGGAAGAACTGGCCTGTGAGATCTCATTTTAGTGGACTAACCTTAGCTTTTTCTATGACGTTTGCAAACTCTCCTACCCACAGGAAACAGTAATGTGGAGTTAACAACAGGAAGCAGTCACCACTGTTCAGTGATGAAGCCCTTGGCTCAACTAATCTTGTCTGAACATGTCTTCTTCCTAAAATATAAAACCAGGATAATTATATTCCTAAAAATACTGCCATCAATTTTTGAAGACCTAATTATTTTGAATGAAAGGAGAAACTTGATCCAATTGCACTAATAATCCATTCCCAAAAGTCTTTCATTAGAAGAATGAAGAAAGAACATCACAGGTTCATACTTGGGGGAAACAATTTGTTTTCTTCTATTAACTGATATTTCTATATTGCCATTTGTTCTGCCTTGACAATTTTATACCTCACTGGAGAAAAGAAAAAGAATAATAATAAATGGCATAAAAAGCAGCCAAAATCCATAGCCTTTAGCATTTGTGAAACTACTTTATTGCCTTACTAGACAATCATATAATCAATAACAAGTTTTAAAGATTCTGACTTGCTAAACAAGTAGTATTTAGCAGAGATTAGGCTCAGTAATAATGTGTTGCAAGAATAATTGAAATGGCATACGGTATTCTGACTGCAAGTAGAAAGTGGGTAGTAATGGGTACCAGAATAGAGGCAAATATTAGGGAGATACACCCCACAGGACAGAAAAACAGAAATCCTTAAGTTTATCCTCTCCTCTTTCCTTACCAAAGCCGTGCCAGTCACCACCATGTTCATTTACGTGGCATGTTATATCCATGACTCATAACCTCCACTTGTTATTGAATCTTTTAGGTTGTATACTTTCCAGGGCAGGGGCTTCTTTGTCAATATAGTGGGGCTCCAACTTCTACAGGAGCCTTTGGATGTTACCATAATGAATATGTATTGATAATATAAAACCTTCTCGCATACCTTTAATTTGCAATAGCATCAGTTTCTTGTATGGCACAGCACTGTTGTTGGAGTTTTGTTCAGTTAGATTGACACTTCGTAAACTGACGCTGCTGAAGTTTTCTTTGCTTGCTAAGCCAGCAAGTGCTACTTCTGAGAAATTTGAGTTTGCAGACACTTACACACAAAACAAAACAAAAAACCAAACAGGAGACACAAAAAGCAAAAAACAAAAACAAAAAAACACATTATGTTTCGTTTCTATATTTTATTAATTTTTTTTCTTGCATGGCTCATTTTCAGCTTTTTTTGTTGTTGCCACTGAAAAAGACAACAAAAAACAGGTTGAATTTAAAGTTAACAGCTAGTCCAAAGACTCTGCTCATCTTAATCATTAGGCAAGTTTCTAGATATCATCCCATAGTAAACTGTCAACGATCAGTTGACCAAACATTTTATTTTCAGAAATTCCAAGTTAAGAAATATCTTATTCAATATTTTGGGAAGTGCAGTGTACATTTTTGATGCAAATATAAATGATTAACGATGCTGAGAGAGAAGCCAAGAATAATTAGTTGCAATTCCCTTCAAATTTATCTCAGCCATTGTGATACAACAGGCATTTACACACTCCAAAGTCTCAGAATCAGCTTATTGTAAAATTCTAAAAGAATCTCAATTCTTCACAATTAACGCCTATTTCTCAACCAAAACAAATTATTTCAGAAGTTTTTAATTCAGATTAATGCTTCTCTTTACATTACATCACAATACTAGAGAGAGAAGGTGAGTGAGCTAAGATCTTTCATTGGACCAACTTCTGTTGGTGAAAGAGACAAGCATCTGAGCTCCACAGAGCTCTTCTTCAGGTCTGGGAAAGGTACTCAGCGTGTCACAGCTAAATACAAGGTGGAACAGATTATTTAGTAGAACACTGCAAAGTACAATACCACACAGCATTTGTTTTCATCAATACAGGCAACATAAAGATTAGTTCTCTTCACTGCAGTGGCAAAAGGGAAACTCTTGACTGTAACGATGTTTTGCAAAATAAACTTTGAAGAAACATTACACTACTGTGACTTGTTAATACTGTGGTTATCATGAGAACACAATGTCACTAATACACTTCACTGAAAGTTCCTGCCAGAATACAGTTACTTTGTAGGGAAGCTAATGGTTTGGAGTTAGGAGGTTAGTTCTGAATTCTTGAGGGATAATTATGGCCATGAGATTGAGGGAAATTTACAAGAACAAAAGTTGGTCTATTTCTGACAAACTAGACTTGCTCTCTTTTCCCAACAGAAGAATAATTTGTCATCATACTAAAGACGCATTTTATCTCAGCTGCTAGTGGCATGTTCAGCCCCTCTCCTCCCAACTTGACCCAATCTCTCAAAAACAGTGTTGCTCTCTTTTCACTGGTTGAATAGACTGGAAAAGTTAGTATCAGAGTACTGAAGTAGGTAACCCCACATCTTTCTTGTTCCATTGGGGTTCAATATTTTACTGATGTTCAGCCTTCTAACTGAAAATCGAATGATGAATTCTCAGAGAGTGTTATGTGTAATATTTTTTTTAGCCCTTCACTACTAGAATGGCACATAAGAGCCATCAAATTGACTTACTTTTTTCTACTTTCATTCGCTTTGACTCCATGAATGCAATATTTAATCTTTGTTCCGTGTATTCATGAAGAATGTCCTCTCGTGCAGCCAGCAATTTCAGGGGGTTCCTTGAAGCCTGAGCTCTGCGCATAGGTCTCACGGCACGTTTGTGCTCTGCTACAGAAGAAGTTAACCTAAGCAGCAAATGAAAGTTTTATAATCTTCAGATGACATAACTGGTCTTAGTCAAAAGCCACTAATGATTGCAGACTTGCTCTGTACTGAGATGATATTTAAAGCTAAAGTCAGTTCACTGATGCATGCATAAGGGTATCCCAGAAATCCAGAGAAGAATTGGATGTGGCCACTGTTAAGAGACATCCACAAAAAATGTCTGAATACTTTCGTGAGCTCCACATACCTGTGATTAAAGTTAGCCAACTCTGGGCAAAGATTTGGTTAAGTTGGAAGGTTTCTCTTGTTGGGTAAAGATGGGAGGGGAGGGGAGCGGTAAAAAGGGGACCAATGGCCATTTGTAAGATATCATGGAAAAAATTATATTTATTCATTCAGAATAGTGAAAGAGAGAGAGCTCACTTTGGTGCATAAGGATCAAAGATGGCATCAAAGTCCTCATCAAGCTCCAAAGGCACTGTGGAAGTGGGGTAGTCCATGTGACGGTAAAATTTGGAAAAGGTTTCATCATCGTCCAGCTTCATCACCTCTTTCACTGATTTTCCTGTGACCGTTAGCACGGTTTCTTGCATCCCACCAACTGCAGATACAGATAAACGGAAGTATCAGAGGGGTAGCCGTGTTAGTCTGGATCTGTAAAAAGTGACAAAGAGTCCTATGGCACCTTACAGACTAACAGAAGTATTGGAGCATAAGCTTTCGTGGATGAATACCCACTTCGTATTCACCCAGGAAAGCTTATGCTCCAATACTTCTGTTAGTCTATAAGGTGCCACAGGACTCTGTGTCACTTTTTACAGATAAAAGAAAGATTCTCTTAAATACTATGCTGGGTTTCTGACCTTAAAGTTGTGTGTGGCAGTCTTCTGTTTTTCTTTTCTTTTTTTTAACCGAGAGATAAAATTTAAAAGCCAGCCTAAGGTGAGACCGCTTGACATAACAGTGACACACCCAGGGCCTATGGTGCTCAGTAGCATGAATTTTCTACACTAAAGAATGAAGGCCAAATTCTGCCATCCTCACCTCAAGTAACATATCAGGGTTACTTGTAGGGAAAGACAGTACTCAGGGTTAATAAGAGTGGCACAATCCAGATCTTATTTTAGTGCCTCACCACATTAAACGACTCATTTTAACCTCCTCCAGTGAATAGTAAACACTTATTTACTTCTGACATGCTTGACACAATGCCAGATATGAAAATAAGGTCTTGGTCCCAAAACAAAGATGGGAAAACTTCAAATGTCTAGATGTGGGGACAACTTAGTTTATAACCACACACACCAAGTTATAAAGTGAATTTATAAAAAGACACTACAAAAAGATTTTTAAAAATCACTTTGGAGGAAGATGACCAATGCAGTGGTTTGATATTAGTAAGATTAAAACAATGTACCAGCATTTGAAGCCAGATTATCATAAGTAATGATAGCTTCTTATGCAAAGTCTGAAGTGGTGATACGACTTTATAATGTTATCTGGATAATCTGCTAGAAGCAGTTCTTAATTTGTGCCAGGGTTTGCCAGGGCTGAGCCTTGGCACCTCTAAACTTGGCAAGTCAGAGCCTCAGTACCTCTGGGTTTGTTGTATCAGTTATGAATGTAAAAAAACTGCTTGAGGCCTGGCATGTCTTTCATTACAAATGAAGCACTAACTAGAAGCAAGAATGTAATGGGAAAAGATGTGCGGTGTGTGTGTGGGGATGAGACAGTACAAAAAAAGAATTATGATTTTTAAAAAGGCTTTTTGTTGTCTACAAAACAAATAGCAGGCGGTGACTAACAAATTTTTGCAAAGACTGAATCACAAAAAAAGCGTACAACCTTTGCTATGGTCTTGGTGAAATGAACAATACAAGTACACAAAGCTCTGCTACCAGGTACTGTAACTAAAATACATTAACTGATTTGAAAAATCAGGTATAGAGTCTATTACATTCTCAAATTACTCTTACATACCTTTGTTATTCAGCCTTCCCAAGAATGTTTCCAACTTGTCTAGCTTCATGTCTGATTCTAATTGCATATCAGGCCTGGCTTCTATTTCTAAGCAAAGTGAAAATATTAAAAATAGTTACAGCGTGATTAAAGCACGTAGAAAAGCCTCATCATAAGTTTCAGCTATTTTTGATTACCTACCTTCCAGAGGCTTTGAAATTGGAGTGGTAGACTTCAGCCTGTTACAGAAAGGGGATGCCACTGGAGTTATGGCAGTAGGTGATGCCAAGCCTGCAGAATAAGCAGAGTCTTTCAGATTGCCACATTCATTGTAAACTATGAGGCTTTATTCTTGCAAACTAATGCCTGTTAACATAACCTAGTTTGGGAAAGGGGTTTTCTATTAAAACAACCCTTTGTGCTTATTTTAAAATTTATATGGTTTGGATTGTATGTACCATTGTGCTTATCACTCAGACAATGTTTTTGTGCAAAATAAATGATTTGCTGGGAATCTGCTGAGCTCCTGTTCAGAACACAATCTATGGAAATAATCTTCACACATCTACTAAGCAAGGCAGCAAAAAGAAAGGCTTGAAATGTCAAGACGATTCTCTTCCCCATTCCCACCAGCAGCCAAAGTCCACGGATCTCTGTGGCTTGCATATGCAGGTTCGGAGACAGGAGTTACAGGGGAAGCACAGCAGTAGATTCAGATTTAGAGGCTGCATCCTGTATATTTAATACCTTTTAAAAACGGAATGACTATTTTTCCATGTAGTAACTGTCTGTTAATTACTGAGGAGCTCAGGTTTAAGTCTTGTTTTGGAAACTTTACTGTTTTCCTCAGATAAAAACTGAAGCTGCATCAGTTTAAGAACTCCTTTCATTATCTTTGTATGAAAGAGACATCACCCTGGAGCAAGCCCTAGCATGCAGTAATTACCAAAGCACTGAAGTGAATATAGAACACAATTGGGCAGCTTATTAACAAAGACATATTTTGCTACTAATTAAGAGGCCTGAGCTTGGGGGAGATTTTAAAGTAGCCAGTAAAGCCTTTGGCCAATGGAGTATAGGTGAGAGAGTGACTGGACTGATCACACAACTCCCCCTGCTGCTGGATGAACAAATCAGTGCAGAGAGCAGCTCCCAGGGGTGATAAACGTTCATTTGCCAATTTGGAGACATAAGACTCTTTAACCACAAAGTGATTAAGACTGAAGGGAAAAAAATTGATTTGATTTTGTATGTTTTGTTGCGTTTTTACCTTGCAATTTAAGTCTGATCTTTGATAATTCCTTCATCTAGGCAATACATAAATGGTGCACATATGTAAATAAAATCCAGCCCAGACTACTTCTAACCAGTACAAATGTCAATGGCTCTCCAACTTCCTCTACAACACTAACATCCACAGTAACTGAGCAGTTCCCCCTCCTCAATTTTTTTCTTCTCTCTCTTCTTTTTTTTTTTTTTTTTTTTTTTTTAAGAGCAACTGCTAGCCTCAAGCACTTAGGGATATTTGGCTCACGTTCTCAGTCTTCAGTCTGTGGCCCACTGAGCATCTGCTGAAGGCCCACAGAGAGATGGCAGTTCACATGGCACCGGCTCCCTGATTACCAGGAGCTAGAAATACATTATTTTCCTAATGTTACCTCTCAAAACACCTAATGCAGTTCCCACAAGCATGTTACACAATCACAGATGGTAAGGTGTGTGGAGAAGGTCTGGGAGATCACAAATAGGACAAGGAAATGGCCAATGATAAGGGCTGGGTGAAATTTTTCAGATGAATAGTTTATTCAGCAAAACAATGCAGTTTTGGTTGAGCTGAAACAATTTACAAATTTGCTGAATAGTTTCAGCCAAAAAAATTTTTTTAGGGGTGGGAGGTGTCTTAGGCACCCTTCATAAAACAGGGGGAGGCAGTGGTAGCTCCTTTATAACAGCTGGAGAGTGGCGGCTGTTGGCCAGGTGCCCAGCTCCTAGGGGCAGCGCAGCTGCCAGCAGCAGCAGTGCAGAAGTAGGGGTGGCAATACCATATCATGCCATCCTTGCTTCCGTGCTACTGCTGGTGGCAGTGCCACCTTCGGAGCTGAGGAGCCAGCCAGCAGCTGCTGCTCTCCGGCTGCCCGGCTCTGAAGGCTGAGAGCGGCAGCTGCTGGCCTGCTGCCTGGCTCTGAATGTTGCACTGCTGCTTGTGGCTGCTGGTCACTCAGCTGTGAGGGTAGCTCAGAGGTAGGGGTGGGAATGCTGTGACCCCTCTTATACTGGACTTGTGATCCCCTTTTGGGTTAGATTCCACAGTTTGAGAAACACTGTGTACTTTTATCCTATAGTATAAAAGTACACAAGAGACCAGATTTCACGGTTTGTGATCCGATTTTCACAGCTGCAAATTTGGTAGACACTTACCTATATCACATCTCCAGAACCTGACTTTTCCTTTCTGCCCCTGCTCACTAAAGTCTTGTTCAGGCCCTAATTCTCTCCCCTCTCGAGGCTTGCAACCTTCTCTCTGGCCTTGATGTTTACAACTTTCCCCCTTAAATACATATAGAATGCTGCTACTAAAATAATTTTCCCGGTTTGTCAAGTGTATTATGGGTATAACTAAGGCTATGAGTTGGTCATGGATTCTGTGATTATACATGACCTTCACGACTTCAGTCCTGCTAGAAGTTCTGGGTATGGTGCAGGAACTACTTGGTGAAATTTTACGGCCTTTGTGATGTAAAAGGTCAAACGAGATGATCATAATAATGGTCCTTTCTGGCTTATGAAATTAGCACTTAAGACGAAGGACAGAACTTTGAGCTTGACCCTACAAATTGTTGTCATTACCATAACTGAAACAGAAATATGAAAATATTAGCAATCTTATTCTGGCCTTCTAGCAACTCTTCGGTGTGACAGTTACTTTTAAAATTAAGATACTCTAAACAAAACTTGAGTTGTCTATTCAAGGAATCTACTGCGCGTTTTATTTTTTTAAACATACCATCATGCAGTATTTTACTTTTGGATATAAAGTCCCTGGTGCAGGATTGGACAATTACGTTCAAAGCTAGAGAAGCTTCAAGGTTGCACCCCTGCCACTCCAGCATCAACAGGTGGGACCTTCCAACCCTGCATTGTGAGTGTACTCCATAGTTTTACTGTCAGTTACATTTTTGGCACAGAGATGAAGAGCTTCCTCTGGCTGCTCCAGTGAGCAAAAAAACAACAATAAAGTTTAGCCCAGGCATTAGGGCACTCACCAGAGATGTACTAGACCTTGGTTCAATTCCCCGCTCTGTCTGAGGTCTCCCACCTCCCAGATGAGAACCCTAATCTCCAGTCTAAAGCGTCACTCATGTTCTCTGGCTCAGTGACTATTCAAATCTTTCATAACAAACAGAACTGCTTCAACAAGAGAGATTGAGAGTGACACCAACACAGGCTGACTGGCCCTTAATGGTCTAGCCTGTGACAGATCAGGTTGACTGGAGAACAGGTGGCTCAAGCTATTGATTGGACCCAACAGGGGATTCTCATAAAGAGTTGGGTGAGTCCAGTTGGAGGGGGGATAACCAGAGGAGGGGGAAGCGCCTATTTTCTGGCAAACAGCCTGAAAGGAGGCTGGGAAGCAGAGAGGAGAAAAGAGCATACAGGCTACCCCCAGGGTGAGCTGGAACCCTGAAGAATGAAAGCCTGCTTGAACCCCTGAAAAAAGAGAAGAGCGTGCTAGCCTCTGGGGGCACAGGAGCATGGGATTAGGCACAGGGACAAGTTACAGTGGTCAAGGAAGAGGTGGCCTGCTGAGCCCAAGTGGGCTGAATATTCTATCGTTTTGAGTATTTCTGCTGGACTTCGATAAAGGGATAAAAAACCTGCGGTTGGTCCAGGTCTGACTCAGGTCTGACTCCAGCTGACTCCGGCTGCGGGACTAAAAATTGCTATGTAGACGTTCAGGCTTGGACTGGAGCCCAAGTTCTCAGATCCTCTTATTCTCACAGGGTCCCACAGTTCGGGGTCCAGCCCAAGCCTGAACATCTACACAACAATTTTTACTCCCGCACCTGAAGCCCATTGACCCAAGCTAGCCACAGCTGTGCGTCAGGGCTTTTAATCCCTGTGTAGACATACAGCTGACTCAGGCTTGGGTTGCAGGACTAGAATTGCTGTGTAGATGCACAGGCCTGGGCTGGACCCCTGTGGGGCCCTGGAAGGGGCAGGACTCTATGAAGTAGAATCATAGAATATCAGGGTTGGAAGGGACCTCAGGAGGTCATCTAGTCCAACCTCCTGCTCAAAGCAGGACCAGTTCCCAACTAAATCATCCCAGTCAGGGCTTTGTCAAGACTGACCTTAAAAACCTGTAAGGAAGAGATCCCACCATCTCTTTAAGTAACCTATTCCAGTGTTTCACCACTCTCCTAGTGAAAAAGTTTTTCCTAATATCCAACCTAAACCTCCCCCACTGCAACTTGAGACCATTACTCCTTGTTCTGTCATCTGCTACCACTGAGAACAGTCTAGAACCATCCTCTTTGGAACCTCCTTTCAGTTAGTTGAAAGCAGCTATCAAATCCCCCCTCATCCTTCTCTTCTGCAGACTAAACAAGCCCAGTTCCCTCAGCCTCTCCTCACAAGTCATATGCTCAAGCCCCCTAATCATTTTTGTTGCCCTCCGCTGGACTCTCTCCAATTTTAGTTTGGCCAGAGGGTCAGGAGACTTCTACAGCTTGAGTAGGCTGAAGGACAGTAGGGGAAAACTGAAGTACAAGAGCCACAGGTAGCCAGGAAGGGATGTACTAGAGTAGCAACTTTGCCACAGACCAATGCAAGATGAGCCCACAGTGATTAGGGCACTCTCCTGCAACATGGGAATGCCAAGTCCAAACCCCTCCTTTGCTTTTACATTACAAAATTTCCCACAAACAGAAACAAAATGTTTCCTTTTGGGTCAAACACATTTTTTATTTGACAGGAACCCGAGTGTTTGTTGATTTTTCTCAACTGCCAATAAAAACAAAAACAAAAAATCAGTTATTTGCCCAGCTCTGTCCTGGAGATCCATTCTATTTTCTATTGAGATGTGGCCCGCTCTGTAATATGGTGACACACAGGGATGCTAATAAGAGTGATATTTCTGGCCCTTGGTTTCACAACATGGTGAAGATGGCAGAAAGTTAGTGTGGCAGGGACCAGCATCTATTGACACCACTGGCTACCTTTCTAGGTCCACTGACTAAAGAGGGTGAGCCTTTCTTGATATTTTGACTTTTACATGGACAATCTGTACAGATCCCTATTCAATTCAGGATCAGAAACAAGGGTTTTGTGGTTGGCTGATTCTATGATTCTAAGAGACCCCAATTATTTGTTCTGTGCAGAAAATCTGCTGTAAATCCTTCAGCTGATTATGGTATTCCAAGGATACCAGCATATTAGTAAAGTTACTGGTGAATTCTGTTTCATAGCCTAAAGGCAACTCACTAAAAAAAAAATAAAAAATGTACATTTGCTAAATATTTTGAGAGATTCTTGCAAAAAGTAGTCAGTTACAGGTCAATAGCTAACTCTCTCAGTTCTTAATGAGACAGAGCACTTTGATTGTCAAATGAGAGTTATGTAATAAAGGGAAATCCAATTGTGCTCTCTGGGTAGGACTGGGGACAAAAACTGAACATTAGTATGAGTGTACAAGCAATTTATATTGAGCTTCATAATAACTGGATGCAACTGCAAACAATGCAGGACAAAATGACCAACAGAAGCACTCACTGGAAGTTACAACAAACAGCACAATGACATTTGGCTGAAGATAAACAGCCCTCTCTTGCTAACACGAATACCATTTCTGTTCAAGATTAGCCCTTCATTTTGACCAGGTAGAGAAGCAGTGGCTTATTTATATGTGGATGATTTCTTTACAGACCTTTTTTTACCATTCGGCCAGCTACAGTGAATTGGCTAGAGTCATTGGCTGCTCCTTTACCCTTTGTCTTCCAGGCTTCTTCCCGAACAGTAATCAGGTGTTTTCTTTCTTCAATAGTCATCTGACTCTCACGGCTATCTGCCACTTTCTGCTTTTTTGAGAAATGAAGAAATAGAGTTTAACTGCTGCAAACTCTGCAATACATAACAACGAATAGAAGAAATATTTCAACCGCTAGCCTCTAAATTGAGAAAAAAGCGATACATGCTACAAAGGGACATCCATAGATGCTACAGCCCAGGGACCCTGCACCTTAAAAAGCTTTATTGTTTTGCTACCCTATTAGAGTAGTAAGATGAAATTTAAGTCAATGGCATATCTTGGTTCAGGAAATTGATATCATTCACTCACTGCAAGACAATTAGCCTAGCTTTAATAAAAATAAACACATTGATTAATAATGTTAAAACTTCAAGTGGTTTAAATTTTCTACATTATTGTACTCCTGAAATATTTCCTGGTAATCTGTTTGACTGATTTCTGTGAGAAGCTTCCAAATGTGAATTCCTAAGTAGCACAGTGGATTATAAATAGAATTTTTAACCTCAGAGTTTAATTATTTGTAATTCAATCTCTAGCTGTACATTCTCCAAGCTGGCTCAGCAGCCTCGCCGTTAGAGGCTGATCACTTTGGGATCTGTGCCAGCTTCTTTGGAATAATTTTATTCTGTGATCATTCAAATGCCTTTTGTCTCACCCACATGGAGCTTTTGCCACTTTGCTTTAAGAGAGAGAGAGACATTCAGTAGCTTCATGATTAGAAACAGCTATGAGCAGGAACTATTTCAGTGCCCTCCATCCATACAGGAAACTGGGGAAGAAGCTACATGAAGTAGGAAAAAAAGCCACCATAAATTTCTACCTCTTCTTAGCTGAGTCAGGTCAGAGAATCAGTTCAGTTAAAGAGCCTGACTCATGATTTTTGAATGCTTGAGTTGACAATACTGAATGAATTAAACACAGTTCAATACTTTTAAGGGACCAGTAGTGTGACTATAGAGGTAGGTAGACAGGGAAGGAATTCAATGTAACTAAGAATTTATCTGAAAAGATAAAGAATCATCCACCAGTAGCAAGAGGAATTACAGAGTAAGAAGCAGCTAACACAAGGACTGGAAGCTCCCTCTCTTTCCCCAGCTGTTTGTGCCTCTTCCATAGACCTCTGCACAATTGTGTTTGTTTGGAGTTCAATAGAAATGTTAACCGGCTGGGCAGCCAGAGATTTTGACCTCAAGATATATGACAACTTAGATAAAATATTCAGAGAGTGTGGTCCAATCTTTTCAATGCTGTGGGCCAGCTGCTAGTTTTGGGACACCTTGGTGGGTTACATACAAAAATATTATTCCAGATTTTAGAATCAGATTTTTATTAAGGTCATGATTTATTTTAGCCTTAGAAAAATATTAAAATAAAATGAATCTATCAGAGATTAGCACATCTCAGTGAGAACACTGAGGAATTTTTTCCCCTTGCACTACAGTTCCAATGTCAGTATCAATATTCTTAGTGGCAAGCCAGAGGCAGCAGCAAGGGTCTCACTCTCCAACATCTTGCTATGTTTTGACATCACATGTTATTTCATGACAGAATGTGCTTTTGCAAATGTATGTGCTTCCCAATATTGAGCACAGCTTTAGCACAGGAAGCCTTTGAACTAAGGACAAGTTTCCAGAAATTTTCACATACTCCACCCCTCTTTGAAAGAAATCAAGCATAAATCTGCCATTCACACAGCTGTAGCTAAAGATCTTGTGGTGACTGTTCAACTGGTACCTCCACTGGATTGTTGAACAGCTGACTGCTGGATCTCAGACTCTCAAAATCTGCAAACCTGGTGCTGAACTCTGCTGAGATAGCCAATATAATTGTCAAGAAGCTGCGAAAACCAGCAACAGTCTCAGCTGAGAGATCCTTGCATGATGGATAATGGGTGATGCCACTCTTCTGAAGAGTCCAAGCTTTCTGTGGAAACATGGCCCATAAAAGTGTAGAAATATTCTGATCTCCACCTTGCTGATGCAGACTGAGTGAACTGAGATGAGCTGGTTACGTCTATTAGGAAGGCCAGCGAGCACAGAAATGCTCAGTCTTCCAACTGCTCTTGACACTGGGTAGCATTGCTTACATCTTCTTTCAGAACAGCAAGAATCTCCTTTCTGAGTGAAAAAAAATGTTGCAGGTACTTCTCCCTTCTCAGCCACTGAACTTGTGACTGGAGATGCAAATTCCATATTCTGCATTCAATTCCTTAAGAAAGCGGATGCGTTTTTTGTGCCTCTGTGCTCTGTTTCCTCCACAGATGATGTTGACTGTTTGTATTACACTGGTCATCACACCATTAATTTTAACAGATTTCCCACAGACTGTCTCCATTTCCAATTCCATTTTCTCTCAGCAAACCTACAGATCCGCTTTTACTGCCAGTCGTGGCTTATGCACTATCTGTGACAACGCAGCAGCACTGTTGGAAGCCACCATATTTGCTCATAGCAGAAACAAGTAAATATCTGCCCCCTTTGTACTGCACTTGTTTGGAACTAGCTCCAGTAACTATTAATGCATGAAGAAATCCTCATCAATGCTCCAGATGAAAAGCAGTAACTGTCTGATATCACTGACGTCCGTAATCTTGTCTGGAGCTAATCTCATGAAAAACACTCACCAACTGTCGTCAATTTTGAGGACACAGGATCATTCATGTCATTTACTCTCCTAGCTACAGTAATGACAAACCCAAAATTCTTTGCCATTTTTTCCATTCCCAGTGGATGAGCCAGTTTGATAGCATAGATTTTTACCACATCACCATCCTTAAAAGGCTTTTTAGATTTCACTAGCTCAGGGCACAGCTTCTAAGAGGCAGCCAGACTTGAAGTTAGTACAGCTTCAGGTTTCATCAATATGTTTCTCTGCTTTTGAAGTTTGCTTAACTAGAGTGGCAAGTGACTCTCCAGGGTACTTCTCACATTTTGCCTTGTGAAGTATGTTGTAATGTCAATTGCTTTGTACTCCTTCAACACAGCTATCACTTTCAAGTGCACGAGACATTGTGGTTATCCATTACATTCACTGAACAAGTAGTCTTCTTCCCATTTACCTTGAAATGCTCTGTTTCCTGCATTCACTTTTCTTTTATTGCTAGCAGCCATTACAGTTACTTGCACTTGAGAGAAATGGGTCAGTTCTCTGAGACTATCTGAGACTGAGTGCTTCAGGAGAGTGGGCTCTAGGTGTGGGTATCGTGGGAAGGGCCAGTTACAGCTACCTTTACTCTCCTGCTGCTGCAGCTCACCAGCTACCTTCCTTCATCCTCTGCTACTACACTGAAGTGCTGTTCTTCACTGCATGTGCTGGAGGAAGACCGGCTCTACAGCACTGCATCCCATGCATGGCATGGCCTATCCCATATAGTGCTTGTGAGGTCACACTTCATGGAGGATGCCATTTTGTCTCCACATGTTGATTGTGCTGCAGAGCACCATTTCACACACTGTGCAAATGCTCTGTTCCAGGCAGCTGCCGCTGCGGGAGAGACCACCTCAGAAGGTCTCAGGGGGTGGATGGAGTTGTCCAATAGGCTGAATTCCGCCTGAGCGCTGCCCGTTAAACCACCATCAAGGTATGACAATGACCTTACATTTACATAGTGGTTTTCATCCAGAAGGACCCCAGAATACTTTACAAACTATAAGAAACATTTCATCCCCCACAGGAAGTGCAGCCACCTCTGGAGTGAATTGTTGGTTTCCCAGGTCACAGCAACATTCCATAGGAGATCTGGGCAGGAAATGAATAGTGATCCTACTGAAACCACAAAGGGGATTTTATATGCAAAGTGAATACTGAAATTATAATTTGGCAAGAACTCTGGCATTAACACAACCTTATTTATGTGGAAAAAAATCAAGTGGCTTTTTGGGAAAAAAAAAACACCCCCAAAAACCCCAAGTTGGCTGAAGGACTGCACCTGTGCTTCTTGGCTACTGAAAATTCAGAAGGGCAGAAACAGGAATGCTTACGGATCAGTGTACTGACAAATTTCAAGATGCGGGTAGTGGTGAGTTTAGACTACCGCACCAGACAAGGGACCAGGATAAGCACCTCCTTAAACGTTTATCCATAATGTGTAGAAAGAAAAATGTCACTGGGGATTTCAATCTGGGGGACATATGTTGGAGGTTTCATGTTTCCTCTGGTCAAACATCTTTGGAGTTTCTAAAATTATAGTTGATAATTTTCCAACTCCAGTAGTATTGCAACCAATTTGGGGTAATTCCATATTCAACCTCATTCTGATGTAGAAAGCTTAATTGATTATTGAACTAAAAACTGTTGGTTTCATATATGCAAGTGTTCATGATCTGATTTTATATACTATCTGCAAACAGAATATTGTATCAACCAGTAATATATACACACTTATATACATAATCTTTAAAAAAAGCCAGTTTCCCAAAGCTGAAAACTATTATATGAGTGGGATGAAATATTTAAACATAAAAATGTGAATCATAATTGGGAATTAATGTTTTTAGAGGCCCAAATAAGACAATTCCAGGCATGGAAGACGGCTTCTTTGGTTAAAAACATCCTAGTAAAAGAGGGGAGATGAAGACAGCAATAGAAAATAAAAAATATCTAAAACGGAAAAATGGAGAAGCTTATAGAAATGAATACAAATCAGTATTTAGGAAATACAGACAACTGATAAGGTAAGTTAAAGATCTCAGTGAAAAAATCTTCAGCCGGTAGGGTTAAAAACAATAAGACATTCTTTAAAATATATCTGTAACAAATTAAATTCTAGCAATGGTATAGATCCAACTGTAGATGAGGATAATAAAATTATCAATCAGGATACAGAAAAGGCAAAATATTCAATAAATATTTCTTTTTTGTATTAAAAAAGCAGGATCATGTATTCAAATCTTCTAGTAATAATGAAACAATTTGTTTCATCACTAATGAGGGAGGATGTTAAACACCAACCATTAAACATTTTTTAAATTGGCATGTAGAACTTATTGTTTTTGATGAGATCACAAGTTTGCCTGATGAAGGTAATTGTGTGGACATAATATACTTAAAGCTTCTGTAACCCATTTGATGCAGGCATGCATGATCTTCTGAAAGAGTGAGCACTACACAAAAGTCAATGCAGCACATATTAAATAGATTTAAAACTGTTTAACAGATTGATTGCAAAAAATAATTGTAAATGGGAAGTAGTTATTCAATGGAGGTATTTCTAGTGGGTTACTGCAGGAATAAGTTCTTAGCCCCTAATAAGGAGACAGGTCATTTAAACTGACTGGCCTTGATTGCTTGGTAAGGAGGACTCATTTGACTAACAGTCAAATGCAAGATCACAGATCTAGGAACAAAGAACAGGATGGGGGACTGTATCCTTAAAACAGTGTCTCTGAAAAAGACTTAGAGGTCATGGTAGAAAAATAATGGGGCATCAGTTCACAGCATGCTGCTGTAGTTACAACAGCTAACACAATCCTTGGATGTATAAATGGGGAAGTATGAGAAGAAAGGTACCCTAATCTGTATAAGGGATTAGTGAGACCACTGCTTGAAAATTGTGTCCTGTTCTAGTGTTCACACATCTAAAAGGACGTAGACAAATTGGAAATGGCTCATAAAAGAGCTATGAGAATGATCTGATATCTGGAAAACATGCCTTACGATGATAGATAAAGCAGCTCAATCTATTCAGTTTATTCAAGAGAAGTTTACAAGGATGACTTGATCATGACACACAAGTACCTTCCTGGGAAGAGGCTCTAACAGAAAAAGGCATGATGTGACCCAATGATTGAAGCTGAAACTGAACAAATTCAGACTTAAAAATAAGGTAAAAATTTTAACAGTGAGGGCAGTTAACTATTGGAACAACTACATGGAGATGTGGTGGATTCTCTATCACTGGAAGGTTTTAAAACAAGACTGTATATCTTCCTAAAAGATACGCTCTAGCTCAAAATACAAGTTGCAGGCTTGATGCAGGAACTAGCAAATGAGGCATAACCTCTACAGGTTAAGACTAGATGATCATGATGGTCCCTTCTGCATTAAAATCTATAGCAGCACAGCTCCAGAACATGTTGTGCTTCGACATCTATTCAGTACCAATTCAGAGGGAAGAATGGCTTACAGCTAAGTAAATGCATCACTTCCTGCAACACTGGATTTTCCCATCCACATCATGTCTCTCCTTGCCTTAAAAGATCACAACCCAAGGTGATACAACTGCATGTATGTTTGAATGCAAGAGATAAGAGAATTAATGGATTGTAGTTAAGGATGGCAACCACTAATATTGTCTCTGCCTGAAAGGAAGAGACTGAATGAAGAGATGAGAAACATCAAAACGTAGTTTTCAAAAGAACAAGAACTTACTTTAATACGCTGTGAATTGTGCAGAGGAGTAGGAAGAAAGGTGCTAGTTTAGCTTGTAAAGCAGAGAACAGCAGGAACAGAGCTTCCAAAATATGTAGCGCATGAGAGAAAGCCAATGGATTTAAGAATTGGAGGGTGGGAGAGGATTACAATTTAGGAATTATTTTTGCTTCCTATACGACTTTATAGTAACATAGCCCTTTTCCCTGTTCACAAATGGTCTCTGTGAGCAAAAGACAATTTTTATTAGATTGTTTGCTATTTGAAGTTATTTGATTAATGTTTTGTGCAGACACCATGCAGACTGCCCTTTCAGCAGTCTGTGTATGCCTTGAAAATTTAATATTACCAGTCCAATATCTGAAAAGACTTACACGTGCCTAAGGTGCAGCTCAGTGGTTTGAGCATTGGCCTGCTAAACTCAGGGTTCTGAGTTCAATTCTTGAGGGCCATTTAGGGATCTGGGGCAAAAATCTGTCTGGGGATTGGTCTTGCTTTGAGCAGGGGGTTGGACTAGATGACTGTGTGAGCTCCATTCCAACCCTGATATTCTATGATTCTAAAGGTTAATATATCTGCTGCCTTATTAGATGACCTCTTCTTTATAAACTATGAATTTAATGTAGTCACAAAACTAGTTTTAGCAAATTTCAGCTCCAGGCTCCCAATTAGAGGTTTTATTTTGGGTAAAGCATTGGTAAAGACAAAACTTCATTCATACAAATAGTCATGAAAAGCTAATAAAAGTGGTATGGTTGTGGTCAATGTGAAGCTTTATTTAGAAACTCCAGAAGTGCGTGGACAGTTTCTCATTTGTTCTATCAGTAATATATATCTTACTCAAAGGCATGCAGCCATACTACAACCATATTTTTTAAGTATGACAATCACAGCACATGCTGCAACTAGTATATAATATGGAGAAAAGCTCAAAGGTTGTCCTATAATGCTTCAGCCATAGATTTGTGCTGGGAGGTAGAGGACAGGGTGATGATAAAAAACAAGATCAGAGCTCCCAGATCTGCTCAGACCTTCAAATTAACTGTTCTTGCTCCTTCTTTCAGATTTCTTTTAACTCTATTTTATATGTTCAATCCTCCTTCCCCACCCTCCCACTCCCATTTTTCGCTTATCTCTTCTGAAGGAGGGCTAGTATTCTGGTTCTGCTCACTCTGACTGCTGTACTAAGCTGGTTAAATAAGAGGCTAAGAGAAAGTGAATTACTTTAAAAGCCCTCATTAACTATTAACTGCTTTTAAATTAGTTCTTTAAAACTTTTTTAGAATATGGACTTGGAATTCCTTTATATAGATGTATTTTGCAATGTCATATGACACACTCCTAACATTTACTAGAACAGCAAAAGAATGCTGTTACCAACCAAAGCATCCATTTGGTCACGCTAATTTGCTTTGGGAATTTTTAAAATAATTTTTTCTGTCTCACTCCTCCTTCAACTAAAACAGGAAGTTTATGCAATATTTCACCTTCCATCTCCAAGGATGCCGTTCATCAAAGACCAGGGGGCTTGATTCTCTCAAACTAGAACTATTGACCTTAAAGGAAGAGAAACAGAAGAGTGAGGAAAGATAGGAGAGGCAAAAAACAGAAGCAGGATGTGCCAACCTTAACAAAATCTTTTAGAACAAAAGAGTAGTGAATGCAATGTAGGAAAAACATCTCTGGAGGAAACCAGAGCATGAAATAAAAACCATCTATGACAGACTGCTTTGTTCATTTAATGAATTGAAATGTGATCAGTTTTTTAATATTATATATTTTTCAAAAAAACTTAATTCAAAGAGAGGCAGGATGCACTGCAGTTATTGTAAGAAGCAAAAATGCACAGCATTTAGGAACTACTCCATTCATAATCCTATTTAGTGAGTTTCTAATGATTCATGGTACTATAAGTGAACACACTTACATCCTTGGGCAGACTGTATTTAGTCTGATTGAGTTTATCATCTGTAAGCTAAAAGATAAATGCAATTTTTAGAGATGTAGTTTAATAAAAATACTAATGGAATTTAAGTTGGTGGAAAGTATGTAGTATAGGGACTTGTTATGGTATATTTCTTTAGAGAAGTATTTACTAGGCAGAATATATAGTAGTTTACCACATAACTAAGTACTCTTTAAGTGATCAGGAATTCCAACAACCATGTAAAAGTGTGCAAGCTTTTGCTCACCTGATGTATAGGTACAAAAGGATGAAATTTATGGGCAACAGGTATAGCAGGAGAATAAGTAGAAGCATAGACAGGTTCCTATGGTAGGGGCAAAAGCACAGCAAGAGAATTAGAAGGGGGAAGGAAATGATTTGTCAGACAATGGAGGAAAAATCAAGCGATTTCTTAAAAAAAAAAAAAAAAAAAAAGAATTTACTTATTGCAATTCCAACCCTAATCTTTCAGAAACATTTTCCCTACTGAAAAGTCAGTGCAAGAAAAAGTTTCACATAACAGCATGTTTACCACAGCCACTTCATGCAGTAATTAAACAAATTAGTGACAATATCGCAGCAATTTGATGTGAAACTGAGCTGCACGCACAGGAGAAACATTTTTCACACTCAGATGTTTTTAATGGTCTTTGCTTTCATGATCCATTAAATTACTGAAGCATGTCTATCGCAACATGAATATTTCCAATGGAAGTGCCCTCAGCCCTTACTGGAATAAGGAACCAAGTATCTTCCAGATAAAATGAAGCAACGTTTTCTAAAACTTGAATACAAATTGGAAAGATGTCTGGAGGGAAAAACTAACACACAGCACCCAGCAAAAGCGAACTCACTACTTTAGACAAAGTCTAGAATAACTCCTAACAGAACAGTCAGGCTTACCCAAAGCTGATTAGACATGGTATTATCATCTGTAATTCCTCCTTCTTCCTACAGGTTTAAACAAACAGGAAACATTGCACAGAACGTTGGAAACATGCAGTTCATTAGAGAGCAGCTCACTCACACTTCAGTGACTAGTGCTTCAGATACAATTAGAACTGGTACATGCACATCCAGTAGATGCTATGTATATATAACTTTATCTTGTTACCAAAACAAGAGACAAATTATTTGTCTGGAGGCACACATGCTTTTTTTAAGGGCTTATCCCATCAGGGTTTTACAAACATCATCCTCAGAGTAATTCTGAATCATGACAACAGTAAACAAATGCTTTTAGCAATGTAACAGATTACAGTATAAGTTTGCAGGAACTTGCTGTGGGAACTAAACACATTTCAAACTTGATTCACTGTTTTAAAACTACTGCAGCATAGTTGATGGAAAAATATACATTAATCTGGGACACTAAGTAGATTTACATTTAAAATGGCTATGACATAAGAATTTTCATTCCAGCAAAATGTTGAGCTTTTGATGCTAGAAAGGGTTTTAATTTGTGTTTTTATTTTTCATAGGAAACAACCCCACATTCGCCTGAAAATCAATGACCTGTTACCCACTCTGATAGACTGATACAACAACATACTAAATCCAATCTGTTATATCTCTTAGGCCAGGTCCACACTACAGCGTTAAATCGATTTAAACAGCGTTAAATCGATTTAACGCTGTAACTGTCCACACTACAAGGCACTTAAAATCGATTTTAAGGGGTCTTAAAATCGATTTCTGTACTCCAGCTAAACGAAAGGAGTAACCCTAAAATCGATATTACTAAATCGATTTAGGGTTAGTGTGGACGGATATCGAAGTTATTGGTCCTATTCTTTTACTGAGCTACCTAGAGTGCACCGCTCCGGAAATCGATGGTACCCTGGGACCATGGACGCACACCACCGAAGTAATGTGCCCTAGTGTGGACGCGTAAAATCGATTTGATAAAACCTGTTTTATAAAATCGATTTTACTAATATCGATTTAAAGCTGTAGTGTGGACGTAGGCTAAATAATTTGGATTCCATATGTCAAGGCACTTCATCTTTTTATCAGGCTGGGAACTATGCAGATCATCTACTAGTATACAGGGTACTCTATATATTGTATGAATAGACTCCACAGTGCACATGAACTAAAAATCCTCACAACAAATTTCAACCTAATATAAGCATATACAGAATACACTAGGATAGTTTATTTTACAAAATGTTTATTTTTCTTCTTGTAAACTGTAACTCTTCCAGAACTTATCAAGCTCCTCCATTTTATCATTTCTTCTCTATATTATTCTTTCATCTGAGGACATGAGGGCATGTCTCTTCAAAGTTTTAAACTACACGTACACTACTGGAACATTTCTAAGAAACTTAATTTCTGGAGTATTGGAAAGATCTGATCTGTAGGCAACTAACTGCCTATTGATAATTTAAGCATTTTGATTAAAATTGATTGACTGTACACAGTTAGTGCACCCATTCTAATTTGTGGAATTTGAATCTTACTACCTGCATGATTTATTTTTTTATAAGGCTTTTGACAAACTTGACAACTTACATGTTTACACACCATGCGACAATAATCAAGCCCTCTAAAGCAAGGTTAGTAAGTTGTGCCACACGCTCTTTAAAACTGCATCCAAGCATGTTAATCAGTAAAATTGGACAAATTAGTAGCATTTGGAAAATCCATGCCTTATTCTGAATACGAACAAGCAAGTGCTATGAACGTAACTTATTCCCTGCTGTTGAGACAAGATTCTAGTAAGCAAAGACTGTATTTTTTACTAGTTCAAAGCTTAGCAGTCCAATATCTGTACTCCTGCAAATCCAACAACAGACAGACTGCACACTTTTAAAAAGGAGAATGCGAGCTATACCCAACACACAGATGTTTTGTAGAGTGAAGTACTGTTTTGTGGTCTTCCGGAATCGGGACAGTTTTACTGTAACTGCCATTTTGGCTTCAAGGCCAGTTTGTAACAACATTTACAGTAGATTCTAACAGAAGACAGTAAGGTTAAAAGTGATTTCAAAACTTTACAGAGTCAGACAGTACTATACGGATCTATAATACCTTTAGAAACACAAACTACTTCTAGTGAAGCTTTACATTTAAATTGCTTTGTGCACCAGTATCACTGATGTCAGTACAGTTCTGGGAGTTATCAAATGCTGCGGTACAAGTAAGACTGCCACAAAGTCAGATTTTTGTACTGTGTCTTCATTCAGGTAGGCTCAGGCTTCATCAGTAGCTCGGTGGGAGTGATAAACCTTCAACACAACGCCTGCCTATTTTGAGGCTAATACTGTGCAACTCCAAAACACTCATTTCTTCCTGAGGACAAGTTGCTAGTATGATCACATCCAGGCCCAAACACACTTCAAGGCACTTCATACTTATTTTGGCCTGGCGTTGAACTAAATCCTAGCACTAGGAATGATATGCTCATTGATAGCTGCTGGGGAGCCATCTGCAAGAATGTTTTTTTGGATTTACACTAGCTTGGCTACTTTAAGTTCATTGGCGATTCTCTTAAGTTGCTTTCATCTGGAAGATGTTCCTAGTGTGACCTTAAAGGTGGGGATTCTGTAGACTGAACTGTTGCACTGTGAGATCAAATTAAGTCTACTTTATCAACCATGCAAACCACTGCATATTTTAAAAATAGGCTACTGGAGAAAAAAATACAGCCACAAATGATTCTTTGATTCTTTTCTTAGTCTTATTGTGCAGGCAACAGATGTTTCAGACACATTCACTTATGATTCAGGTGCTCGTGGATACACAAAAAAAGTTATTTCAGTAAGGGCAGATTGATCACCAACCCTACCCTTACTTTCATACTGATGGGAATAGGACATATATTCTACTATTGGCTGGGTACCTGCATTGACTATTTAATAAAAACAACATTATTAACTAATAAGACAAAGATTCCTGACCCAACTGATAAAGAGCATATTATAAGCATGACCAAAAAAAACAACCACTAGTCTGGAGGTTACTGGTGGCCCTGGCTACTCACTAACAGCCAGGACTATATAAGGTTCTCATAAAGAGAAGTAATTCATGGGTATTCTAATATTTGCACTTTAACAACTAATACTTGGTTCCATCAGAACTACTGAAAATACTTTTCTGTGCATGAAGACAACAAAAGGTCACCCAAAGATTTAAAAGTTATTTTTCATTAGAAAATCCCTAAACTTAAAATCTTAAAACCATTTCATATTAAATAGCAAGAAATATTCATATAAGTTAAATAGTTAAGCTGAAACCTGTTCTTGATTTTGTGAACATGTGAAATCCAAATGTTTCAGAAATTATTTAACCTCCCTCAAGATCTTAAAAGCCCATTTACTTCTTGGTAGTCTGCTGATGAAAATACACTCTGCCCAATGCTGAAAATACTAAGTCAACAAGACAACTTCTCATTTAAGAGCTCTTGCGACAGAGAATTTTTTGTAAGCGAACCCTGAAGCAAGTTAAGGATGGCCGAACCCTGCAGGCTGTAGCTATTAGCCAATGTTAGGCATGCTTGTCTAGTTTGATGCATCTCCAGTGCAGTACTTTTTCCTGTCGTAGGAAGCTTTACCTTCTTCTTGAACAACTGCTCAGCTTCTTGCAGTTGTGTGCTACGCTCAGTGATGGACACTGTCCCATACTCCTGCTTTTTGTTAAGCCTGCTTTTCCAGCTTTCTTCACCACTCTTCTTCAACAGCGCCAGCCTAAGAAGGAAAAAATATGCCAACCATGTAGATTTCAACATGACCCAGGAAAGCTGCCTGCAACATTTCAGAATGTTTTGGTCAGGAAATTTTTAGGTAAGCCTCTGACTAGCATTCTAAATGTGTTACTATTAGTCTAGGCACATGAAACTCAAAAAACACATATGCAGGGCTTGTCTACAGGCCGAGTTACTGCATGGCAAACCAAGGTGTGAATCTACAGCATTACAACTTGCCCTATGGACACTGCTACGGTGCAGTGAAATTCCCACAGTGCAGCTTAGTACAGCAGGGCACTATGCTGCACTTCAGGACATTTGCTGTGCTGCAGCAGTGTTTACACAGGACATTAGTGAGTGGCAAACTGACGTGCTGTAGATTCACAGGTTGGCTTGCCATGTAATTGAACCCAAAGCCTGAAGACAATATCAAAGATGTTTTTTGGACATTTTGTATTTTACACTTGACAATATATTAAGGAGATTTTTATGTTCTCTGAAATGCAATAAGGAGGCAAGTTTGTCCAGCAGCCACCCATTCCCTAGTTTTTTCAGTCAGTACCTGGCCTAAGACACTGGAAGTTTCAAGGTAAGCACAGAGGAAATAGGGAGTGTTTCATATGTATCTTAGTGCTTTCACAGTCGCATGTAAGCAATAGTAACTAGTCAGATTTCAGCAGTTGCATTTAAGTTTGTCCGGCTTTAAAAGATTCAACTCAGAGATATTCCTTAGGCCTTGTCTACACTACAGGGAAAAGTCAATCTAAGCTACGCAATTTGAGTTACGTAAATAGCATAACTCAAGTCAACATAGCATAGCTCTACTTACCACGAGGGTCCACACTTCGCGATGTCAACGGGAGACGCTCTCCCATCAACTCCCCTTACCACTCTCCATCCAGTGGAGTACAGGAGTTGACTGGAGAGTGATCTGTGGTCGATTTAGCAGGTTTTCACTAGCCCCGCTAAATCAACTGCTGATGCATTGATCACTGTGTGCGGATCCTCTGTTAAGTGTAGACAAGCCCTTTAAAATAGAGAACACCAGCAGAACCAGTTTTCTTTCAAACCAGCAGAAGCTTTCGCAACTACTATATTTATTTGTGAGCAACCATCTCTGGCTGAAGTATGAAGAGGTGCTGACTGTCACTGGAGGGTATAGGGTCTAGCTCTATTCTACTGGAAGGGCAGCTACATGGGGGATCTCTGAAGACACTAGGGGACAGTGAGAAGTAAAAAGGAGGGGAAAATATGGAAAAATCCCAGATTTCTACCATAGCTCACCAAAAGTACATTAACGTGAAGTTTGTAGCTTTCAGAAAGTAAGGATTTTATGGGACATTAAAAATATGCAATCAGTTGTGCTTATGCAGGTGCCAGGACTTGCCTTCCCCCAGGCTCCCTTCCTTCAGCATGCACTAAGTAAGTTTGGCTATACAGATCCTTCACATGAAGGACATGCTGTTACAAATGAAGAAAACAGAAGGCTCCTGATCCCTGATCATGTTACAGCAAGTTCAGCGGTTTAAACTTTTATTGTCTAATTTGAACCATAAAATGTAGTGGCTTGTTGGTTTTTAAAATGAGGTGATTACTGTTACCCCCCACATCAAACTTGCCTTCCAACTATGCAGGGAAGGCAGGAAAAAGTCTGAAAATAACTGCATCGAGAGAGGAATAATTTCCACTGAAGGAGAAAACTATGCCACATATTTAGGTGTCTGAAAATGCATTTAGGAACCAAACTTTAGGCTCCTGTTTCTGAAAACCTTGACTTGGGTGTCCAGACTTGAGGGTCCACATTATTATCTGTATGACCACAGCACCTAGGAGATGTAGTCAAGGAAATCATGCTAGGTGCTGTACAGACTTAGGAGAAGGAGAGCGGGGAGGGATAGCTCAGTGGTTTGAGCATTGACCTACTAAACTCATGGTTGTGAGTTCAATTCTTGAGGGGGTCACCTAGGGATCTAGGGCAAAATTAGTACTTGGTCCTGCTAGTGAAGGCAGGGGGCTGGACTCAATGACCCTTCAGGGTCCCATTCAGTTCTAGGAGATAGGTATATCTCCATTAATTTATAATTTATTTATTTAGGACAGTCCTTATGTTTTATTTCTATACAATATCATTGGGTTTTGACAAAGAGCTTATAAACACTCCTATTTCCACACAGATGCTTAAATTTATCCCACACAGCAGTTTCGTAAATTAAAATGAACAGTCTGAAGCCACGTACACATTTCTAAAGGAAAGACCAACACTTTTTACACAGAGATTCTACTGCTAAATTTTTAATACTTTGCTTATTAAAACAGATTGCTCCAGATCAAAAAGCACATGAATACTATACAGTACAAAATAGTCATAATTTTCTACTGTAATTGTGTTGCAAGTAAAAGTAGAACCTGAGAAAATTCATTAAATACACTAGCACAAAAGATACCTAAAATATGCATTTAGAGTTACTTGCTTCCTTAATTACTTCTTGTCACTCAGTTGGCACTTTTAAAATTAGATTACCATGTTCTCTCTGTGGTAACTGTGATTCACCATTGTCTGCTTTACAAGTCTAGTGTCAGACAGATGAGCTGCATGTTTTCACTTTTAGTTGTTTGACAGGTAAAGAATCTAGTCATTAGCACATATGTAGCTTTTAAAAAACAATCCCAAATAAATGATCTTGTGTACACCATGACTTTATAAAGGAGTATATGCAGAGATCACTTCAAAAAGAGAAACCTAATTACCGTTCTTTAATTGACAGTGTTTTGCTGGGTGCGTCCAGGGTGTCCTCAGTTGTTTCTGTTTTGTTGTCTTCAGCAGCAAAGAGCTCACAAGGGTTCTTATAGAATTTCCCCTCTAGTTGTTCAGAAGCCTCCTGCTGTCTATAGGATACCACCGTTACTGCCTGTGTTGCCGTCGTGCCAAGTTCAGAAGTAGGCTCAACATGGCCTGCATATTGAGAAGTGCAGAATTAGCACTTACTGCTGTAACCAAACATTTCTTATATTATTAACCAGGAACCAGTCGATTTGCATTCAGATCACACACTACCTTAACTGACAAGAATTTTCTAGCTAAATTATTTTACTAGAATTAAGAATTCAGAAAGAACCATTACCCGAGGGGTAGGGTGCTCACTATAAAATCTCAACCTTGCACTGACTAAAAAGGGCTGTAAGGTCCCCTTCATTTGAAGAAAGCAGAACTCCTGCTCCAGCTCCCATAGCAAGAGAAACAATGGGAGGAGAGAGAAGGGACCATGATGGGAAAGGAAGAGAGAAAACCAAGGAAGTGGAGGGAGAAGTGTAACTGGAAGAGGCAATGGTACGGAGGCAGGGGGAACAGGAAAGGGGAGAGAAAATGAATTGCAGGAAAGTGGATGTGGAGTGAAAGTGCATATTAGGACATCTGTAAGAAAGGGGTTTTACAAAAGAATGCATCAACAAAATAGCTTGGGGGAAAAAATCTCTTTATAAACATGTACAATGGGAAAATCCAATACTGCAGAACCATCCGTTAGGATGATATGGATTACTTCCTTTTCTTTTTGAAAACTTGACAGGCACACTATAGCTCTGAGGTACAAAGAAACAGGGATAATTACTCCTACTCTAGTGCTCTCTCTTCCTGATACAGTCTGGGAAATTAACTGTACAGAATGCATGCTGGGTGTGAATAGTTAAGAGGCCTTTTCAGCATTTTCGTTTTCGGAGATGAGCTTCATTTATACTGAAGTTAAAGAACAAATTCAGAGAGAAGACAATACATTAACAATGCAGAGGCCACATTTTCCCTATTAATAAAACAGAAGCAAATCAATTTAATCTAAAAATCTCCTACAATTCAAACACAATAATATAGGCAGAGTTTGTGTAATTACTAGAGTGTTATTGATTGCATTGATCATATGCCAAGAAGCCATTTAAGTAGGGACAGATGAACTTATTTTATCTAATACTGAATCCACACAAACATCATCGGTTTAAAAGTTCTACTACTTTGAATACGACTGGTTTTACATATCACTTTGAAGAGAAGAGGAGAGGGGCAAGAGAAAATGTTAGGAAAATAAGTTATGTTTGCATATTGTACTTTGCATATGTAAAGGAAAAGTTTAAAAAAAGATTTGTCAAGGTGGTAAACTGTTTCTGTCCTTGTTTCATTTAAATTAAGATAGTTAAAAAGCAACATTTTTCTTCTGCATAGTACAGTTTCAAAGCTGTATTAACTCTGTGCTCAGTTGTAAACTTTTGAAAGAACAATCGTAACGTTTTGTTCAGAGTTACGAACATTTCAGAGTTAGGAACGACCTTCATTCCCAAGGTCTTCATAATGCTGAAGTTCTACTGTATGGACAGATATTGAACATAAGTCACCAATTTGGGATTGCTTAGCTGTTTGCTGGGGTGGGACGGGGGGCTCTACCTCTGATACAAAGCACTATTTTTTCCTCACTAAGAGAAAGTCTTATTTGATTACTAAAATCACCTTGGAAGACCAATGAGTTTTAAAAGAAAAAGGGGTGCTAGTGGTGCTGAAACTAAAGAAACCCAGATGGCTGCCAAAGCCTCAAACTCCACAAGATTTGTTCATCACTTTTTTTTAAAAAGACTTAAAGACAAACAACTAATTTTCTAATTTGGTAAATGATCACACTAGGAGGCTAGAAAAAGCTCCAGGTTATGTCAGACATCCACAATGAAAGCAACTATTTACTGTACCTCTCAGCAAGATCTTGCTTTTCAAGACACTCTCCAACTCCATCTTTTCCTCCAAGAACAGTCCTTCTTTGACTTCCTGTTTACCCAGCAGTACAGTATCAGAAACAAATTCCTTCTGTTCCGCAGGCTGTAAAAGTCCTTGCTGGGTAAACAATTCCATACTGCTCTTTCTTGGGAAAGTGTATTTTGTCTCTTTGTGGTCGTCCTGTGTTTTACTAAGAACAGGATGTGTGGTTACTTCTTCAAAAGAGCTGTACTTTTTGACACCATTATCTTCATATGATAAGAATCTGTTTGTCTCTCTCTCTTCATGCTCCCTCGATGCTCGTTTGCTTTCCATTACTTCCACTGAAGGCTGCCAATGTTCTGATTTCAGTATGCCTTTTACTGAAGCGTCTGCATTTTCTGCTGAAGAGTGGACTCTCAAATCTGGTTTACTGGTAGCACTTACACTTTCACCAATTGTTGACTTCTCACGGAGCTCCCCAGCATACATTGGAGAAATCACAGATGCCATAGTTGACACTGATGTTACAACAGTTGGTGATAAGGGAGTAATTTTTCCACTTTCATTTTGTACCTATACATAATAAAACCATTACTGAAAAATGTGTGACCTAAATGAAGCTCGAATAGTAATTCACAAGTACAGGTTTATAAGCAGCTTATAAGTTCTTAAGGGCAAGGAACGTGTGCCTGTACAAGTGTATGCTTCTATCTAAATATACAGTGGAAACACATGATGAAGGCATGAATCATGTCCTTACAATTTGGCTTGGGAACATAATACATAATAGCATGTAAACAAGAAACAACTCCACAGGTGATCAAAATGCTAGCATCTTCAGTAGCATGATGTTTCTCTTCCCCTCATAATTGAGGAAAAAGCACACGTCTTTCTCAATGCGACCACAAGACACTGACATGAGACCATTATTGGAAAATGTTTGGAACATCAAAGTTTGTCTTTTGTTAGTCCCCTGTGCTATAAATCAGTGTGTTTGCATCTTCAGTAATATAAAGGTTGAACCCTCCTTTCCCCTCCCCTCGCAAATACTTAATTTGTTCTGAAAACTGTTACATGACTTGGTGTTTATAACATGGCATGTTCTCGATCTTTTCTATCATCTAGTTTGTTATACTATTGTTTGAGAGACTAAACATTCCATTTGAAACTGCAATAAAAGGGCTTAATTTTTCTGCCCAGAAGAGAATAAAGCTGCATAGGAGTTGACACAAATCACTTTTATATGAGGGACATTAGTCATTTCAGGTCCGGTACTAGACCTATTAAAGTGTACAGTATGCAAAGGGAGTTGTCTGGCTCCATGCAGAAGGAAGAAACTGCCTTTAAAAATGCAAAATGCTTGTGAAAATTCCATAACCCCACAGAAGAAGTGGAACCCCGAGTGAGGTGATTTTAGATTAAACCAAAATGGAAAGCAAGGCTGATGTCACTGAACTTGCTCGGAGACTCCCAGAGGAAGGAGGAGGTTCACAGGTTCCCAAAAGCCAGACTATGCAGCAAGTCACCAGATATAGAGATTGAGGAGATCAACAACAAGAAGGGGCTTTAAGCTTTAATTGATAGATCTTTACTACTTTGTAATTAGGTTCTCTTATGCAGCAGATTTTATTTTAGCTCCTTTTTCAGTAATGCATATGCAGCGCTTATTTTGCACAATCTTCTCTGTTGCATGTTTTGCCGTAGTACAATTAAATCCTAGTCTCCCCATCTACACAGTTCACTACTGGCTCATCTGTTCAAAAGGTATTTATACCATAATTTTTTCATTACAGGTAAATGTGTTAGTCCTCCTTAGCTGGGATAAAGACGAGGCCAAAGATCACAGCTCCAGTGCTTAAAGAGTTGCTCTGTTTTAAGATCAAATTCAGCAAGCAAAAAGTTTTGCAGAATATAATACATGGCCACCACAGACTTCCGTCCCACATGCTCCAGTCCCATTTCTATTCCTCAGATTCCCACACCATCACCGTAAGCAAAGGTGTCAGCCGCTGTGTCCACATGGTGGGTATATAACGTGAATGGAAGTGGAATTCAAGCACGCAGCAGGGAAGTCTAACAGCCTGTTTTAAAAGCTCTCAAGTTTTTGCTGTTAGTGAAAGTGTGGATAAATGAGTGAACATGGCCATTTTGTGAAGTGAGAAAAGAGGGCGTGATCAGTGAGGAAAGGGTGTAGACTTCTTACCAATCACCATGCTGTCCAAGAATCAAGAACAAGCAACTTATTTAAACTCAAATTGATGTAAAATACCTAGAAATGTACCTTTCACCCTTGAGTAACCTGACACCTTCAAGTGATTTCATTCTCAATGTGGTAATACTAAGCAGGTGACATTTCTGCTGCCTTTCCTGCTAGCCTTCCTGGACTGCAGTTTGGCCATTCTGTACTCAAACCTCTGCAGTAAAGGGAGTTCCTCTGCAATTCAGTGGCAGGTATAAAGGTACAAGGCAGAAAGTGTCCATTGCAGAGCAGACAAAACACCACTGAACAAATCACCCCAGTACACAGTTTAATTTGCCATTGCAGGGGTAATCAGAGTAGATGAACACTCTGCCTTTAGAGATCTTATTAACATCTCCATATAGAGAAAAAATGCAGAAACCACCAAGAATAGTGTCCCAACAAGTAAGAGGAACACACACACACTGGCTGCAACAGAGTGTAGAAAATAGTAATAAAGAAATGTGCATAAACAAGGGCTCCAAAGAGCTCTCAAAAATTTTTAGGCACACTGTGCTTCAGGGTTTGCTTCACTTCAGCCTGGAAAATTGTTCTGACACGATGGGCTCAGTCTAACAGAACATCTTTTCTTATATGCACTATGAAAGGTACAACAATGTACGAATTTTCAGGCCAGAAAGAGCTGCTATTCTTAAATTACCAGTTAAAAAAATACAACTAGATTAAGAGTTTACAGGATGTTCCCTTGTGCGAGGAGCCTGCTTCCTGACAAGCTTTTTCCTGTAAGCAGAAGTACATGCCATAACCTCTGTTGTCAGTATATAGCTGACCTCTGCTCACAACTGTTAAGGAAGCTCACATTGAAATTGAACTTAGCCTGTTTTATGGTGAAAAGTTAAAGTTGGAAGTACCTGCTCAACTTCTCCAAGCGTGACGGGCTGTGTTTGGTAACGAGCATTCATTCTCCTATGTCTAATGTCCCCTCTGCTCCGTGTAGAGATGGTCTTCGATACTGGTTGAGCCAATTTGTTAAACAAAGCCATCTTTTCTGCTAAGCTTAGGGTAGAGGAGTCTGGCTCGCCAGACTGATCTTGCTCGACTGCTTCTTTGATTTCTTCTTTAGCTAAAGTCTTTTGCTGTGCTGATGCCTGTAAACTGAGACAGTGGAACTAAAAATTAATGAAAAAACTTCTTTGTAGGAGTTTATGGTTTAATATTTTAACTTGATATAAAGCCAAGAGAACTGCACACAAAGCATAACAGCCAATATAAAACAGCAGCTTAAGTGGTTACACAGTGTATAAAACATTGGCATCACGCATTTTGATTAAACAACTGCAGACTTAATTTTTTTAAGAGTTAATTTCTTTATAGATTTATTTGGCCAGGGCAAAACATCTTGTTTAAAGGCAACACAAAAGTTGCAATTTACACTTCAAAAAGTATACTTATTTAACTGAAGATTATAGGTTACCTTTCTAGAACTAGATAGGACTGCAATTTCTGCACACTCAGAATTTGAGCTAATATAAATCTCTAGAATTCTGCTTTGGTAATTTTGAGTAAAATTATGTATAGTGATTTTGAAGTCCACTGCAGTACTTTAATGGCAATTTGATCAACATTGACAGCATATAGGTTCATATAGGCATAATTGTACTCGTCTCTGTATACCTCATTTCACTGAAACTAGTTACAGATCAAAGTTCTAAAGTGCTTTGATATTTAATTATTTTTCTATAATGTATTCTGTAAATACAGCTTGCTGTATATATCTGTAACAACAAAAAATTATTCCAAATGCAATTATAGCAAACAGGAATTTATGCTTACACCTACAGATGGTGCAATTTCTTTTCCTTCCATTAATTCTGCAAGCTAAAAATATATATTGAGAAAGACAAATAGGGATGTACTACTTGTGAAATCAGACACCACTAGCTTTGGTATTTTCATTTTAGAGACACAATGCACTTTAAAAAAAAAAACAGCAAGGAGGAGTTTTGCTAGGATTTTAACATGCAAGTTCATGTCTTCCATATAGGAAACATGTGTGCTCTAGAACAAATAGTTAACTGTGGTTAGAAAGGTCCTAAGTCAAATGCTTAACAAGCAAAAAGATTTAACGTTTTATCATGCAGAAAACTAAATGAAGTTACATGTATCTTTAAAACATTCTTAAAATAAATGTCATTGACTTGTAAGGCATTCAAGGATTGTAAGATGCATCTGCTATCCAGGACCCTTGTGCTCCATGTAACATGCAGGTTTCCCGCCCCCAGTACCTGGTAGGTTGTACAGTGCTCTTAACTACAGTGGGACTAGGTATTCTTGTCACTACAGTGTGGGTATTCATAGTACGTGAAGCAGGGGTAGGTTCACTTTAAAAGGAATTGCCAAGGGAGGGAAAATTCACAAGGAGAGAGAAGAAAAAAGCATTAAGAAAAGCATTGTATGAAGAGTTAACAGAAAAGACAATATCAAAACAGCAATGTTTAACAACAACAAGTTATCTGCCGTGATCTTTTGCAAAATAATGCCAGGAACTAAAACCTTAAGACAAATTCTCTCTCTAGAGTTTGCTGGTTTCTCACAAGATAAACCTAATTCTAGTAATTAGGTATGTGCATGTATTCTTTTCTGACAACTGGCTTGCTCTTGCATTTTTCAGAGGGGTTACAGGATGCGTGAACAGAGAGGATAAGAAATTTATTTTCAAAACATACATGTGAGATTTACTGAGTTTGCAGGTTTTCTCCAATACAAATATGCTCCATAACACATTGTGTGGTCCTCCTCAAGGCAGAAATCTGTTTCACTTGGCTTACAAACCAATGCTGTAATTAATTTCTCCCCTCAAATATATTACTTCTCAAGCCTTTCGCCAGATTATAGTTCATGTGTTTTATGCTGCTCTGCAACCCCTATCCCCCCAAACAATCTCTGTGTGGCCACTCCCCATACGTTTCTCAAGGAAGCTGGTTCCTAACAACCTTTTTCCTGACTACCAAGCTGTAAACACCACATGTATGAAATTTAATCTCTGAATTAATGCCAAAGCTAACACATAAATGGAACTTACGTAGCCGCAATGACCACCTCTTCGGTAGTAACTGGTTGGGTGCGTGACCTATCCTGCATACGCCGCAATCTTCTCTCTACTGCTGAATTTCTTGAACGTGGTTTAGGAATATTTTTTCCTTCAAATGATTTTTCCATTTCCTAGGATCAGATACATGTCAATATCAATAACTCAGAGGAAGAAATTACTGAAAGAAATGTTTGTTTGGCTTTCCTTGATGCCAGGTGTCAAGTTTTTTTGGATGGACTTCTCTGAATTGGCAGTAAGATGTACTACGACAACCAGTACCATGAGATAAAAATACATATACATATATACACACATATATATAAAAATACACACACATCAGATTACACACAGGTCCTGAGAACTATGTAAACAATACGCCTAGCACTCATAAGGGGAGAACAGGGCATTGACCTGCATTGGGATATGAATGCTAATACGGCTACAGATTAAGTATACTAAGGTAGCATTACAGTTTTTGACGTTACCCTTCTGCAAAAATATTTCTGTTGAGAAAACATATTTACCCTGAAAAGCAGTCTCTTTGCAGCAACACTCAGTTTGGCTCGTTCATCCAGTTTTTCTTCATCTACAGAAATCAAACAACATGATATAGACAGGAATCTGAAATGTTACACTCTAAATGTAAGTGTTTCAGAGACCAAGTCCAGAAATCCTTTTAACTTCAAGAACAAGCTTACTTAATAGCATCGGACTCACCAAGAGAATGACCAACAATAAAATGTAAAAGCAAGTTAGTGTCTGTTTAGCTCAACAAAAATAATGTGACTATGCATATGCATGAAGTAGTGTAAAATTGACTTTTAAAATCAGAATCATTCTTAGGTGCAGCATATTATAACATGATTTAAGAATGGAAAATGATTTTTCTTCTGGACAGTTACTTTACGTACTAGCATTAATTCAATGTCATTCCAATAAGCATATAAAATAAAATAAAAAATTATATTGGCCCATGTTTAGATTTTATATTAAGCCCTGGTCATGCATCAGGAGAACACTGCTAGACAGAAAGGACTAGTAACCATTTTAAGGCTCAATATCTCACCTCACTGTGGCCTAGAAACAAATGCTTTATACTAGGGCTGTCGATTAATCACCATCACAGTTAACTCACATGATTAATTCAAAAAAAATTAATCGCGATTAAAAAAGGAATTGCAATTAATCGCACTGTTAAACAATAGAATACCAATTGAAATATATTAAATATTTTTGGATATTTTTCAAATATATTGATTTATATTACAACATGGACTACAACGTGTACAGTGCTCACTTTATATTATTTTTATTACAAATATGTGCACTGCAAAAATGAAACAAAAGAAATAGTATTTTTCAATGCAACTCATACAAGTACTGTAGTGCAATCTCTTTATCATGAGTGTAACTTACGAATATAGACTTTTTTGTTACATAACTGCACCCAAAATCAAAACAATGTAAAACTTTAGAGCCTACAAGTCCACTCAGTCCTACTTCTTGTTCAGCCAATCTCTAAGACAAACAAGTCTGTTTACATTTACAGGAGAGAACGCTGCCCGATTCTTATTCACAATGTCATCTGAAAGTGAGAACAGGCATTCACATGGCACTTTTGTAGTCAGCGTTGCAAAGTATTTATGTGCCAGACATGCTAAACATTCATATGCCCCTTCATGCTTCTGCCACCATTCCAGAGGACGTTTCCAAGCTGACGATGCACATATAAAAAAAAATGTGTTAATTAAATTTGTGACTGAACTCATTTGGGGAGAATTTTATGTCTCCTATTCTGTTTTACCCACATTCTGCAATATGTTTCATGTTATAGCAGTCTCAGATGACAACACAGCATATGTTTGTTTTAAGAACACTTTCATTGCAGATTTGACAAAATGCAAAGAAGGTACCAACATGAGATTTCTAAAAATATCTACAGCACTCGACGCAATGTTTAAGAATCTGAAGTGCCTTTCAAAATCTGAGCAGGATGAGGTGTGGAGCTTTCTGAAGTCTTAAAAGAGTAACACTCCAATGTGCATACTACAGAACTCGAACCACTAAAAATGAAAATCAACCCTATGCTGGTGGCATCTGACGCAGATGAGGAAAGTGAACATGCGTCAGTCCGCACTACTTTGGATCGTTATCGAGTAGAACCCATCATCAGCATTTACACATCCTCTGAAATAGTGTATGAAACATGAAGGGATATATGAATCTTTAGCACATCTGGGATGTAAATATCTTGTGACACTGTCTACAACAGTGTCATGGGAATGCCTGTTCTCACTTTCAGGTGACACTGTAAACAAGAAACGGGCAGCAGCATCTCCTGTAAAATTGTTACAAAACTTGTTTGTCTGAGCGATTGGCTGAAATAGGATTGAGTGGATGTGCAGGCTCTAAAGTTTTACGTTTTATTTTTGAATGCAGTTTATTTTTGTACATAATTATACATTTGTAAGTTCAACTTTCAAGAGACTGCACTACAGTACTTGTAGTAGGTGAATTGAAAAATACTATTTCTTTTGTTTTTTACAGTGCAAATATTTGTCATTAAAAATAAATATAAAGTGAGCACTATATACTTTATATTCTGTGTTGTAATTTAAAGCAATATATTTGAAAATGTAGAAAACATCAAAAATATTTAAATAAATGGTATTCTATTAATCTTTTTAATCACATGCATAATCGTGATTAATTTTTTAAATCACTTGACAGCCCTACATTATACCAATACCACCATATAACCTGTTCCATATCAGATCTTAAGAGTAAGACACTCTGATTATTATCTTGCTTCCTGCTTCAGAAAGTTTCAGCTGGTATGCGTAGCAGATACCATTGTCCATCTCCAGCTCTGAAAACCTGTGCTATATGCATCTTGAAAGCTGCAGGGAAAAACAGCTTTCAAATAGCATAAGACATCTGTCATGGATCCACAGGATCGGTGCTATGGCCCCAGCTTTGGAACAGTCTCCAGGAGAAACCCCTTCAGTGGGCCAGACACCCTAGGGATCTCACACTTCCTTCAGGGTTAGCCACATGGCTTCATCATCTCTTTAGACTGGACCTCTGGGCCTTCAGCACTCCTGCTTCACACTGTGAGCTCCGTTCAGTAAGTCCAACTGAAACAGACCCCTGATGGAGACCTGTACAATCTCCATGGATGAATGCACCTCACCAAGCATTTGCAGTGACACCTGCACTGCGTCGTTAAAACAGTAGGATTTATTTGTTAACTGGAACACAGCACAGGAAGTCCTTGAGGTAGCAGAGAGAAATGAAGGTTAAAGCACAGACCATTCTGGTTAGCCCAGAGCCCAGTCAAGCTGTAGTGATCCACCTGGATCAAGCTCCATCTTTCTCCCTCCATCTGATTTCCTTCGTCAAACTCGAGGTGGGAGCCCCAACTCCTTCCAGCAGCCAAATCTTATTCCCCACCTCAAACCTCTTTAGTCCTTTGTTCTCAAGCTGGGGAAATGCTGCTCAGCCTCCATGAGGAGAGGTGAGAAATCCATATCCCTTTAGGTCATTGGCTGCTAAGTGTCAATGTCCAGGCAACTGCATTTCCTATTGTCTTCTCCCATTGTCTGCTCCACTGATATGGGGTCTACGGCCCCGACAGTTAGATGCTATTAACTCCTGTGTCATAGCCTTCCCCAAGAGCAAACAGATATGTTCTAACCACACAGGTACTGACTTTCCAAAGTGCTGAGGGGTGCTCGACCCCCGGCTCTGCCCCAAGAACCGCCCCCACTCCAACCCTTTCTCAGAGGCCCCACCTCTTCCAGACCCCTCCCTCGAGCTCCTCCCCCTTACCCCCAGCCTCCTGTACACTTCAAAACAGCTGATTGTGCCAGGCAGGAGGCATGAGGCGGCACTTATCCGCGGGGCCATTTGTCGGGCAGTAGGCACTTGGGGGTTGGGAGAAGCTGATCGGGAGGCTGCCAGTGGGTGCTCAGCACCCACCATTTTTTCCCCGTGGGTGCTCCAGCCCTGGAGCACCCACGGAGTCAGCGCCTATGAACAGGACAGCATATAGGGGAAACTGAGGCACAAACAGGACTCAAAATTATAATAAAATATTCCCACTTTATCACAACACCAAACTCTTACATTTAGCCATTCGTGAGATTAGACATGAAACTAGCTTCTTAATTTGTGTCAGTCAGAACTGAAGTATGTGTATGGGGCAAAGCGATTACCAAAATAGTAGTCAAAATTATGTAGCTTTAAGATCCAATATCTTGCCATTTGCTTGGCTGGAACATTTTGTTAGACCAGTGCAAGTGTTTCCATCAGCAGTAAAGCTTTTCCAAACACTGGTCCCAGACCACTGGTTTGGAGTAATAGATTTTTATTCCTGGTATAAACTCATCTGTACTTTTGGTCAGATACAACTGATTACATAAAGAAAAAGGTAATTTGGTTTAATTCATTTTTTGTAATATAATATTCATTAGAAAGTTGCAGAAGCAACTTTTTGGGCTTAACACTCAATGACAAATCAACCCTTTTAGATACAGCTCAAGGAACAGTGGCATATTTTAGTTATTCGTGTTCATATTGACATAACTCCCATTTCAAAAAAAACTAAGTTCACAGTTACCCAAGAGGGAATGGAAGTGAAGAGACAGAGACTTACCCTCAGCAGTTGGCATTTCTGGACTCAGAGGGGACCTAGTGAAAATCAGCAAATAAAAAAAAAAAAAAAGTCAGCTGGAAAGAAAATCTAGAAACACAAATCTTCCACTCAAATTGTCAGATGGGACGCAGAATGTCTTATGAATGAGGAAAATCATGGATGCTTTCCAAGTTTCAATAATTTTCATTAAGGACAACCTCTAACAAAGCGGAAAGGCGAGCAATTCCAGCCAAATTTAAATCTAGTAAAGAAAAATTATTTCAAGTACAACTCATAGAAGATCATAGTTTAAGATTTTCTGCCAGTTCCTCTAACCCAACATTAAGTTTTGGTTTATTTTTTAAAAAGAGCTAACTTTATACACACACACACAAATCATATATTATTACTGAGAACCAATCACATAGCTGCACTTCAGTGTTTTACAACAATTCATTACCTAGGTCTATAACTAGATACCTAGAGAAAATCCTATTTTTTAAAGAAATGAAACTGTTAGGTGTCAGAAGAGCTACATTTCTCGTCTTAAAATGAAGACTTGCCTATTTTTACTTTTATGGTGAAACAAAACCCTTTGTACAATGGTTTTGCTAACATTACTGTGAGAAAATTCTCTTCTCAAACAAATTCATATTTACCTGGACCAGAACACTACATACAGTCTCACACATGCCTACCTATCCGTTTCCTTTCGTTCTGCTGAAGTGATTGGTTGAGTTCTAAATCTCTCAGAAGTTTTCCTACTTTCACCAGGAGAAAAATAGCGCCTTGGCCTTCGTGACACTCTTTCAGGTTCAGTATTGGCAGACAAATCAGTACCTGATGTTGACATCTCAAATCGAGATTCACTTTTAATCAAATGATAGAAAGTGCAAAGAAAAGAGAACAGAAGAGAAAAGTAAAGCACAGATATAGGCATCCCAGCAAAACAATCCACTAAAGATCACTCTGCATGCTCCTACAGTAACATGCACAGAAGTATAGCAAACATTCCAGCTACCCAACATCATAACTTGCAGTAGCAAGCAGAAGCATAAGAGCAGATTCAGGCTGACTCAGCCGTCAATACACATTGGTGAGAGCTAAGCTGTGTGGTTTAATGCAGAACACTACTGATGTTGAGTTTGTCATTTTGCCAAGGGCGTGCAAGTGTCACACAAAAATATTTCTGAAATGTCACCTACAGTTCAGTTTTCTTGCGGACATTGATAGTTTCCAGAAAGGCATTACGGAGTTGAGCAACAGAGACTTTTGTGTCAACCATGCCAGTCTCACCATTAGGCACATTTTCTTCAGCACTCTGGAACGCCATCTCCTTTTTCGTAACAGTTTCCTTACTTTTTAAAGCCTCTGGCTTAGGAGAACCAGTAAAATCAGACATTGAACGAGTCAGGACTTTATGCTTTATCGTAGACACTTCCTGAGCTTGACCTTTCGCCTTAGCAGAATGTGATATGGATCCACTTTGTATATACATAACTGTCTCACTCCTTTCAGTGTTCTCACGAGTCTTAAACTGGGGTTCAGGCACCTGGTGCTTAGTGCACTCTAGCCCTTTCTGAAGCTCTGATGAGTTAGCCTTTGGCTTGCTTATAAGAGATGAGGGAACAGTAGTCTTGCCAAATTCACTTGCTCTAAAATGGTCTTCATTGCTCTTCCCTTCCCTGAGAACCTCAGATTGCAAAATTGGTTTTCTGTTTTTCAAAAGCTGTTCTGTCCCCAAAGGATATTCGTCGGGCTTTGCGCCATAATTCTGAAGTATGTTACTTTTTTCCTTTTCCAGTGCACTGGCTGGTGGGGATTTTGTCTTGATGTTGGCATTGTCTGATATTAAGAGGCTGCTAATTGAGATATTTTCTGGATCTTCTGTTGCCATCAGTTTGGCAGTATGAGCAACACCAGCAGGCTGAATATATCCATGTATCGGTTGGCGGACTGAACTGAGTGTCTGGCTGGCAACCCTATCAAAGGAAGAAGTTTCTGACTGAAGAGGCATGTAATCAACTGGCACTGGATGAGATTTTTTCTGAGATACAGGGTCTGTGACAAGTTCAGGGCTTCCATGAGCACTTTCCTCTTTCACCAGTTTCTCTCTAACTTTTACTCTTTAAGAAAGAAAAAGGATTAAAGCTGTGACCAGCAGTAACTAGTTTTGGAAAAAACATACATCAATTGTGGGACCAGAGAGCAACATCATATAGTAAAACAAAATGAAAAGATAAACATCTAAGTATTTTAAGGATATACTTTGAAACAAACTCCCCATCTTAAAATCTTGGCATTAACACCAGCCTTAAGAATATTTTAAATTATTTACAGGCACCTAGTACACGTGTGACCTTTCAGAAAGATAACTGAGCAATGAATCACATTTAGAGCAGGTTCCTAGTAATCACAATTCCACTCCTCTGTCGAACATAATATATTTTCCTATTTTTCAAAATAGAGAATTAGGAGTTGCTTTCTAAAAATATAGTTTTTTGAAGGGTGTCTTTAGTGTGACATTCTGACCTCCTTTTCCTATATGTACTGTTAAGCTGTCAACATACTGATCCTTGCTCACTTTGAAACAAATTAGTCAAATATCTTGGTATCTCCCCATATCCCTTCCAATAAAAGATGTAGAGAATATGGTGCACAGACAAGTCAAAATCTCCATGCGAACCTCAGAAATGCTCCCATTTCAAATGTTGCACACAACTTTATCTATCATGATAAATGAAACCAAATAATGTTAAGGAGCCTCTCTAAAAATGAAAAACATGTCGGCAGAAAATGGAAGCCCAGTATGGTTGTCACTCTGTGGGCTTGCACAAAACTTACACTGTATGAACATTTAGGAAAAGTTTCACCACATTCCAATATGCTAAATTTCTGAGAATGTACTGAAACTTATCCCACCTTGGTTTATGTTCTGTTCAACCATTACGATGTACATGCACAAATACAAGCCATCCTCCGCCTCTGGATGCCTGCTGCTGGCTCCCACTGACATCAACAGGAACTAAGCATAATAAGCACCCGAGGGCAGCATTTGTCCTACACGTAACCACATAATTGTAACACATCTCTAGCATAAATTTTTAGAGCCACAAAATGTGCACAGTCAGTGAGACAGTTGAATAACATTTTAAAATGCCATATAAAAAATTAAAATTGAAAGCTATTTCCCCACACCCACCATGCAACTAGTAATCAGTAAGGTGGTTTTTTGCCCTAAGGTTGGGAAAAGCTCATGTACAGTATCAAGCTAACTATTTAGTAGCAATTAACAGATATTCCAACCCTCAAGTAAGTGCAAGTCAAGGCTTGCTACCAACAGACTTTTCCTACTTGCAAAATTTATTTTTACATAAAAACAAGATTTAAAAAAAATAAACGAATGCTTTTGAGCACTAGTATAATCTACTATATCCCCAACTACCTGACGTATCACCCTTTTCATCTGCTTAATATTTTCTCTCTGTTATGAGGATTGGTCCATTTTAAAATGAAGGACCTTACAGTGACTTACTTCAAAACATGAATAACAGTGCTCATTCTCAAAGTTTAAAAAAATGCCTTTTCGGGGTATTATGCACCCACCAATTACCCAGAACAGTCACTGGGAAGGTTTTCGGAGTCAGATAATTAGTTCAATCAACAGTCTGAAATGCAATGAAGAGTCCTCCCCAGAAAGCTTCCACTTGTGGACTCATTTGATGTTCTGTCAAACTGGAGAGTAGCAGTTATTTGTAGCTCTAAATTTGGTTGTTTTGTCTTCCCAGTGACTTAATTCTTAGTCCTCCTCCCCCACTCCAGCCTTAAAAAATAAAACGATCAAGTCTTATTTTTAGTCACATCCTGCATTCGGGGCATAAAGAATTTTGTAATACAAAAATCTGTTGGCTTGCAGAGTGCAAGGGGAGGAAAAATGGTTAAGAACAGGCTGAAGATAAGATAAGAAGTTAGCCAAAGACCAATATCTTAATAGCTGTGAAGAAAACATTAGGGGCATGTCTAGTTCTTCATGAAAACATCGATTAGTTATAAGAGACAAAAAGCAGATGCTCCAGAAACAAGTTTCCACAGCAGTTTATTGAACAGAAGTAGTATTTTCGGATTCACTGCTGTTAAAGGATAAAAAGGCAAATGTTAAATGAGGGCAGGGGAAAGGAGAAAGAGAGGGAAGTCAGTAACAAAAGGTATAATCTAATTATTAGCCACACAGCTACATTCTAGGATACCTGGAGGGCCAGCTGATAAGTGAAGGTGTGTCCCCTTCTGAATCTTTCTGAAGAAACCATTCAGGTTTTGCCTTCCCTGTACTACTATAGAAAACAGAATTTCAGATAACTTTCTGGTAAGACATCAATACATGCACACTCAGTCCCTCCCCGCGTTAATCTTAAAAATGTTTTCAAATTTCTCAATTATAAGGTCTTGGTTTCTGAAGTACTGGCACTGCACACTTCTAACTTTAACAAATTTGCATGATAAATTATCAAATAACCCACCTTCACATACAAAAGAATACATAAGAACTTAAGATCAGCCATGCTGGTCAGACCAAAGGTCAGCTAGCCCAGTATCCTATCGTCCAATAGTGGCCATTACCAGGTGTTTCAGAGGGAATGAACCTAACAGGTAATCGTCAAGTGATCCATCCCCTCTGAAAACAACAGAACCGTAAACATTTTGCCAACTAACCATGCCGACATTGTCAGGAACCTGGACACCCACATCTAAATCATCCTTAGGAAGCTACATAGAAAGTAATTTTATTTTACTTCCTGGTTTGACATTTTATATAAGTTACATAGACAGAAGCACTATATTGCACATAGGATTACTGTTAGACTATTTCCTTTATTTGCAATCTAAAGAGCTAAAGTCTAACCAAAAGATCTTTAGCCACAAACAAACAGATGACACAAGTTTAATGACGCTAGGAGAATGTATTACCATAGCTTACATGAAATTCTTGCATAAAGAGAATGAACATCAGAAACCTCCCCCCCTCTGAGAGCAATATGCCAGGCTTCAGGAATTCAGATCCAGTAACTCCCAGCCCACCGAGTGGGGAGTATGTGGTCTTTTAGGATAAAGTGGGAAGAGTTAAAATACTCTAAATGAGCAAAGAAACACATTCTTGGCCTGATGCTTCTTGCATCAGACTCCAAAATGGAAACAATATATGAGTGCCTACTGAAATTTGAAAGCACGCTAGGCTACAAAAGCCCTTCATGAAACAACTGATATACCATTGTACTCTTTCACAGGTGCATTCAATATCTGTAATATCCACAACAAAGAGTCACACCTCCAGGGCCGCCCAGAGGATTCAGGGGGCCTGAGGATTTTGGTGGTGGGGGGCCCCCACTTCGGCGGTAATTCGGGGGTCCTTTCACTCCGGGACCCGCCACCGAAGTTCCCTGAAGACCTGTGGCGGGGGCCCCTCACCGCCAAATTACCAAAGACCCAGCACTTCGGCAGCAGGTCCCGCTTCGGCGAAGACCCGGAGTGGAAGAAGCTCCGGGGGCCTGGGCCCCGCAAGAGTTTTCCAGGGCCCCCGGAGTGAGTGAAGAACCCTGCTCCCGGGCCCCTGCAAAACTCTCGTGGGGGCCCTTGTGGGGACTGGGGCTTGGGGCAAATTGCTCCATTTGCCCCGCCCCCCCCGGGCGGCCCTGCCCACCTCCATAGAAGATCATATACATTTTTAGACAATGATGAAGTTTACGTACAAAATGCAATGTAAAGGCACAATGGACCAAATTCTGCTCAGTTACACTGGTGTAAATCTGGAGTAGCTCTTTATAATTTAGTAGAGTCACCCTGGATTTACATACTGCTTTAACAGCTGAATTTGGCAAAAGGATCTTTATTAAACTTAAAAGAATTTAGAATAAGCCTTAAACTCATTAAAAACTCTCTTGTTCTGCCTTCCTATAAAAAAAGGGTCAGATAAAAGATCACAGGGAAATCATATATAGGTACTGTAAATAAATCTGCCTATTTATAATGTTCAGTCTGAAACCTCAACCATAATTATGACTTTTTCCACATCTCTCATTTAAAATCTACCCCTTATTGTTAAAACAATTCTTGTTTTTCATCTTACTAAGATCACACAAAAGGGTGGAATAAGCCTTTCAAAGCGCTCCCTGGGGCATTGACCCAGCAGAGATTTGGTTGCCTTGAAACAATAAAACTTTCTCTTGGCTTGTTAGTATGTATTCTGGCATTTATCACAATAGGCATGAGCAATGAGCATTTGTATTCAATCTCTTGTCCTTTGAAAAGAGCAGTCAAATGTAGGCAAACCATGTTAAAAATGTGAGGTTAATCTGACACTTTATGAATTCTATTTCCATAATTAAGAAGGCAACCCGCCCCCCAAAGATATTCTTTGATAGTCTGCATTTAAAAAATAAATAATCAGTCAAACAAACTTTCTTAACACAGGAAGTTACAAGCTGTATTTGTTTTAAATTTTAAGTCAGCTGAACATAAAAGTTAAAAGAATCTAACACTGACATGTTAAACTCTGATTTTCAAAGCTCTACACCAGGCAAACTGATTGGTAGTCATACCCTGCATAATCAAACTTGATGGAGAATACAACATTAGTAGAACAGACTGCATGAGACAACAGCTCATTTAGCCTCCTGAAACAACTATAAGTATTTCTGAAAAATAGTTCTGATTTCTTTAAAGTCTATTATGATGAATTGGAAGACAGACATTCATATTAGTTTTCTGAATATCGTGTGCGTTAGGCCATGTCTATACGTGCAGCGCTGCAGCAGCGCAGGTGTAACAGTACAGTTGCACCGCTGCAATATAGATGCTGGAACTAGCGGCGCTGGGAGTGCTGCCGCATCCCTGGCTTGAAATGGTTTCCATCACATACAAGGTTTAGAGCAGGGGTCGGCAAACTTTCAGAAGTGGTGTGCTGAGACTTCATTTACTCACTCTAATTTAAGGTTTCACATGCCAGTAATATATTAACATTTTTAGAAGGTCTCTTTCTGTAAGTCTATCATATATAACTAAACTTTTGTTGTATGTAAAGTAAATAAGGTTTTTAAAATGTTTAAGAAGCATCATTTAAAATTACACTAAAATGCAGAGCCCCCTGGACCGGTGGCCAGGACCCGGGCAGTGTGAGTGCCACCGAAAATCATCTTGCGTGCTGCCTTCACCACGTGTGCCATAGGTTTCCTAGCCTGGTTTAGAGTTTGGTTCAATGGCTCTCAGCACCTCCACTATACAAATTGTTCCAGCACCCCTGCGCTGCAGCGTGTGTGGTGAAGATGCCATATGCGGACGGGCTCCCCATTGGGATAAAAAAACCACCTCTGCAAGCAGCAGAAGTGATGTCTGCGGAAGAAGATCTCCCACTGGCATCGCACTGCGCATATCTGTGCTTATGTCAGCGTAACTTATACAGTTCTGGGGGGCGAGGGGAGATACTCACACTCCCGAGCAACATAAGTTTTGCGGACATAGGCTGTAGTGTAGACATAGCTTTACTGTTCCTGTTCAGTTTTGTATTGCTGCCTATTTAAACCCAAAGGATTAAGTCAGACCAGAGTAGGGGGAAACCCACAGGAAACAAAACAATGGCAAGACAAGGCAGCCTCAGGTAAATACAGATAATTTGCTTTTTAGGGGCAGTTTTCTACTCTCAAACCGTCACAAAGATCTTTATGCTGTTTCACCGGGAACATAGCCTGGTCTTCCCACCATCCTATTGTGGTGGAAAAGTCCAAATAACATGTTCTGCAGCTGGAAAGTGGTAAAAAACACAGAAGAGAGGGTTATTCTAAAAGTGTCTCCTCATGGCTGTATGCTCTCAGGGTGTTTGCTATGGTTTATTACAGGGGAGAACAAGAAACTCAAATTGAAGTGGACAGGTTCTTGGCTTTGAAGAGTGACAGTCTAATCTCTGTGCCTTTTTTAAGGCTAGAATTTGGTCCACTCCTTTAGCTTCAGGGATTTATAAACCAGAGAAGGGAGAGTCGTGGGGGCTCACATTTTAATTGTTCCTATTAGTAACAGGATTAGTCAGGAGTGATTCATCTTTAGATTAACTGAATAAAGCTTGAGATAGAAGTGTGCAGTGCTTGGCTGAGACCTTCTGTTGGACCAGGCTCCCTGAAACTTCTCAGTAGAATGGAATAGCTGGTCATAAGCCTGCAGTGCAGTTATTTGCATATATAATAACGCAGTCTCAGTCTTGTCAACTTTCTCCAGATAGCTCCCTTAGATGAGCACTTTTTCTCTCAGACTTTTGCTTAAGTGGAGTGTCCAAAGACAGCTGTATGCAGATGCACAAAGGAAGCAGTCTTAAAAATTGAGTTTTCAAGGCTCTAAAATATTAGAAGCACAGGCAATCCTTGGACTTACGACATAACTGGTTCCTGAAAATTGCATCACAAGTCAAAACGTTACAACTCAGAACCACAGTATACTCCACTGCGGGACTGAGCATCGTAAAGTCGAAACCAATTGTCATAAGTCGAATCAGGGTGTCAATTCAGAAACATCGTAAGTGCCGTTCGTTGTATGTTGAACGTCGTAAAGTTAAGGACTGCTTGTACTATCATCAATTCTGTCCTATGTGAAACAGAACGGGAAAATAAGCAAAATTGCACAAGTTTACCGAACATGGATAACGGATAGCTGGCTGCATCCATCTACTGGCAGAAAAAGGAAAACCCCAAAAGAGATATTCATACTACAGGTATTAGCCTTTCACTTGAAGGAGGTAGTGGAAACGTTCCTTACACTACTTGAAAGGTGTATAAATACCATGAAACGAGGAATTTAGGAATAATTTAAAGACTTTCAGGAGTTTTACTTCTCTCATTTTACTTTAATAACTTAATTAAGAAAATACGATACACTAAATCAAAGTAACTTGATTTTAATAATCTTTTTCCATCGCTGGTTAAATTTACATAATCCTCACAAATCGTTTCACTTATATTAGTTCTTGTAAATTATTCTGAAGTAGTCAAGATTACCCAGCACAGCTAAATCTTACTGACAACAGTTACTGTCCATTTTTAAGATGGTACACTGTCAAACTACTGTTACAGGATGTCTCTGTCTCATCTTGTTTCTTTACAGCTTGAGATACATTCACTTACATTAACCTTCAGGGAGCCAAACAACAACTAAAGCTGCATATTTTTAGGAAAAGAAGTTGTTCGAAGATGAAGTATTTAGAGAATTACTAGTCAGACTTGTTTTCATTTGCTACAATAAAGCATTTGATGGCTCTCGGACCTCAAAGTAACATCAGCACTCTTATGCTGCTGCTCTCAAATGAAGACTGGGAAATCAGTTTGAATCTCCGATCCACCAGATATCAGACTTCGAGTCATAAGAATGTGAAAACTTATCACTTATGTGGGGAGGACAGAGTGGAAAAGTTTACATCTGAAGTGTTCCGGAACTCAACATATGCAGGATCTCATAAAAGAATATTTATATGATGTATGAGACTATCAACAGAATCAGAATTTGCTTAAATACCATGGCCCTAATTTTTTACAATAGTCAGACAATTTTTTTCAACCTACCCAACAAACATTTTAGTTTAAGACTTTCATTTGCAGGCTATGGAAACAGGCTACTTCTATTTAATATTGGCAAAACACTCCATACAGAAAAAAAATAATATATAATTTTTTTTACTAAAAAAAAATACTGAATTTGAAGTAAATACATTTAAATTGAAAGTATTTTCTAGATCAAACAGTAAATGCACATTTTCAAAATGCAGCAAATGTAGTACTGTAATCATCCCCATTCTCAATTTCTCCAGAAATCTCTTTATAAAGGATAGTTGCTTTTCATAAAAGGACCTTCTGGTTACAGTAGCTTAAGTCTAAAACACCCAGCAAACACACACATGGACTTGTAAAACCTTATTGCATGTAAGCATAGCAATCCAGTTTTACACGATATGACAATGAGTATCTACATATCAAAAAACAGAACTCAGCTCAAGGCACAGAAGACATAAGCACCAATGGAGAATTGGTTTATTCAGATACATCATCTTTAAGTCTTGTCTGTATTGTAGAGAGATTTCTATAAAGGTCAAAGGATACCAATATAGAAAAAGCATACTTACCCTTGTTTGGTGTCACTATACAAGGGCTGGTCATTGTGTGAATGACTTGGTGAAACTAGCTGCTTTGGTGAGGAAAGGGATACTCTGCAAGTTTGCTTTGGTGACATTGGCACTTCCTTAAAGGAGGATTCTTGTTTAGAATATGAAAAGGATGCAGAACCATCCACTTCTGGTGACAAGTCCTGAGTCTGTCCAGGAGCACTAACATCCAGTGCTCTTTTATTCTCCAACTTTGAAAGCTCCTCTCTATCTGGAATGCTGTCTTTTTCATGGAAGGAATATTCCTTTGATTCAGAAGCAGTAGTCCATGACTCCTTATTCTCAGACATGGAGGAGTACAGGGAACTATATTCCTTGCTTCCATCCTCCTGCTTGTCGCTTTTTATTTCTTTTTTTTCAGCAGCATCAGGATCTTTTCTTGCCCTGGTATATCTGGATAAATATTCAGAATCTCCCTCAGATTCTAAAGGCAATCCATATTTTTCTGCTAGCTGGCGTCTCCTCTCTGCCTTGTATCTAGCTATTCTTTCTGCTTTCGACTCAAGTCCCTGGGTATCCATGGCTCCTGTGCTATATGTAGGCTCTGAAAGTGCTCCTGTAGGTTCTGCTCGATACCTGGATGACCTAGGTTGTTTTTCTACAGAAGAATCTGAAGTTTCCTCCTCTTCATTTGATCTTCCTACAAAAAGTACACGTGTAGAAGAATTACGAGGGATTAGTGACTTGTCCTGAATTCACACTTTATTAAAAATATTATTCAAATCTGTTTGGAGCATCACACCTGCCATTCAGTAAGCAGGCTTCAACCGCATATAGCGTGACTTTTTCTTTTTAATTATTATAAATTTTTGCAATTCAAATAACTAGCAAAACTGTTTATGGATACTCCCATGAACTACTCCAAAATAATCCTCTACTTCTTGCGCTGACATCTCCAAAACACATACAAACAAACAAGGAAATGCTTTTGAATACTGAGTATGTATTCCACCTTCAGAAGGAAGTTAGGATTCTTAAAATAATCTACAGGATTTAAAAATAAAAGCAGTGTCTCTTTCTAAAATGGTGGACGAACAGAGATACTGTACAAAGATCAATCAAAGCCAGATAGAAAACTGAAAAAGTACCATATATACTCAGTCATAAGCCAGGCAACCCCCTTAGGATGGAAAATTTTTATAACCCATTCATAAGCGGACCCTATAATTCAGGGGTTAGCAAACTTTGGCTCCCGGACTATCAGGATAAGTCGCTCGGGGGCCGAGATGGTTTGTTAACCTCGAGCAGGCACGGAGGTAAACCCAAGTAAATAAAGCATCCCAGCATGCCAACTCATGCCAACTGCTTACCCTGACGGGCTGGGACAGCAACTGATGAGGAAATTTTTTTTGGGGGTGGGGTGGGGAGGGAGAGAAGCTGGGAGTCAGGGCAGTAACCCCTGTGACCACCCCTCACATGACCCCACCCTTAGCCCAGGACACTCCACTCTCCCCATACCATCCCTTCCCACTTTATCTGGGGAGGGCCAGGGGAGGATGTCTCTGGCGTGGTTGAAGCTGCTCAGCCACAGCCTGCTCCGGCGGGCTAGACCGGGCGGCGCGGCCGCAACATGTTCCAGTCAGCCACAGCCTGCTCTGGTGGGTGGGGCCGAGTGGCATGGCTGCAGCTGCTTTGGAAGCTGGGGGAGAGCAGCGTGGCCAGAGGTGGAGAGACTCTGACCCTGCCTCTTCCCTTCTGGCTCTGCTGCCTGTCTTTGCTCCCTCTGTTGGGGAGGGGCTGTGTCCCACCTCTCCCTCTCTATACCTGTTCATAAGCCGATCCCCTTCTCTAGTGCTTCCCTTTTTTACTCAAAATATCTGGCTTATGAATGAGTATATACGGTATCTTGCGACAGTGCTGTCTCTGAAAGTAAACCATTAAGTGTGAGAGAACTGTGTATCTGCTACTGCAAGGATGATAACATAGCAAACATGAAGTACTTCAGCAATGTCAGTTTTAGATATATATATGTAAATGTATTTCGTACCAAAGTGGGGACTATATGGGTCTGTTGCACGCATATATCTTGGTGTATCTTCTTCTAGTAAACGGTGGGTAACTAATCCAGGACAACTTTGTAGGAGGATGGGCTGTGTATCATTTTCAATTCCCTCTAAACGTCTGGCAATCCTCTCTTTCCTGTAAAAGATGGAAGAAAATGTGTAAATGTTATCTAAGGATTTGGAGATAGAATTATTTTGTGACCTCCTCTAGAAACTATTACTAAATTATTTGTATTTTACAGCAGTTAGACAAAAGGCTGTTTTACCTTTTCATTTCCAAAATATTTTGCTTGTTTGGTTCAAAGAGTTTTCTTAATTCTGAAACTAAAAAGAAAAAAGAAAAGATGCAGTGTATCTTTTATACATTAGGAATTCTCAGGCCTCACGGCAGGATGTCTATATGCTTCTGTTTTAAGCAAGAAGGGATGGTCTAGAAAAGTAGGTTTTCCCATAACCAGTCACATATAGGTAAACATTTCCTATTTGGGTTCCTTGCTTACTAACCTCCTTAAAACACATTTTGCACATACTATAATAAATACAAGGGAGTCCTCTAAAGGTTTATCTAGTCTAGGGTTAAAACATGGTATTTTAAGAACATGTTAAAATACAATTTACCCTGTCAACATGTTTTAAAACACTAGTGTAAACACATTAGTTGGTTGAGGTTAATCCTGGTGGGTAGTTTAGGTGACATCACAACCAGCTAATACATTAATACAGGTTGGTCTGTCTACACGTGTATTTTTACTATTAGCTAAATGTGTTGGCTAATAAGTTTTTTAAAATACACCAAGTCAACCCCTTTAATCCTAGTCTAGACAAGTCCTAAGTGTCCTGATGACTTGTGGCCAAAGACCACATAGTACTTTACACCAACTGTTCCGAGAGTTAATTAACCACAGTACTCTGAATATTTTCCTACTTTGTTAGTTACAGTCTGCTTAGATAATTTCCCCCTGTAGTTTTAACTGCATAAATATTTACTTCATATCCTAAACTGTTTAATAGTGTTACCTGCTGTTAGACAACTATCACATTTCATCTCCTGTCATTTCACTAGCATTTCAGTGATGGGTGAAGTAATCCCTATATATACAGTTTCAGTTGACATTTGTAAACCCCTTTGAACAAAAAGATGCTATATAAATAAATATGGCACAATTTCTTTTCAACGGGCAACAAACCCCATATATGCTACCACAGGGGCTGGGGAGTGAGAAACTAGAAGCCTGATTTCCTTGCAATAGTATATGACTAAAAGCTGAGTCACTATGCAGACCTCTGATTGGGTTTTAATATAGAATGGCTTGAGCTTGCCTCTGATATTTAAAAGACTTGCTGCTTCTTTATGTACAGTTTAGGTTTTTGCTTTACCTGAAACTGGTAATTTACTTCTTTTCATGTGACTTCAGTTTAGGTGCTGCAACTGTATTCCATAAATACACAGACTGACGTATTGTAGAAATGTGGTCTGGTTAGTAATACAGCAGTGTCAACCCAGGGTCTTGCCCATAGCAAGTATAATCAAGAAATCAGCATAAAAATAAACATTTAGTTTATGGAAGGACAAGATTAACCATATTTTAAAATATTTACTTCCAGGATAAAGGCTGGCATTCAACCAAGAGCTCAATTTTATTGCAGAATTAAGTCCCTGAAGAGGAGGTTTTAGAACATACCACTAGTATACAGTAACATAAATGCACATTTGGACTTAACTTCCATGGCACAATATGGGTGATGAACATACCTATCAGCATACCTGAAATATCTCTGCGAGTGAAAGGCAACTCCACCACCTCTTGCCCCTTTATCCTTTATTCTGATCTCATTTAGACAGGGATTGAAAATTAAAGTAGGCCAAAATGAGACTTGTTCTATTTAGTCCTGAACCAGTGGGGGAGGCCTTACATCTTGTGAACTGCTAGAACAGGAAGAGAATGTTCTACACTGCTACAAAGGTAAGCTACCCAGATTTCTAGCTTTAGTCTTTGTAGCTTAGGCGGCACATAAGAACAGGCATTACAATATGCACCATTCAAATTGCCTGGGGCTTCTTCTCTCTCACTTCCTTCCTTTCCACTGGATTTTCTCAACCAGTTTTTTGGTCAACCGCTAGTGCTAGAAACCAGATGCCCTTCCAACCCCTGTAAGTTTGGAAATGTAGTTCTCAAGGGGAACAAGATGTGAATTTCTGATCCTAGTGGTGTATGAGTTAACAGTAGTTACTAAAATGGTGTGGAAGACTGTTGCACAGTAACTTCCAGAACATGGTCCAAGCACTTGTTCTGTAGTATTCAGATTGACCTTGACATATATCACAGCTATACATAAAACAATATGTTGAAGTTGTGTGTCTTTTGTGCTTTTCAGGGTTTATGCTGATAGTTTTTTGGGGTGCAGATTTGGTTTTTGTTTTTAAATAGAAGACTCTCGTGTGATGCTATCAATATAACAGACTGTCAAATGGTAGATTGTAATTTGTGATAGGATCACAGAGAGAAGTTGTATGATTCAACTGTAACTCACAGAAACAAGCAACTTCAAAATAAAAAGAAGATCCCTGGAAAATGAAAAAGTCAGCTGAATGATTTTTAATGGTGGAATGGGAATCCAGCTTGTGGTTTGCCACAGCATGCATATTCTTCAAAAGGAAAAAACAGTTTACTAAGGCCAGGTGGATTTCCCCAGTTATCTCCAATATTAGCCTCTCTGATCAAATTCAATATGAAGATTGCAGAGTTTAAATATTGGCCCAGAGTAATCTAATCAGACCAGGATCAAAGCACATAAGCAGGGCACTCCAGGCAGTTTGTACAAGGCGGCACCTGTTTGCAGGACAGATCTTCAGCCCTCAGTGATCTTAATAGAACTTCCCTCAAGCATCAAAATTCACTTTAAAATTAAACTAAAATGAATTAAATGTAATGGATATGGAATACTGTATTAGTAACTAACAAAATACTGTAACTTTATCCACAGTATATCCTGGATATCACTAATCAGGATGATCTGATACCAACTAGTGTAAAAATGTTACAGCAGTAACAGTGTGGGATTCAATCCCATCAATGTTTTTAAAAAGAAAAATATATTAATCATGGTGTACTAGACTGATCACAAGCTCTTAGATTGGTCGCAGGATTTCTATATGAGAGCATGAGTAGGACTAACACTTATCAGTGTACACTATCATCAATATTTGGTTTAAATATTGGACTTTGGAACAGTCTCATGGGCAGCTATGTGTAGTTTGCTTCAAAAAAATAGTTTATTTTCAGAGAGCGGCAGGGAGTGTTAGGGGAACATGTCGACATGTTGAACCTTTATATATGCTACAGAATAGCTTGGTATAATAGGCAGTGTGAGTTGCAACATAAGTGGCATGTGTTAACTTTCCTTTTCTGTGGCCATAAAGAAACGGATAGTGTTTAAACACAGGATCATGAGGTTCAATAAAGAGAATATACAAAATCAACTTCCCCCCCGCTCCCCAACTCTATTGTAGTAGTGCCTACGAGTCCCAGTCCTGGATCAGGGTCCCATTGTTCTAGGTGCTGTACAAAAGACAAGCAGCTTACAATCTAAGTAAATGACAAGAGAGACAACAGGTGGATACTGACAGAGAAAACAAATAGAAACAATGACATAATAATGATCAGCATAAGAGGCAGTAGTCTCAACAAACCAGCTGATTATCAGTTGTCAAGTTTTCTGTAGGCATTACAGTTTAAGTTATATTGACTATGAAAGGATGAACCCTAGCAAAGTTGAATTATTTTGTTTTCTATCACAATGTTAAACACAAGCTAACGACAGCTGGATAATGAGTGTGGAAGTTTTATGAGCAGTCTTCTCTCAAAGTTAACATGGAGAAAAACTGATTATTTTTAAAAAGACTTTTTTTAAAAATCCGACTATTTAAATTAAATTCAGGTTTATTTTTATGTAAAATTATTTTTTAATTTTAAAATTAAATTTGAAATTATGACAGCCTATATTAAGACCTAAATTTACTAAATCTATTCAATTGTTTAAAAAATATTAAGCAGTACAGATGTGTTCCGAAGTTTTAAAGACAGTCAAATCACTTAATGGGATGAAGGTAGGTAGCTGGAATCAGAGTTTGCTGAAGTGGTAAATCTGCTTTTGACAGCAGAAGCCTCTTCCGCAGGTGCAGAGAGATTTTTTTTACATTCCAGTTTATTCATCTAGTTCAGTTCAATGACTAGTTCATTCAACGTTTAGAAAACGATAGGAGTTGAAAAAGCAGAAACGCTTCTCGCCCCCACCCCCTTCCAAACCATGAATAAAAATTAGGCTTGAGAAGATGAGCTCTACTAGATCTAAAATCCTGAAGGACCAGAAACAATCAGTTCAATTCACTAAACACAGAGAATACTTCCTTTTTTAAAAAAATTAATCAGTTTTAAATGCAAAAACATGTTAGATAAAATTTCTGGTGAACTTTTTTCTCCTTCATCAGCACATTTAAGAGAGTTTAAACAAAACTAATAAAATTTGAAACACTGGTTTTGTGCAATGTTTAACTGAATTTAAATTTCCAGCCAAAGAGAGCTTTATACAAATCACAAATACAAAATTAATCTAGTAAATAAAAACTAATCATTCAACATTTTCCATCATAAAAATTGAAAAATTAAGAATCTAAATAGATGCAAGTTATATATATGCTTAAATAAATGTGTATAGATACAACGTATCTTCCATGTCAGTAAAATAAAGTACCAAAATTTACTGTAAAGACTGTATTAAGTTGCAAATGAATGTGTTTTAATTGCACCCAACCCTTGGAAAAAAAATTCACCTTTCTTTGGGAATATAAGTCTTTATTACAATAAATCTTAATATTATAATAAATATTAATAAATCTTTCCACCAGTGCAAAGATGCTGAAAACTGATTATTTAAATTAAGGTTTCCTGCTTGCTGATTTAAGTCATAGTTAAAATCAGTGATTTTAATTAATCCACTTCTCACCTATGTTCACATTATGTTGGTTTTTTTTTAAGCATTCATTTAGTATTTGTTGCTCAGGTATTTAGAACAACATCTGAATAGCACTTTCCCAAAAGAGGATTTCAGATTACGCACACACTCATACCCTCTGTTTGGGAAATATTTAAAAATAGGCAGGTAGTCTGCTACTGCAGGGTTTTCTTATTTGATGGATAAAACATTGAAGCTCATACATTTTTCTTCTAAAGACGCTGGTTGGCTCTTGAAACCTTATCCAACTGGGTTTCTCTTTTTACTACGGCCTGCAGTTCTATGTGCACTGATGCCAAGGCCCTGCCTGTTCACTAATTTGTTGTTCTGTGACCAAACAAAGTTACACTGTCGCACATAGTCACACACATGGCAGGTTTGGAGGTAATATTACTTTCAACCAATTAGTAACTCAGTAGTGGTGGGGAACTTATCACTGCATGACTCAAAAATGTGCAACACTTGGGAAAGGGGGAAAAAGAGAAACATCTGTAAAAGTGTAAAATGTTTTATTTACATTGAAACTTCCATACTTTGTTTTGGCATAAAGTACATTAATAGCTACAGCACAGACTACCAGTAACTAAGTGGGACAGTCATTATGCCCTCAGCAACAACTCAAGCCTTTAACATTAGAACCTATTTTAGAATGTTGGTTAGGACATTAAATGGGTTATCCTCTACTGAGGACTCTCAGAAGCAGGGGCAGCTCTAGACATTTCGCCACCCCAAGCACGGCAGCATGCCGCGGGGGGTGCTCTGCCGGTCACCGGTCCCGCGGCTCCGGTGGACCTCCCGCAGGCGTGCCTGAAGAGGGTCCAGAGGTTCCGCAGCTCCACTGAAGCTGTGGGACCAGCGGACCCTCCACAGGCACTCCTGCAGGAGGTCCACCGGAACTGTGGGATCAGTGGACCCTCCGCAGGCATGCCGCCGAAGGCTGCCTGCCTCCCGCCCTCCCGGCAACCGGCAGAGCGCCCCCCGCGGCATGCTGCCCCAAGCACACGCTTGGCGTGCTGGGGCCTGGAGCCGCCCCTGCTCAGAAGTTATCTTCGTTTCGACAGCTATCAATCTTCCAAGCAGGATTTACCCTGTGATACCAAACTGACCATTTCAGCAGTACTCATCTTCTAATGCAACTACATGTCATTCAAGGACAAAAGATAACAGGCCAAATCAAAAAAAAAATTCTTATTGGATACTTTTCGAAAATCCTGAAAAATTCAAGAAGGAACAAGCTTCCTGCTAAGGTAGCAGCACCTTCATGTTCTGGCTATAAGTTTCTTAGATATGAGAGAGGATCCAAGCATGTAAGATTTAAAGTCATGTGACATTTTTACAGCTCTGTTTTAAGAGCAAAAATAATTAAACCTTTCACAATTCCCTCAGAGGATGAGCATATGGACTTGTTTGGTCATACTGGCAGATCAAAATTAATCTGCCAGAGCATCACTCCTCATTTTCAGTTAATATATGTCATAATATAATTCTAAGATCGTGCATTAAACCTCTTTGTTTTGAAGAAAATCCAATAAACTAATAAATGTTTTTGGTTTTATGATGGTCTACAGGCCAAATTATACCAGACATAACTAGCAAACTCCACCATCTTCCGATTATGCCATCAAGGACATGTGCTGGCCCACTTATGGATAACAGGGTTGCACTGGTGTCACAGGGCCTAATTCCTTCTGAAGACCCTTTAATTACAGGTAGTATAAAAGATTCCAGACTTGACTCTTAGAGTGTCAAATGAGTTTGCTGAGCTGACAGTTAGAAACCTCCCCTCCCTGCATCTTCTCATTAGAAAATTGAACAACTCTGATATTGAAAAAAGTCAGTGATACCTAGAGCTAGACTGTCCAAAAAGACACTTAGTACTAAGTAGTTCCTATGTGAATTAAAAAGAGCTGGTGGTAGCTGAGCCCTATTGAAAACCTAGTGCACAGCGAGAATGGAACCTCATTATGCCATTGTTACTACATCACTTTTTAGGGTAGAACGACATTTAAGCTACACATTTATGATCAGAAGAGTTTCTTGGGCTGGAGGGTTCAATCAGTTTAAGTACAAGGCAGTTGCTGAAAAGGTGTTTTTAATAAAGATCCATTTCACTCCAAACTTGTTTCCCTTCTTGGTCAGCCAGAGCCCAATCCACTAAGCTTCCAACTATGTTGTCAAGCCCATTTTTTCCATCTTGGAGAGTAAAAATTAAGGTACAGTATATGAAGAGGCTGAGGGGGTACTGATTGCTACAGCTCAGTAGTATTATGGATAGCTTATATTCTATATTTGAGGAATATCTTTTTCTATTGTTACTCAATTATTGCAAAAAGTGCCCAGTTCAATGAATGTGTGCTTTTTTCATACATCAAAAAATGTATATTGATTTTACATCACAAAGGTGATTACAGAAAGAGTGCAGGATCAGCCATGTTCTTTGACAATGACATGTTGGGAAACAGTGTTCCATTCTAAAATGTATTGCCACAAACTGTATGCATGGAGGAAAACAGGCATCATCAGGATGCAACAAACCAGTCCACCATGCTACCTTGTCTCACTATGGCAAATGCTGTTATCTTTAGAAAGAGAAATGAATGCAACGCATGGTACAACATCCTGAGCCCTGCAATATTATGCTTTGGAGTGTGGGTGACTTCCTGATTCCTGCTACATATTATTCTCAAGTCACTGCTTTACTTAATGAAGTTAGCCCTTGAACAGAAAAGGGCTATTTGTGAGCAGACAGACATTTCCATTTATCTGGATTTTTCCTAGTTTCTTCCCCAGTAAAATGTGTTAGGGTCACAAGTCACATGGCATTTTTACGGCTCCCTAATTAAGTAACTTGTGATCAGGATTGAAGAAGCTAGTGGTGTTTTAAATCTCTTAGGTAGAATGGCCAAAGGACTAGGAAATTTAACCTTTTCCCTTGCTAGAAAGCACAGGTGTTGCCCGAGGCAACATTCTTAGGGTAATTAGGCTTAGATGACATTTATTGGCTAGTTGCAAATTAAAGGCTTACTTTTTTTCTCTCATCACATTCAAGTAATTACTTGGGTGGTTCTAGGCACAAAGATTGCCACCACATGCTTATCTGGATTGTTTAACTGCATGAGATAGGACATGGGGAACACTGTCTCACTCCTGCCAGCCCCCATAGGATCTCAGCTGAAATAAGATGCACTGTACCCTGTGCAGATATTCTAGCACATAAGCTTAAAATTCACTGAGTATTTATAAAGGAAACGCGTGACCTGGATATTTGCTAAAGATGAACAGAAAAAGGCTGCAAACATGACCTAAGAAAGTTGTTTTGTAAATTTAAGCAAGTCCTTTTCCTGTACTAAGTATTCATCTACCTCTACTAATTTCTTTTGGAAGTTTTGAATTTCAGCTTCTGTCTGACCTTTTTGAAGTTAGGTAAACAAAACTGAACTCCGCAGGCAATGATTTAACAAATGACTTGTATAAACGAGCATCTAATTTCTGTATCAGTCTCCTCCCTTATTAATACAGCCTCCACAGGGAGGTGAAAACTAATTTACAACCCCGTGTGCCTATTATTAGTTTCAACTGTGCCTTGCATTTGTCTATATTAAGTTTTGTTAATCAATGTGCATACACACACACTTTCTTTACCTACCTTTTGGAAGCACTGCTAAAAGATCAGCATCGATGTCCTTTGTGCTATTAGCAAGTTCTTCTTTATCCTCAAATGAAAATTCTTTCTGAAAACTGAAAACATTATCTGGTTTACTGAGCTGTGAACACTTCAGCTACAGATCAAATCAAGCCAAAATATACAGAGATTTACTTCACGATACCTTAACACACAAAGGTACATACAAAGAAGCGTATTTGCCATGATTTCAGGAGACACAGAAACAAGGCCAGATTCCCATTAATGGGACAATTAATGGAAGCAGTAAACAAAATCAATGTAAGTGCTACAATAGGTTTAACGTAATATAAGTAGTACACCTCTGAAAGAGTAAAGAAACTGAAACCAAAGCCAAGCTTTGGCAAGTGTACGGTGCTTGATTTATATGATTATTTTTATTACAAATATTTGAACTGTAAAAATGATAAACAAAGGAAACAGTATTTTTCAATTCACCTCATACAAGTACTGTAGTGCAATCTCTTTATTGTGAAAGTGCAATTTACAAATATAGATTTTTTTTTAAACATAAATGCACTTAAAAACAAAAAGTAAAAATTTAGAGCCTACAAGTCCACTCAGGGCTACTTCTCATTCAGCCAATCGCTAAGACAAACAAGTTTGTTTACATTTATGGGAGATAATGCTGAGCACTTCTTATTTACAATGTCACCAGAAAGTGAGAACAGGCATTCACATGAGACTTTTGTAGCTGGCATTGCAAGGTATCTATGTGCCAGATATGCTAAATATTTGTATGCCCCTTCATGCTTCAGCCCCTATTCCAGAGGACATGCTTCCATGCAGATGATGCTCATTAAAAAAATAATGTGTTAATTAAATTTGTGACTGAACTCCTTGGGGAAGAATTGTATGTCTCCGGCTCTATTTTACCCACATTCTGCCACATATTTCATGTTGTAGTTGTCTCAGGTAATGACTCAGCACATGTTCATTTTAAGAACATTTTTGCTGCAGATTTGACAAAACGCAATGAAGGTACCAATGTGAGATTTCTAAAGACAGCTATAGCACTCGACGCAAGGTTTAAGAATCTGAAGGCCTTCCAAAATCTGAGAGGGACAAGGTGTAGAGCATGCTTTCAGAAGTCTTAAAAGTGCAACACTCCAGTGCGGAAACTACAGAACTTGAAAAAAGAAAAAAGAAAATCGACCTTCTGCTGATGACATTTGACTCAGATGATGAAAATGAACATGCATTGGTGCGCACTGCTCTGGATTGTTGTCGAGCTGAACCAGTCATCAGCATGGAGGCATGTCCTCTGGAATGGTGGTTGAAGCATGAAGGGACACATGAATCTTCAGCGCATCTGGCATTAGGGTGATCAGACAGCATGTGTGAAAAATTGAGGCAGGGGTTGGGGGGTAATAGGCGCCTATATAAGAAAAAGCCCTGAATTTCAGGAGATATCAGGATATCTGGTCATCCTATCTGGCATGTAAATACCTTGCGATGCTGGCTATAATGGTGCCATGTGAACATCTGTTCTCACTTTCAGGTGACATTGTGAACAAAAAGTGGGTAGCATTGTCCCCTGTAAATGTAAACAATCTTGTTTGACTGAGCAACTGGCTGAACAAGAAGTAGGACTGAGTGGTCTTATAGGCTCTAAAGTTTTGCAATGTTTTATTTTTAAATGCAGGTTTTTTGGTACATAAGTCTTTATTTGTAAATTCAACTTTCATGATAAAGAGACTGCACCACAGTACTTATATTAGGTGAATTGAAAAATACTATTTCTTTTGTTTTTTATAGTGAAAATATTTGTAATCAGAAATAAATATAAAGTGAGCACTGTATACTTTGTATACTGTGTTGTAATATCAATATATTTGAAAATGTTGAAAACATTCAAAAATATTCTATTATTTAACAGTGCGATTAATCACATTTACATTTTTTAAATCACACGATTAATCATGATTCATTTTTTTTACTCGGTTGAGAGCCCTAATTTATATCTGAAATAGTCTTGGTAAAACTATTCCTTATAAATAGCTTTAATGTTAACATTTCACACAATGTGGCAGGTTATATTTATCTTTTCAGTACTATATGACACATTCTAAACAGAACACCCTTGGTACAATTAACATGACATTTATGAGACACACACGCATACATCTATCGATCTAACATGGCTTTTAGAACGCAGGCCATCCAGCATCTTTTCTTGTTAAAAAAAAAAAAAAAAAAAAAAAGGCTTGACTCTTCACTTACATGAGAAAAATATTTCTTGAAATACAGATATTTAGCATTATTTGACATTTTAAGGTAAAATACAGGTGTTATACCATCTAGACATCTTCAGTTGGCACTGAGATACCTTATGTTAAGTTAGGACTGTCTATTGAGAGAATCAGGGTATGTCTACACTAGAAATGCTACAGCAGCACAGCTGTAACATACGAACTTACTTCAGTGATGGAGGGGATTCTTCCATCACTGTACTAACTCCACCTCTCTGAGAAGAGGCAGCTGGGTGGACAGAAGATCTTGTGGTGTCCACATTGTGGTTTAGGTTGGCTTAATTACATCGCACGTGGCCAAGCCACAGAAGACTCAGAGAAGAAAGTCAGAAGAAGATGCCAGGGCTAGGCCTGGCCATTCCTGGGGCAAGGAAGTGATCACGAGACGTGTGCACGAGAGGCAAAGTCTCCCACAATGCCACAGCTAGACATGAGGGATTGCCCTACAAGTGAGGATGAAATTACTATATGTGCTGGCTGGACAAGTTGCATTAACTGCTGATGAAAGCTAATAAGTTGAAGGCTCAGATTCCATTATCTTGTTGATAACAGAAATCTGTACCTCAGCATGGAGTAAAACAATTTAATGCCTCAAAAAACATACTGTGGCCATCAGCAAATGGGGTAAGTCTGGCTTTCATTTTAAGCTGCCAGAGACTAAGAAAAGCTCACTGCACATTTCCATGTATCCAGTGTTGACAAACTCTCCTGATTTTATTGTGAGTCTTATGATGTGCCATTTTCTTTAAGCCACAGATCCTAGCATTGTTTGATTACAAGAGAATCCCAGCTTTCATTTAAAAAGTTCATAGCCCTCATGACTGTGGGCTCTTGACTCCCTCATTGACACCCCCCACCTGGACCCAAGTGATGTGGAACGCTGGCCTCCCCCATTAGCCCTGGGGACTGTCAGTTTCAGGATTCCAAGTCCTCTTTGGCCATTTTCCTTTCTCCTGGAATTGGGAAAGGGCCAACCAAAAATCCCCTCACAGATTTCAGTAAGAGACCCCTCACATAGTGATAAGTTGTAAATGCATCTCTACTTTTTCAGGCCTACTGTATTTCTTTATGCTACATTCTTTGGATAAATTATATGGTTTTTAAAGAGCAATATCTTCCTTTTTGCCTTTTACTGTTGATATAGACATGCTCTCTGGGTAAAGCAGTATGGGACATTGATTTGATTAAGTAAATGTTTTTGAACTAGTCAGATGGCAGCATGATGAATAAGGGACAAGTGTTCCCAGAGTTCCCTCAGCAACTTACTACTAAACCTGCCTCAAAATTCTTTATGCAAGCTGAAGCTACCTAACGGGCATGCTGCCACACCAGTTTACAGCACACATGGTCCTATGCAGAAGACCTTTAAAACAACTACAACAAACTTGAGGCCTTGAGACAAGGGCTGAGGAAAAGCATAAAACCCACAGAAGATATAGTGGCAGGTATAGACAAAGGCTTGCACCCTTTGAGTCAAAGGGGGATATAAGCACATGCTTAATTGAAATGTGCTTATATGTTTTCCAGTGTCAGGAGTCTATACTGAACTAAACTCAAAGTATTATGTTATTTCACATGCACTACAGCAGCGCAATTACTGTTGTCAATGATACTACTAGCCCTATGGCCGTGGCTCTCAACCTTTCTAGACTACTGTATCCCTTTCAGGAGTCTGATTTGTTTTGTGTACCCCAAGATACACCTCGCTTAACAACTCCTTGCTTACAAAATCAGATATAAAAATACAAAAATGTCACAGCACACTATTTCTGAAAAATTGCTTATTTTCTCATTTATTTTTATAAAATAAATCAATTGGAATATAAATATTGTACTTGCATTTCCACATATGGTATATAGAGCAGTATAAACAAATCATTGTCTATATGAAATTTTAGTTTGTACTGACTTTGCGAGCGTTTTCATATAGCCTGTTCTAAAACTAGGCAAATACCTAGATGAGTTGATGTACCCCCTGGAAGACTCTGTGTACCCCTAGGGGTGCATGTACTCCTGGTTGAGAATCACTTACCTAGAGATTCAGAAGTCATGAGTCAGGCTGACACCCAAAGATTAATTTAAGTAATCAGATTTTTTAAATAACTAATTTTGATTTTATTTACCTTTATGAATTTTGAGCCAATATTGTTCACATTTTCAAGGTTTTCCCCACAGTCATGAGGGCTATGAACTTTTTAAATGAAAATGTATTTATCCAACTACACACTCAGCCCAGAAGAAAAGTCTGTCCTATCTCGGGGACTCTCTTTCTGCCCTGCCACCCCCACCAACATGATACAGTTCTGTGGCGATCTGGAAGCCTACTTTCGCCGTCTCCGACTCAAAGAATACTTCCAGGACAACACTGAACAGTGCACTGATACACGGGTGCTCTCCCACCAACAGCACAAGAAAAAGAACTCCACATGGACTCCTCCTGAGGGTCGAAATGACAGCCTGGACCTATACATTGAATGCTTCCGCCGGCGTGCACAGGCAGAAATGGTGGAACAACAACATCGCTTGCCTCACAACCTAAGTCGTGCAGAACGCAATGCCATCCACAGCCTCAGAAACCACCCTGACATTATCATCAAAGAGGCTGATAAAGGAGGTGCCGTTGTCATCATGAACAGGTCTGACTATCAAAAGGAGGCAGCCAGACAACTCTCCAATACCAAATTCTACAGGCCACTTCCCTCAGATCCCACTGAGGAATACACTAAGAAACTACAGCATCTACTCAGGACACTCCCTACACTAACACCAGAAGAAATCAACATACCCCTAGAGCCCCGACCAGGGTTATTCTATCTACTACCCAAGATCCACAAACCTGGAAATCCTGGACACCCCATCATCTCAGGCATTGGCACTCTCACTGAAGGACTGTCTGGATATATGGACTCTCTACTCAGACCCTATGCCACCAGCACTCCCAGCTATCTCTGCGACACCACTGATTTCCTGAGGAAACTACAATGCATTGGTGACCTCCCAGAAAACACCATCCTAGCCACCATGGATGTAGAGGCTCTCTACACAAACATCCCACACACAGCTGGAATACAAGCTGTCAGGAACACTATCCCTGATGATGCCACAGCACAACTGGCTGCTGAGCTCTGTGCCTTTATACTTACACACAACTATTTCAAATTTGATGACAATATATATCTCCAGATCAGTGGCACTGCTATGGGCACCCGCATGGCCCCACAATATGCCAATATCTTCATGGCCGACCTGGAACAACGCTTCCTCAGCTCTCGTCCACTCACACCCCTTCTCTATCTACGCTACATTGATGACATCTTCATCATCTGGACCCATGGGAAGGAGACTCTGGAAAAATTCCACCATGATTTCAACATCAACCTCAGCCTGGACCAATCTACACGGGAGGTCCACTTTCTTGACACCACGGTGCAAATAAGTGATGGTCACATTAACACCACCCTATATCGAAAACCCACCGACCGCTATGCCTACCTTCATGCCTCCAGCTTCCATCCCGAGCACATCACACGATCCATTGTCTACAGCCAAGCACTGAGGTACAACCGCATCTGCTCTAACCCCTCAGACAGAGACCAACACCTACAAAATCTCCACCAAGCATTCTCAAAACTACAATACCCGCATGAGGAAATAAGGAAACAGATCAACAGAGCCAGACGTGTACCCAGAAGCCTCCTACTGCAAGACAAACCCAAGAGAGAAACCAACAGGACTCCACTGGCCATCACATACAGCCCCCAGCTAAAATCCCTCCAATGCATCATCAAGGATCTACAACCCATCCTGGACAATGATCCCACACTTTCACAGGCCTTGGGTGGCAGGCCAATCCTTGCCCACAGACAACCTGCCAACCTGAAACATATTCTCACCAGTAACTGCACACCACACCATAATAACTCTAGCTCAGGAACCAATCCATGCAACAAACCTCGATGCCAACTCTGCCCACATATCTACACCAGCGACACCATCATAGGACCTAACCAGATCAGCCACACCATCACTGGTTCATTCACCTGCACATCCACCAATGTAATACACGCCATCATATGCCAGCAATGCCCCTCTGCTATGTACATCGGCCAAACTGGCCAGTCTCTACAGAAAAGGATAAATGGACACAAATCAGACATTAGGAATGGCAATATACAAAAACCTGTAGGAGAGCACTTCAACCTCCCTGGCCACACTATAGCAGACCTTAAGGTGGCCGTCCTGCAGCAAAAAAACTTCAGGACCAGACTTCAAAGAGAAACTGCTGAGCTTCAGTTCATCTGCAAATTTGACACCATCAGCTCACAATTAAACAAAGACTGTGAATGGCTTGCCAATTACAGAACCAGTTTCTCTTCTCTTGGTTTTCACACCTCAACTGCTAGAACAGGGCCTCATCCTCCCTGATTGAACTGACCTCATTATCTCTAGCTTGCTTGCTAGCACACATATATATATACCTGCCCCTGGATATTTCCATTACATGCATCTGAGGAAGTGGGTATTCACCCACGAAAGCTCATGCTCCAAAACGTCTGTTAGTCTATAAGGTGCCACAGGATTCTTTGCTGCTTTTACAGATCCAGACTAACATGGCTATCCTCTGATATAAGAGCCCACAGCCTTCCTCAGTGTGAGCTGGGGCTGCCAGGGCAGAATGATAGATAGATAGGTAAGATAAGATAGAGCTCAAAACACAGCTGGGAAGAGAGCAGCAGCAGATTGGAGAGAGAGTGTGCTGGGGCGAGTCTCCTGCTCATGCAGCAGTCATGTGCGCTGGTTTAGGGAGAGAGGAAGAGATTGAGGGCATCAAGTACCAGAGCCAGAGAGGGACGTGGCCTGACAGGAGGGCAGAATGGGTCCTGGAGCAATGCTACACCAGCAGCATCACAGCAGCGCATCCAGGTCCAGGAAGACTTTGCTGGACTTTTAAATTTGTTGTTACTGTAAAATTTATTGCATGTTAGAGACTGCTTGACCCTTACCCAAGCCATCTCCTCACAGTGCTCCCAGGTGTTCTTTAATCACCAAAGAAACTGCTTTGGTGTAAATAAACTGTATATGTGTTTAAGTGATGGCAGTGATTTCGGGTTAAAAGGCTAACAAGGGAATTAGGAGTATCCTGGAGTAGGGGCACCCTCATCCCCACGCAGAGTTTAGGGTTGCCAACAGTCTCTTATTTCTTCATCTCTGTACAGGAAAATGGGGAGTTGCTGAGTGCTGCAAAAACAGCAAGAAATCATCCTACGGAATGTAGGTGAGGACTGGTTATTAATTCTTAATAATAAATGATATCGAGTGGTAGGGTGGGGTGCTAAGAAAACAGTCCCTTATTTTTGAACTACGTTGGCAATCCTTGCCCATAGAGAGACTGAGGTAAACATGAAGGAATCCCTGAGCTCAGTTCTCCCTGCATAGTGTGAGTCTGCTCATGCATGACTAGGAGGAAAAGTCAAGGTGGGCAGGTACTGGATGAAGTGAGACGGGGAGGGACTGAGATCCTTTGTTGCTTGGTTAAGCTGGGGAACTGCATACATACAGAAATTCCCCTACTACAGTGGGACAAATCCCCCCTTATAACAACATTCAATACAAATGTTTATTTGCAAGCTCAATTGAACTCAAAGTACTGAGATCATGGTAACTAAGAACAATGGTTTCAGTATGGCAGGTCACAAGAGTCAAAGGGTTTAATAAGATGCTGACAACTCATTTATTTCTCACTGATTCTCTTTTTGTAGATGGGGAAAATATTTAGAGATTCCCTCCTTTGCTCCATTAGTTATTTTCTGCTGGAAGAGCTGTTGCAGAACCAACGTTAGCTGCTTCTGTTGGGTCACATAATCTGTGGTCTCTTGATTTATACGTAATCTAGTATTTAAAATAAATCTTTAAATTCCCTTCCTCTACTCCCACATTCTAGCAATATTCATTCTCCATTCCAAAAGCTTAAAAAGCTAAAAACGTAACTTAATATGATTAGGTGCTGACTCTGGGCAGCTGCACTAGAAACTTTCGTGTTGGTGTACTTTACTGTTAAACACTTCAGTTTTTAGTATTAAAATGATTTAAGGCACAAACTCAGGATTTTTACTGTTTGCCTTTCTTGGACTTTTCTGGCTGAAATTGAAAAAAAGTTATTTTATCACCTTCTCTTCTGTTTTCTCCTTAACAAAGCCATTGTTAGATCTGGATTCTGCACAGGATTCAGAGAAAAAAGAAATGCATCCAACGTCCTCAGCTGGAAGATGTCTTGTAATTATATTTCATGAAGCCTGACCAAGATTATGGGGTGCCACAAGCTCCTGTTTATTTCCAGACATGATAAAAAGTGTTGGAGTATTTTCCCCAGTGAAAAGTTTAATAATGAAATAATCTTCAGGAATCCACATGAATCGTGTCAAATGTGTCTGGTAGCATTTCTTAGTCTCCATATTTTAGTTTATTTCTTTAGATGTAATCACATTTTTTGTGCAGCATAAGAGGAGAATTTAATAATCCAACTAGCTGTACTGCTCTCCTCGAACAATTTTTGGGCAGGCAGTTGTTTTTAGACAACTGGGATTAACATTTGAAAAAAAAATTTACCTGCCACTGTAGCATGTAATGGTTGAATTAGCTGCTCCATTAACCTAGTTATATATCCAGAAGCAAAACAGCAATTTGACTCAAATCCCATCGGCAACAGTGTTCAGCCATTGCTTCCTTCCATCTACTATGGGATACTTTACTTCAGGATTTAAAATTACAACAGAAAGACATCATCACAAAATAAGTTTGCCACCCTACAAATTGGGCATATGGTTCTTGTTTCTCATTCTCTCCTTACATCATTTCCTCCACTTGCTCTTTGAAAGGGAAAGATTTTGATGTCACAGTTAAGTCCCTCTCCTCTGAGGTGTTCATTTTGATTTCTCCTGTCGCCCACTTTAAGGTCTTCCTATTCCCTTTCCCCTTTTTCTCTACAATGCACAAAGAATGAGGGGGCTGGAACAATAAAGGTGGAGAGAAAGAGACAAGAAAAAAAAAAAGAGGTACTTTGTGTAGGAGAGTCCTGTTGAGCAAATGCGTAAATAAGTTACTCCAAAACACCTAACTAACAAGCATTTAGATACATAGTTTTTTGTCAAGTTATTACAGGGCAAAGAATACTTTTCAAAAACGTCAGAAGCAATACAGATTGAAATGATTATTACAGGTTATAATCTTACTATCAAGAAACTGGAAAGATAAAAGGAATTTTACAATGTTTTACCTTAATGCTCTCCTTCTTTGGAGTAGTTTTGAGGTTTTAAATCTGACTGAATTCTCTTTGTCAAAATCTATGAGAGAGGAAAAACACAGTAAAGAAGCTGTGTACTAATATTTAACATTTAAAATAGCTGTATCATTATCTCAACTCTTTGATATTGAAAATTGTAGTATCTTAGAGTCTATAGTTGAATGAATATGTACAGCTGCATGCCTAAAATGGTGACAACTTAAAGTCTTGAGAAAAAGTACAGAGACCATATGTTCCAATAAGTTTTTAATATTCTTTGTGACAACTAAATATATATGGTTCAAGTGGCTTAAACACAGGAGACTGAGCCAGAATCTAAAATTCTAACCCTGACTCTGGCTGCACTTTCCTCTGTGGTTGGGCAAGTTACTCAGGCTCTTTGCCTCAGTTTCCCTGATTGCTGAATGGACATATTTGCCTGCTTAACAGGGGAGTATTGAGTTTAAGGTTTATAAAGTACTTTGAAGATGAAAAGGGTTACAAAAGCATATTGTAACAAACATAAGGTTATTATAAAAACTGCACATTCGCTGCAAAAATCAGACATACGTACGTAAATGCAGCAATGGATTCCCATGTCAGTGGCAAACATTAGTAAAGGTTCCCCCTAGTATCTGGCAACAACCAACAATCTTCCTGAATAAACTGGGAACATGTTTAGTCATTTCCATCCTTGAGTCTTATTCACCGTGGGTGTAAAGGTGTGTTAGATACAATCCTGTTTAAACATTTATAGCTGGCAGGGTTCTAGCACAGAACTCCTAATACTGAAAACCCACACTATGCACTAGGGAGATAAGCAGTCAATAGTGCAGTAAGGTTAGAAGACTGAGAAACAACCCGATCAGGGAAGTTATGCTAGAAACCAGCTAGCAGCTATTTAAAAACAGATGAAGCTACCATGATTTGCTCCTAGTAGGGAAACAGCCTTCGGTCCCATCTGCACTGAAGTGAGTGGTCTCAGGGAACCAAGATACAGAATGGTTGTTCCGTGACATAACTGAGGGATTGTTGCATCTTGCAATGTAGACTGCTACATGGCCAACACTTTAACATGATTCAAGGACATGGTTAAAAGCTGGTATGTGCCATCTAGACTGAGATGGTGTAACCATGTTGCGGGACAACAGGTTTGTAACCAGTACCCAACACAGCTATTTATAATCTTGATGGAACCTATGATGTAACCAAGGGATATTAGTAGAATAATGGTGTAATTAGGTTTAATGTAGCTGGTTACCAAGCGCTACATTGTCAACGGGTCTCATGTCTGTACAACCTTTAAAAATTTGCTCACTTATTCTCTCTTCCCATGCCTCAGAGGTACATGGATTTAAATGGAGACCATTTAAATAGGATTATAAAAAGGCTAGAAAATATGTAAACAATGATCTTTTTTTAGAATACCAGAATACACTGAAACAATTCAATATTTAAAGCAATCTTGTTAACAAATAAACAGCATTCTTCTAGTTTATATGGGGATTATCATCTTTCCTGGTTTCTGTTGGCATTTTGTTTCTCTTTCCAACTAACTACATGGAAAATAAAGCTCATTAATCATACAGCAGAGACATTTTGTAAGACCAGCTACAAAGCGTTATAAGCAAAGATTTACGAATGATTTACTAATCATTACACTAATAATTTAAAAAATATTCCATAAACATTTTCTAGACAGGCCAGATGTATAATACTGTAAAAGCACAGCGGATAAAAATTCCCCACAAAAAATCCAACACAGCATGAGTTTGGTTAATCAAAACCAGGCATGCATAAAATTTTATAACCACTCAAATAATATATAACCCATCTTATACCATTTGGTACAAAAACAACTGTCCACTACAAAAATCACATGTAGGCCACAGAAAAATTCCTCCCCACCGCAGCCAAAAAAGGGAGAGAACAGCTTTCATCATCTGAAATTTGAAGAATGGGGAAGGGGCAGTGGCTGGCAGAGGGGCATGACGGACTCTGTTACTCATGAAACACATTTAACAACATTTAACATTTTTAAATTGCTGTGCCTTTTAGAGGGCAAATTCATTTGCTCCCACAAACAAGTGTTTATGGTATAAAGCTATATTTTATGAGTCCCCTTGCCAAGCTTGATTCATTCACATGTTGAAGACTTGTTAGAATGTAATAAAAAAGTAACTTACTGTCACAATCTACTAAACCTTAAAATTTGGTTGTTAAAAACATTGAAAGAATGGCAAAAAATGCTCTTTTCAGAAGAACTTAACAGGTCCATAGAACAATCATTTTAAGGTGGCTCTATTTCAATGGTTAACCTAAAAACATACACAGTCCAGTATGCTAAAGAGAAATCACTGCAAATGTAACAATATTGTGTTCCCTCAACAGTGACAAGAAGATTATAAACACACATAATCCTATCAGAAATAATTTTAAGTATTTGGTATTTACAATTCGAAGTATGTTTACTTCAGTGTTACATTATGAACTTGCTTGCGAGTTAAACCATTCAATATATTTCCACTCAATCTACAAAATAGTGGTTAAAAACAAAAGCAGTTAAAATACAAGCAGTTAGAATATTAACTTAGGAAACCTGGACATTCAGTTGTTACTCAGTACATTTAAAGGCCTTAATTCAACTGCAAGCTAAGCTAATTAGAAGATCCATCTAATCGGATTTTTGAAAAGTGACCTTTGAGGAAATTATAAACTAGACTAGATGCCAACTGAGTACTAATTACTAAAGTACCAAATGCTTCTATGTAAGGACAAATAGTATGCATATACATTAAAAACAAGGGGGTGCAGGGGGAGAAATCAATTGCATTCTTCTCTATCCACTTTGAACTCTTACCTTGCTCCTCAGAGTATTGAACGTTTCCCAAATAGCTGGAGATCCAAGGATTTCTGAACATGGTTGCACAAACAAAGGATTCAACAATGAGAAACTACAATGGGAGCTAATTCTCGACCAGCCACAGCCCTAGGCCCGTCTAAGCAATACTGTGTAGAGATTTTTCATAGCACAGGACTGAAGCTGTCAGGCTATTACGTCCCAGGGAGTACAGTAAATGCATAGCAATAGGCTGCAAAGTAGAGCAGCTCAAGCCCAGTAATCAGATTACAAGCAGAAATTAGGCACATGAATGCTAAAACAAATTGGACAATGGTGATTGGGAGCGTTATAATGTTACTACTTCAAAGCTTTAGCCAAATCACAAATTATATTCTAGCAAGAAGATACTGCAGAAACCCAATAGTTTTTACAGGAAAATAAATTTATCTCCAAAAGAGGAGTCATTCCTTCTTATCTCTAATCAGAACAAACTGCAAAGAATGCTTAAAAACACAAAGTAAAGCACAGCAATTGGGCTGTCAGAAAACTGACTTTTAACCATATCATTATGCTTAACATTTTGCCCATCTGCTAGGCCAAAAAGGAATGTTTAAGCAGCCAAGATTTATGGGTAACATATGAACAAAATTACTGGTGGGAGAAGGGGAGTTAAGAACAGATACCCGGACACTCATTTTAACTTGAAACAGAAGGTGTAGAACTGTAAGACAGTTTATCTAATAAGTGCAGCATAGCTGCCACATTTATCTTAAAGTAGATTTTATAGGTTTTGGATTCATTGTGGACTTCAATAATGAGAATTTCAGGATCCTTTATATTCCAGTCTGGAAGCACTTCTTCCGAAGGGTGCAATAACTGTTTTGCAAAGCAGGCCTGTTCAATCACCTCAGGAGTAAAATGAAGTAACCAACCAACCAAAGAGGTGTTAAAAATGGCTGTGACAAAAATTCTCACACACAAACCCAAAACAGCCAAGGGCAATTACTGTATAACTAGTACTCTCCTTCCCCCTCCGCTGCCACTCAGAAGCACTTAAATGATTAAATATCAATGGGAGACTAAACAATAGTCAGGAGTGTTAGACTTAGAAAATGTTAGTTCATGGGTGTGCAGGCATACAGCCACTGCCTACTTAGACTATACGTTCCTTGGGGCAGGAACTGTGATAAATTATGCACCTGTATGGCGTCCAGTACAATGGGGACCTAATCCATCATAAGGTCCACAGCACAAACACAGGAAAGACAAGTTTTTGGATTTAATGTTAGGAGACATCTAAGTTAAAATATATGGTCCATTCAAAAGAAAGGAAAATGTTAATTTCAACCAGTTTACCAGGAAGCAGTATGTATGCCTGCCAGGTTGTTTGAAGTGGTTTGCTTTTATTTTTTGGTGTTTAGGAGTAATTTCTGACTCGACTGGGAGTGTGTGTGTGTGGGGGGGGGCGGCTATCACTTCTTCCAGTTTCTTTAAACCAGGGATTCTCAAACTGGGGGTCGGGACCCCTCAGGGGGTCATGAGGTTATTACATGGGGGGTCGTGAGCTGTCAGACTCCACCCCAAACCCTGCTTTGCCTCCAGCATTTATAATGATGTTAAATATATTTTAAAAAGTGTTTTTATTTTTATAAGGGGGGGTCGCACTCAGAGGCTTGCTGTGCGAAAGCGGTCACCAGTATAAAAGTTTGAGAGCCACTGCTTTAAACAGCCTGTAGCAGGTTTAAAACAGGAGACAGGATCTGGGTTCTAGAAGTATAGCCAAACATCTCCTGGTTACCAGGTCTACTTGTTGCAATTCTGGGGGGGACAGTGGAATGGGGAGGGAGGTTATGGTCATTATCTCTAAAATGGACCCACCTTCTTTGTGCTGGGCTCAAATGCCTTATCCCTATAAGCTGAAGGCATCTTGTACTCCTTCACTCACCCTCTATGTAAGTCTCCTCTGGAACTTTAGCCATCATCTTGCTTGTGGCAGAGATACAATGAGCAGGGAAAAAGTATATGTAGTCTTGGAAGGACATCATAACTTCAAAACACCCCTCTATGAACATGGTAATTTTAAAGGAATTCTTCCTCATGGTGTTCAAATGCTACTTATAGCATGCATAAATAAGCCTGTGTTTCCAGAACAGCTGCCAATTCCACTGTGAAAGCAGAACTTATGACAGACACTACTGTGGGTAGGACTTCCTCTTCTAGCGTTCGGGACTGACAGTTCAAGAATGCAGGGGGTAGCTCATGAGTGTAAAGATAACTACTATGGAGGGCTTAAGGTCAGGGGAGGGAACAGATGAACTGCAACAGAGAATATCCATATCTGATTTTCACCAAATGATCACTTGGTTTAGAGCTCAGCATCAGAGCTCTCTTCACCTGAAACTGGAATTATTCACCAAGGGCTACTCTGTGCAGGATATCCATGAATACACCCCACTGATCTCAGCACTGAATACTACTTCTAACATAGCATTCTGTGACCCTACATTACTGGCACACCACGCTTGGATAATGGGTCTGTTCCGGTCCTTCAGAATTAGTTCTGTTGGAAGCAGAGGATTAAAATACAATAGCAGTGTGGCGCCATGCAGAGACGGGGAATTTGGACACACACTTTGTCTTCAGGAATTTCTCCATCCTCTATATAATGAGCAAGTCCACCCTCCTCTTCCCCCCCATACACACAATTTGACCTGACCTCCTTTGTGGCAAAACCTAGTTCATAGGGCCCATGGGGTCAGCCCAGTGATGAGACGCTGTTACACTAAAACCAGTCCACGAGAAGACCCATCAATCTGGCATTAAGAAACAAAAGGGTGGGGGAGGGGGAACTTTCCATGAAGAGGGAGATCTCCAAATATTTCAAAGTTGCCATTCTGTCGTTTAAAATGATCAAGTGACCAGGAGCAGAAGCGTGTCCATCTCAGTGATACAGTAGGTTATGTTATAGATCTGCCGTTATTTCCTTGTCCATCCCATCCCCCAGATCAATTTTTAAATGTCAGATGCCTCTAACATATGAGCACAGCTGGAAGTTAAAATTGAAGTTAATGAAGAAATTAGGTTAAGCATACATTTCTAATCAAAACCAGACTGCCCACGAAAGATCTGTTGGCAGCTGAAGATTGTTCTGTAACTTCCCTCAGGAACTGCGGCAAAACGTCATCTTTTTGTTTGGGGACCCTGATCGTTGTAATCAAAGCTGGAGCTCAGACTGCTTGAAAGCTGCTTTCAACTTACAATACAGCTGTGTTCAGGAGTCAGCCCACTCCCACCCCCAGTCATGACATTTTAAAAAATATTAAATGTTGAGTTCTAGTTCTTGGGAGTTTGTTCTCAAGCCTTTCCCGGCAATCATGAGGGTCAGATGCTACATTGTAAAATGGCATCTTAGATTGTGCCACAATCACAGGACTCTGGGGACTGTGGCCACATGCAACAAGAGCAAAACAAAACTACCACAAATTCAGGACAAAGTTGGCATTTTTTCCTAATGTTTCCAGAAAGAAAGAAAGAAAACAAACAACCACAACACAGCTACCAGCTCCCAAAACAAAGTTATATAAAATTAAAATATATGTCCTGTATTACGTTAAACAGAAAATGATTATCCACGCTATGTTCAAGCAAGACTGCACACTGTTTTTTAAAATAAAATATATTATGGGTTGATGGCATCAGTCAACCTCACATACACCTCATCATCCCTTCCATCCATATATATTGGCAAGTGGTATTCTCATTTTCCTTAGTGAAGGCAATTTATGCAGGATTTCTACCCCAGGATATTATCTCCTGACATGAGATCATTCCTTCATGGGAAGTATGTTTAATCCTTTTCACTTTCCTTTTATCACTTCTATTGTTACGCATTAAGTTCCAGAATCCTATGTTTCTGAGTAATTATTACGTAATTACAGTAACTCCTCACTTAACATTGTAGTTATGTTCCTGAAAAACGCAACTTTAAGCATAATGATGTTAAGCGAATCCAATTTCCCCATAAGAATTCATGTAAATACGGGAAAAAAAATTTTGACAGACAAAAAGGCATTATATACACATTTTAAACAAGCAATTTAATACAGGTATTAAATAGGTATTAAATAGGCTGGCAGCCCACCATCAGCTCCCCTATGTCCCCCCCAGCGCCTCCCGCCCACCAGCAGATCCCGCAGATCAGTGCCTTCCTCCTGCTCCTCCCGCCTCCTGTCTGCAGCAATCAGCTGTCTTACGGCATTCAGGAGGCTGGGGGGAGGAGTGAGGATGTGGCGCACATCCTCCCCTTCCCCACAGCCTTCTGAACGCCGCAAACCAGCTGATTGCTGAGGGCAGGAGGCAGAGGAGGGAGACGGGAGCCTGAACACTGTGGCTTCGCTCCTCCCCTGAGCTTTCTGAATGCTGTAAACCAGCTCTTTGGCTAGTATTGCTATTTTGGACAAGTCTTCAGATAAACAGAACTCTGCATTGCATCACCAGATAGTTTAAAACAGGTCACATGTGAAGAAATCAAAAACAAAGTTAATGGGCATAACACAAGAACTAGGGGCCACCAAATGAAATTAATAGACAGCAGATTTAAAACAAACAAAAGGAAGTATTTTTTCCACACAGCACACAGTCAACCTGTGGAACTCCTTGCCAGAGGATGTTGTCAAGGCCAAGACTATAACAGGCTTCAAAAAAGAATTAGATAAATTCACGGAGGATAGATCCATCAATGCAATTAGCCAGGATGGGCAGGGATGATGTCCCTAGCCTCTGTTTGCCAGAAGGTGGGAATGTGCAACAGGGGATGGATCACTTGATGATTACCTGTTCTGTTCATTTCCCCTGGGGCACCTGGCATTGGTCACTGTTGGAAGACAGGATGCTGGGCTAGATGAACTTTTGGTCTGACCCAGTGTGGCCGGTCTTATGTTCTTATGTTCAGTAAAACAGCACTCTGAGTACAGAGCTATCTGATGTAAAATGCCAGATGTGTTGAAAGGACATGGCCAATCCATCTGTTCTATATACTTACACCTGAAATCTCATTTGGAAAAAAGAACCAATACTTTTGTATGCACCCCAAGAATCTAGATACTCTTTGCATTACTGTTTCTGTAAGCATTTTCCTCACTGAACAAAAGAAGTGAGATTTCTTGAAAGAGGCACCAATTTCAACAAGTCTCCTGCAAAAGATCTTCAATTGCTTCCAAGACCAGTAAGTTTTAAGAAGGATGGAGGCATGGAGGGATTTATTCCAGCATTCACATAATGCATGTCAATATTCATTAGACTATATGTCAAGCCTATAGCATGATTTAAGATCAAATACTGTAAAAAAAATAAGTATTATGCATCCATTTAAGTTCTAGATCATGTCAGAGAAGCCCATTCCGCAACCCAGTGATCTACTGTAGCATATGGGGGTATCAGCAAGACACAGAATTGACCCAAATAAATCAGACTTAACCTGATATGCTCCTGAATCTATAATAAGCTTCAGAGTTTATAGAGAATTCTTTTACGTTAATAATTCTAACAGTATTTTAAACACAGGAACTGTATCAATACATGGTAAAATCAATTCAAGTCCTATTACATTCCTTTCTGTACTAGTGTTAGGTCTCTTGTTCCAGAAGCATACAGTACATCTTTTCTTTGTTAGGCATTCCCAGGAAAATAATCTTCGGTTTACTTTCTCAAAGTCTGCCGTATATTTGGAATTGATTTTTTATTAATGTACACCACTGTTTGAAAATGAACACATTGAAATATGCATTATAGACAGATTTGCACATACATTGGTATAGTTTCATTGATTTGATTAGGATGACCTAGCACTATTTGTTAATAGAGCAGTCAATAGTTAGTGTATTCCTAACAGAATCTATGTATTCTATTATACCAAGAACCCCTTAACCTTCTGAAAGCTGATATGGACAAACTGCAAAGAATTTGCAGTGTCTAGACACCATCTTTGATTCC